>NC_133617.1:287142237-287480987 GCF_048593235.1 Sminthopsis crassicaudata | reverse complement strand
ATAATAGTAGTAATAATAGACATCCTTGCTTCACTCCTGATCTTATTGGGAAGGCTTTAAGCTTATCACATTACAATAATGTTTGCTCTTGTTTTTAGATAGATACTACTTATCATTTACCAAAGACTTCTTTGATTCTTAGGTTTTCATGTGTTCTTAATAGAAATGGATACTATTATTTGGTCTAGGACTTCTTCTACATCTACTGAGATAATCATATGATTTTTGTTATTGTTATTATGTTCCATTTTACTGGTATTTTCCTGATATTGAATCAGTCCCACATTCCTAGTCAAATCCCACCTAGTTATGATGGATGATCCTCATGAAATAATGTAGTCATTCCATTGCTAGCTTTTAATTTATATTTTATATCCATGTGCATTATAAAAATTGGTCTATATTTCCTTTATTTTTGCTCTCCCTGGTTTAAGAAAACAAACCATATTTGTGATATAAAAGGAATTTGATGTAAAACAAATTTTGTAAAACATTAATTTATTAAACACTTGATAAATATTTGAACCTGATTATCACAAAAAAACTCTTTAAGTGTTATTTTTACTTCAATTTTTCATCTGAGGAAACTGAGACAGCAGTTAAGTGACTTACTAGAGGTCACACTGTAAGTGTTTAAGATTGTATTTGATTTCATGTCTTCCTGGCTCCAAGACCAGCACTTTAGTTATTGCACCACCTACCTTCCAATAATATACACTTTCTTGCTGAATAACCGTGAACAAAACAAACAACATTAGTTTACTTATTTGTAAAATGAAGATAATGATATTTACACTCATCTCAAATATGGTAACATGTGTTAACATGATATTGTGATATCATACACAATTGTGATGACAACAGAATTTTCTAAGTACTATAGATTTGGCTTTTATTATGGTGGAAACTGAGGGAGAAGATATAATTTTAATGTAGCTCTAGATCCTTCTTGCAAAGGCAGAACAATTTTAGAACATAATCCCATGATAGCTTTACAGTGAATTTGGCTAATTTCTTATCCCAGAGCTTTGTGGAACATCACCCATTTCTTTCAGCAAGAGAATTGAAAGGTACTTCAGCATTAGTATGTATCATGGGAGGAAAAAAAAATCCTAATCAATTTACATTTCAAATGAAATGTGGAAGATTTAAAACCCCACAGTACAAAATGCCAAATTTCAAGCAATCAAATTTCAAGAAAAAAATTGTGAAGGTTGTGAATAATTTGCTAAGAATAAGAATCAGTTTAATCCTGTTCTTCACATTCAGTAGTTAATTCTCTGCAAGAACACCTGCCTAAGAATAAAACAGAGGGATGTTCCTTTCTCCTAGAATCTTTCTTTATTCTGCTCCCCCAGCCTCATGTTTTGTCCTACAAAATTTAGGCTACATATCCTAAAGAACCATTTGACCACAACAATATTCAGATGTCAGACTGTTCATTGGCTAAGTCAGAATTGAAAAAAAAAAGTTTTTTTTTCCTTTATATATAACACCTCTTTAAATATATGTATGCTTTATAAGTATATGCACATACATATATCTAGAAATATATCTACATATATGAATATTATATATTTTATATGCAAATATGTGTTATACATCTATATCAATCTATCATGTATTATTTGGCCCTCATAACACACTTGTGAGGCAAGCAGTTTAAGTTTAATTATTCCCTTGGACAAATCCCCACTCTGAAATGAGACTAAGAAACATCAGTTGTCTTGCCCAAGGAGTCACTTATATAATCACTGGAAGAGCTGAAATTAAAACCTAGTTCTTCTGAGTCCAAGTATGGTTCTTTCTCCTCAGGATATAGATAATTATGCAGCGAAGGCATGACTTTTGTGCATTGTGTTCTCTAGCCCATGTCCTTGTTAAAGAAATTTCTTTCTGGAACTGTTGGGTCTAAAGAGAAAAAAAACTAAGAAAACCATCCTGCACTAAGTTTTTTCCAATATATTCTCTTCTTTATACATATACAGCCATACTACCATACTTTAGCTTAGACCTTATCTATTCACAGGCAGACAACTATTCTCACCTCTTTTATATTCCCTGGTTTTCATCCTCATCATTTCTTAAACTATCGTCCACAAAACTGGCCAATGAATCTTCCTAAAATACAAACCTGACCATTAGTCAATAATCATCAAGTATTAATTAAGTTTCTCCATGTGCTTGTCACTCTACTAAGCAATGAGAATATAAGTACAAAAACTGAAACTCCTACATATAATGAATTTCCATCTGCTCCTGTCATTTTGATGGCTTCTCTTTGCCTCTAGATAAACCACAAAGTTGGCATTTAGGGCCCTCCAAAATTTGGCTATCAACTGCTGCTCCCATACTAGCCATATTCTAAAATTTCCTTCACATATGAAGCCATGTTAATGGCATAGTGGATAAAATTTTGTACTTTTAATCTAGTGTTCTTGAGTTTATACTTTTCTTACACACTATTTAACTCTATCTCCAAAATGGGGAGAATAATAGCACTTATTTTACAAGTTTGTGGCAAAAATCAAATAACATCTTAAAGAGTTGCAAAATTAAGTGATAAGAGGAAATAATTTCTAAGTCTTCTCCTCAGATTTTATCCTGATCCTTACCAGAAGATCACTGGCATATTACTTTATTATACTAAACTTATATAGAAATTACTTAGAGTTCTGGTAAAGAAGTTAAGAGGGTTTGAGTTCAAATTTGTTCTGAAATTAGATAATATTTTGCAAAATACTTATCACAATGTCTAGTACATCACAGATGTTAATAAATGTTTATTTCCTTCTTTTCTTCTTAAACTCAGTATTCAATATCTCACTTCCTGCCCTTTGCCTAGAATGCACACTTTCTTTACCTGGACTTCCTATAACTGTTTTTTCTCCTTTAAGATTCAGTTCTTCTTCCATCTTATACAGAAAATTGTTTCAGATACTTGTCTGTGTTAGTGCTTTCTCTCCTATCGGATAATCAAGTATCTAGACTTAACTGTCTACATACTGCACTCCTCACAAAGTAAGGCTTCATAAAGTCCTGATTTCAAGTTCTGCTATCATATCCATACTGATAATGAGAACTTGGACAAATCATTTAAAGTTCTGTGCTTGGGTATCTTTCTAATACTCTAAGGTAGATAAGAATTAGGTCAAGAGAACTTTTTTTTAATTCTAAATTCCTTCTACCAATGAAACCACAAGTCTGGGAAAAATAAACAAATAAAAACATGATAATTCTCCCTCTGGAATTTTTTTGTGGAAGAATTGTTTTCTTCTTTTTCCTTTGTGTCCCCTGTATTACTATATATAGTCAGGGTTTAATAAAAACTTATTGAGGTGTATAATAGAAGGATCATATGCATTATTCCTTGAATACTCTCCTCTTCTCCTCATCTCCTCATCTCTATCTTTGGGCCTTCAAATCCTAAATAAAATCCATCTTCTGGTCAAAGAGGTACAGCAAAGATGGTATAGCTCATACTGGGACCCAGTTGAACTCAACCCAGATTCCCCTCCAAACAACTTTAAAATAAGTCTTCACATCAAAATTTGGAGTAGACAGGACAATAGGACAAGAGCAAGAGAAAAAAAAAATTTCAAGGCCAAGACAACTTAGGAGCCATATGGGAGGACTATATTGCAAGACTGGTCACTTCCCAACTAAAAGTAAACAAAGAACCCCAACAATGGACCTTGGAGGCTGCAGGAAAAGCAGAGTAGTGGCAGCACACTAGAAAAATCCAATGTTCTAAGTCCAATGATGCTAAGAGGGATAGAAAAGTGATTAGAATAAGATTTTAGGGAATCATTTTATGACAATATTTGCAGCTACTGATAATTGAAACTGTGTTGTAGGTAGAAGTTGCAGGATGCAAAGAGGTGATTGTGATCAATCACAAGAGAGTAGAAGACCTGGTCAAGGTATCAGGATGAAGCAATAGGACATGTAGCTGGAGAGAAACAGTGACCCTTTCTTGATAAAGACTAAACTATAGATCAAGAGAGCAGTACTTACACTTCTATCAGAATAATAATATCTTCAGAGAGATGCTTGATCAACCAAAAATGCAAATTGTAATTTAGGTTTCTGACTTTATTTTTTTTCCATTTTGTTTGTAATATGGCTAACATGGAAATATATATTGCAAGATTTCACATTCATATCATAGTGGGTGAGATAGAGGGGGGAAGGAGAAAAAGAATCTGGCACTCAAAGTTTAAAAGGAGAAGAATGTAGGGGCGGAGCCAAGATGGCGGAGAAGAAACACACGACTCAGTGAACGTCCTCACTCCCTCACAACCAATTAGATAAATTAAGTCTCAGAATTAGCTCAGGACTGATAGATACCACAAGGACTGGAAGCACGACTTACCAGCTGAAGAGAATCTGAAGTTTCAACAGGAAAAGTCAGTTCTCAGGGGAGGAATAAGAAAGACCAGCACAGACGGTGGGGTAGGGGCACACTGCGCCCATTGCGCTGGGAAGGGCTCTGGGATCAGAGAAGCCACTGAGGTAAAGGAATCTGGCACAGGCTGTTAGCTCTTCTCTGCTAATTATTTAGCAGTTCAGAAGAGAAAGCCAAAATATTTTAAAACTCAAATTAGATTTTCCCCGATCCTGGGGGTGACTCAGCAGACTCGGCACCAGGGGGTGTGGCCTCAGCTACCACCAGAGAATAGTTAAGAGATTGACGAGTGGGTGGATACGGCCCAAGGCAACACACACTGCCTAGCTTAGCTGGAGGGAGTGGAACTCAGCTCCAGGAAGTCCCAGAGAAGCAGAACCTTTGAACTAGGGACCGCGGTTTCTGGCAGACACTTCCAGTTTGAGCACAGGGGCTTCTCACGTCACCTGCTGCAGACATCCACTCCCCACCCGGACACATAGGCTGGGCTTCCTGCTGTCTTCACTATTCTACGCCCTTGAAGCACAGTAGTGCTAATCACCTCTGAGGCACTTCCAGGGAGGGGATGGGGAACTCTCTCCCAGAGCTCTCTCTTAGCTCAGGCACAGGGGCCGCTGCATCCATCCAGTCTTGGAGGAAGCTGGTAAAGAAGTAAATAATTTCCTACCCCAGGGACAGACCCCAAAACATTTTTTTTAAATATGAGCAAAAAAGCTAGAAAAACTATAGATTCCTTCTATACAGAGAAAGAGCGGGTATCCAACCCCGAGGAAGTTAACAGCAGAGAATCAGCAGATAACAACCTAAAGGGGAACGATTCCTGCCCCCCATCACATAACTCTCTCCTAGAAGAAGCTCTTAAAAAATTGAGGGAGATCGAAGAAAAATGGGGAAAGGAAAGGGAAACTATGATAGAGAATAACAACGTCCTGAAATTGGAGTTGGAAAAAATAAAGAATTCACAGGAGATGCAGGGAAACAAAATTAGTGAATTAGAAAAGGTTAAAAAAACACAGGAAAGTAGGATTTCTGAATTGGAAAAGATAAAAAAGTCTCAAGAAAATAGAATTTCTGAATTGGAAAAAGAAAATAATTCTCAAAAAAAAAAATTAGGGAAATGGAAAAAAATTCAATAGAGCAAAATAATTCATTTAAAAACGAAATTGGGCATTTACAAAAAGAACTAAAAACTGTGAAAGAAGAAAATAACTTCTTAAAAGTCAGGATGGAACAAATAGAAATGAATGATTCACAGAGAACCCAAGAATCAGTCAAACAAAACAAAAAAAATGAGAAGCTGGAGAACAACGTCAAATACTTACTGGGAAAATCTATAGACCTGGAAGATAGATCTAGGAGAGATAATCTGCGGATTATTGGACTTCCAGAAAACTATGACCAAAAAAAGAGCCTAGATTCTATTTTACAGGAAATTATCAAAGAGAACTGTCCAGAGATAATAGAAACAGAAGGGAAAGTAGATGTGGAAAGAATTCATCGAACTCCTTCTGAAATAGACCCTAAAAAAAGAACACCACGGAATATTGTGGCTAAGCTGCAGAATTACCACACAAAGGAGAAAATCCTGCAAGCAGCTAGAAAAAAACAATTTAAATACCAAGGTGCCACAATAAGGGTCACCCAAGATCTGGCTGCCTCCACATTAAAAGATAGAAGGGCCTGGAACCTGATATTCCGTAAGGCAAAAGATCAAGGACTGCAACCAAGAATGAACTACCCAGCTAAGTTTAGCATGTTTTTTCCATGGAAGAAGATGGTCATTCAATGAAACAGAGGAATTCTATATGTTTCTAAGAAAAAAACCAGACTTAAACAAAAAATTTGATCTACATCCACAAGACTGAAGAGAAACAGAAAAAGGTACACAGAACCCTTGAGAACTGTAACTCTGTTGTGGGTATATAAAAAATACTCAAGGATAATTTGATTTTGCTGATATAAAAGAAAAAAAGGGGGGTGTAGTAAAGGGAAGGAGGTCGGTTCAGAAAAAGGGGAAGGAGTGATAAAAAGAGGGAAACTACATCCCAGGAAGAGACATAGAAAATACACCATATCTGAGGGAACTTAGTGAGGGGGAGAATCATTATGTAAATCTTACTCTCATCAGAAGAGGCTCAAAGAGTAAATAATTAACATATTTGTTTTTCAGAGAATTTTCTCTCACCTCATTAAAAGGGGAGAGAGGAAAAGGGAAAAGGAAAAGGAGAATAAGTGAAGGGACTTGGAGGGAGGGGGGAGGGATCCTAAAAAAAAAAAAAAAGAGGGAGGGTTGCACGTCACAAGGGGGGTCTGTAAATTAAATATCGGGGAGGGGGATCAGGGGGGTCAAGGGAAAAAAGCATAATCTGGGGAAAATACGATGGCAGGAAATACAGAATTAGTAATTTTAACTATAAATGTAAATGGGATGAACGATCCCATCAAACGGAGACGGATAGTAGATTGGATCAAAAAGCAGAACCCTACAATATGTTGCCTACAGGAAACACACTTAAAGCAGGGAGATACATACAGAGTAAAGGTAAAAGGTTGGAACAGAGCCTATTATGCTTCAGGTAAAGCCAAAAAAGCAGGGGTAGCTATCCTTATCTCAGATCAAGCAAAAGAGAAGTAGATCTTGTTAAAAAAGATAAGGAAGGAAACTATATCCTGCTGAAAGGTAGCATAAATAATGAAGCCATATCTATACTAAACATATATGCACCAAGTGGTATAGCATCTAACTTTCTAAAGGAAAAGTTAAGATTACTGCAAGAAGAAATAGACAGTAAAACTATAATAGTGGGAGATCTCAACCTTGCATTCTCAGATTTAGACAAATCAAACCACAAAACAAACAAGAAAGAAATTAAAAAAGTAAATAGAACATTAGAAAAACTAGGTATGATAGACCTTTGGAGAAAACTGAATGGCAATAGGAAGGAATATACTTTCTTCTCAGCAGTTCATGGATCCTATACAAAAATTGACCATATACTAGGACATAAAGATCTCAAAATTAAATGTAGGAAGGCAGAAATAATAAATGCCTTCTTCTCAGATCACAATGCAATAAAAGCTACATTCAGTAAAAAGTTAGGGGTAAATAGACCAAAAAGTAATTGGAAACTGAATAATCTCATCTTAAAGAATGACTGGGTGAAAGAGCAAATTATAGAAACAATTAACAATTTCACCCAAGATAATGATAATGATGAGACATCATATCAAAATCCTTGGGATGCAGCTAAAGCAGTAATAAGGGGAAATTTTATATCTTTAGAGGCTTATTTGAAGAAAATTGAGAAAGAGAAGATTAACGAATTGGGCTTACAACTTAAAAGGCTAGAAAAAGACCAAATTATAAACCCCCAACCAAAAATTAAACTAGAAATACAAAAATTAAAAGGAGAAATCAATAAAATTGAAAGTAAAAAAACTATTGAATTAATAAATAAAACCAAGAGTTGGTTTTATGAAAAAGCCAATAAAGTAGATAAACCTTTGGTAAATTTGATCAAAAAAAAGAAAGAAATGAAAATCAAATTGATAGTCTTACAAATGAAAAGGGGGATCTTTCCACCAATGAAGAGGAAATTAGAGAAATAATGAGTTACTTTGCCCAACTTTATGCCAATAAATTTGATAACTTAAGTGAAATGGATGACTTCCTCCAAAAATATAGGCTCCCTAGATTAACAGAGGAGGAGATAAATTGCTTAAATAGTCCCATTTCAGAAAAAGAAATAGAACAAGCTATTAATCAACTCCCCAGGAAAAAATCCCCAGGGCCAGATGGATTTACATGTGAATTCTACCAAACATTTAAAGAACAATTAGCCCCAATGTTATATAAATTATTTGAAAAAATAGGGGATGAAGGAGTCCTACCAAATTCCTTTTATGACACAGACATGGTACTGATACCTAAACCTGGTAGATCGAAAACTGAGAAAGAAAATTATAGACGAATCTCCTTAATGAATATTGATGCTAAAATCTTAAATAAGATATTAGCAAAAAGACTTCAGAAAATCATCTCCAAGATAATACACTATGATCAAGTAGGATTTATTCCAGGAATGCAGGGCTGGTTTAATATTAGGAAAACTATTAATATAATTGACCATATTAATAATCAAATTAATAAGAACCACATGATCATCTCAATAGATGCAGAAAAAGCATTTGACAAAATCCAACATCCATTCCTACTAAAAACTCTTGAGAGTATAGGAATAAATGGATTATTCCTTAGAATAATCAGGAGTATATATTTAAGACCCTCAGTAAGCATAATATGCAATAGAAATAAACTGCAACCTTTCCCAGTAAGATAAGGAGTGAAACAAGGTTGCCCACTGTCACCATTACTATTCAATATAGTACTAGAAATGCTAGCCTCAGCAATAAGAGCCGAGAAAGAGATTCAAGGAATTAGAGTAGGAAATGAGGAAATCAAACTATCACTTTTTGCAGATGACATGATGGTATACTTAGAGAACCCCAAAGACTCTGCTAAAAAGCTACTAGAAATAATTCAAAATTTCAGCAAAGTGGCAGGATACAAAATAAATCCACATAAATCCTCGGCATTTTTATATATCACTAACAAAATGCAACAGCAAGAGATACAAAGAGAAATTCCATTCCAAACAAATGTTGAGAGTATAAAATATTTGGGAATCCATCTACCAAAGAAAAGTCAGGAATTATATGAGAAAAATTACAAAACACTTGCCACAAAAATAAAATCAGATTTAAATAATTGGAAAGACATTCAGTGCTCTTGGATAGGCCGAGCGAATATAATAAAGATGACAATACTCCCCAAACTAATCTATTTATTTAGTGCTATACCAATAAGACTCCCAAGAAACTATTTTAATGACCTAGAAAAAATAACAACAAAATTCATATGGAAGAATAAAAGGTCAAGAATTGCAAGGGAACTAATGAAAAAAAACTCAGAGGAAGGTGGTCTAAGTGTACCTGATCTAAAGCTATATTATATAGCAGCAGTCACCAAAACCATTTGGTATTGGCTAAGAAATAGACCGGTAGATCAGTGGAACAGATTAGATACAAAGGACAAAAAAGGGTACATGTATAGCAATCTAATCTTTGACAAACCCAAAGATTCCAACATTAGGGATATAAATTCATTATTCGGAAAAAACTGTTGGGAAAACTGGAAATTAGTATGGCAGAAATTAGATATGGATCCACACTTAACACCATATACCAAGATAAGATCAAAATGGGTCCATGATTTAGGCATAAAGAGGGAGATAATAAATATATTAGAGGAACAGAGGATAATCTACCTCTCAGACTTGTGGAGGAGGAAGGAATTTATGACCAGAGGAGAACTAGAGATCATTATTGATCACAAAATAGAAGATTTTGATTACATCAAACTAAAAAGTTTCTGTACAAATAATACTAATGCAAACAAGATTAGAAGGGAAGTAACAAATTGGGAAAATATTTTTAAAAACAAAGGTTCTGACAAAGGTCTCATTTCCAAAATATATAGAGAACTGACCATAATTTATAAGAATCCGAACCATTCTCCAATTGATAAATGGTCAAAGGATATGAACAGACAATTCTCAGAGGAAGAAATTGAAACTATATCCACTCACATGAAAGAGTGTTCCAAATCACTACTGATCAGAGAAATGCAAATTAAGACCACTCTGAGATACCACTACACACCTGTCAGATTGGCTAAGATGACAGGAACAAATAATGACAAATGTTGGAGGGGATGTGGGGAAATTGGGACACTAATACATTGCTGGTGGAGTTGTGAAAGAATCCAGCCATTCTGGAGAGCAATCTGGAATTATGCCCAAAAAGTTATCAAACTGTGCATACCCTTTGACCCAGCAGCGCTACTACTGGGATTATATCCCAAAGAAATACTAAAGAGCGGAAAGAGACATATATGTGCCAAAATGTTTGTGGCAGCTCTTTTTGTTGTAGCTAGAAACTGGAAGATGAATGGATGTCCATCAGTTGGAGAATGGTTGGGTAAATTGTGGTATATGAAGGTTATGGAATATTATTGCTCGGTAAGAAATGACCAGCAGGAGGAATATAGAGAGGCCTGGAGAGACTTAAATCAACTGATGCTGAGTGAAATGAGCAGAACCAGAAGATCACTGTACACTTCAACAACAATATTGTATGAGGATGTATTCTGATGGAAGTGGAAATCTTCAACATAAAGAAGATCCAACTCACTTCCAGTTGATCAATGATGGACAGAGGTAGCTACACCCAGAGAAGAAACACTGGGAGGGGAATGTAAATTGTTAGCACTAATATCTGTCTGCCCAGGTTGCATGTACCTTCGGATTCTAATGTTTATTGTGCAACAAGAAAATGATATTCACACACATGTATTGTACCTAGACTATATTGTAACACATGTAAAATGTATGGTATTGCCTGTCGTCGGGGGGAGGGAATAGAGGGAGGGCGGGTAATTTGGAAAAATGAATACAAGGGATAATATTATAAAATATATATATATATATATATATATATATATATATATATATATATATATATATATATAATAAATAAAAAAATAAAAAAGGAGAAGAATGTTAAAATAAATAAAAATAAATTTTATAAAATTTATCAAATTTGAATGAATTGGATTAGTCAGATAACAAGGATTTTTTAAGCAAATATTATGTGTCAAGCACTGTACTAAGTGCAGGGTTCTAGAAATCAATTTATAAACCATGAGAGAGTATAATTTATAAATGGAAGAGAAAAGATCTATTATAACATAATTGAGAAACCAGTTAATATATTTCAGAAAAATAAGAAAATGTATTCCAAAATATGTTCCCTACATGGAATTTGTTATGCATGAAATTTGATTTTGCAGAATTAGAAACCCTTACTCTACTTGAAAATTAAATTACCAGATACCTGAAATGCTTCTATATTACATGTAAACCAGCAATTCATATTATCACAGACAGTCTGTAACAGTAACTGATTTATTATAATATATATATATAACTTTTATCCAACCAATATTTTCTAGATTCAAGAAGAACACCCAAGAAGAGGTGTTACCAATTTTTTAGAGAAATCTATGTCAGACATGAAAATTTTCATCTCAGGAATGTTAAGAATGTATTGCCTCTTTTCTTTAACAAAAAAAGAGAGAAAGGGAGATAGAAGTATCAGAAATTTGTCATGTATCCCATTATTAATCAATCTGTTTTTGTATCCAAACATCTGTGATAACTCATTTAAATTACACAATGGCCATGTCAGTATATGCATCAATATTTTCAGCTAGAATGTAAATAAAAATCTCCTTTTTCTTTAAAAATAAGAGAACAACTAACATAAAGAGGAAGTGGAAAATATTATTCATAAATGTATTAAGATGCACAGATTATAAAGAAGCTGAGGTAAAATAAAAGCACAGCTACCAGAAAGCCTAGGCATCTCTATCTCCCTCTGTGACCTCTATAGCCTAAACCAGCTTCAAAGTTTTCAAAGCCCCTGGAATGTACAGGCTGTCAGAATGAGAATGCTGTTCTGGAATAACTATTTCCATTTCTGTTACCTTTTTATAAACCAAAAATAGCAAAAGATGGCCTGTCTGTCTATGGACAAAGGCAGGATTTTGTATGCATTCAAATTGTCAAATATTTCACCAGAAAATGTGTCAGGAAAAAATTCTTTGGGGAAAAAGACTCAAAAGAAGTAAGTTTGCTTTAGAATGCACTTATCATTAAATTAAACATGAATGCAACTTAATTTAAAATTTTAGCATATTTCACATTTTGCATGTATATTCATTTGAATAGGTATCTCCATCAAAAAAGAATTTCAAAGACAATAAATACTCATTTACTACTTGCCTTCCTAAGAAAGTTTTGTCATTGTGGTCATTGGTAAATGCCCTTATAATGTTATATCTTCTTCATATGCTGTAATATGGATCAGAAAGAGATCAAATTTTATGAATCACAGAGAAATTCAATGTCATAAAACAGAACTTTTAAGCATCTGAGAGAAAACATCTCAAAGGTCAAGCTATAGAATGATTACAAAAGTGGTTTATAATACTTTGTTTTTCATAAGCTGATCTATATAAGATTGCTTTAGGACTTGGAAGTTTATAGAATATTCCTTAAAAAAATCAATCAAAGAAATGTTTTGGGTAGTACAAAATATTGCATATTGACAATAAATGTTTTAGCATAAAATTAGAGATGGTTCTATCCTCAAGAATAGATCTCAATTTGAAGAAGCAGAATCTGAACAAAAGTCAGCCAAATAATGTATCTAAATATATACGAGAGAATAGGGACACCACCAAAAAGTAGTATTGCTGAAACTATCACGTAAATTATAAGGCAGAACATGGGACAGAGAAGTTTATAGAGCTGATAGACTGACAGAAGTAGAAATAGTTGACTAAAGGCTCTAAACATAATGTGGGGAACTGATCTGATTAGAGAAAAGTTATACTTTTTGAGACAGCTGTTTGGAAGAAAGGTATAGCCTCTGCTCTGGGTGATGAAGTGACTGGGAGAGAGGCTACCTTACTCTCCAGCTTGAGAGATAAGTAAACCCCTCAAAGATTTATTCTGATACTCTTTATTCTCTCTATGGTTTGAGAGGAGTAAAATCTCTCAAAACCTATAGAGAATAATGCTTGAATTGCCTTGCAGTCGTCTGGATTAAAGGAAACTGATTTGCACTAACAGAGTATTATACTCCTTCTTCAACACTTAGCCAAGGAAAGGCACCTGGGAAGGTTCTCAGACATCAGGCATAATTCTACAGTTAGTTTTTCTTTCTTTAAGTTAGCACTGCTTCAAAAATAAAAAAAATAGCAAAGAAGCAACTTCATACAGTCAAAAGAGTAGAGTCTCAGAAGAGGATAATATTATTTCAGGTACATATTGATACTTAAAAAGTCCACAAGCTTCACACTTATAGGCTAGATTTGTAAGCTGCCATGAGATATGGGTTTCCCTACTCATATCTCTGTTATATTTATGTGAATTTATGCCCATTCTCCCTCCTTGGACTCTTTGTATGTATGTATTGACGAGACAGTATGATAAAGATTTTTAGATGGATTGTGATATTTTTCATTATTTGTTTTTTCTTTCTGCTTAGCATGTTTTACTTAATATGTTATTATTAATTTACTTTGGACTTCTCAATATTTCAGGTTTAAGGATTAAAATTCCCATTTGACTGATTTGTATAAATATGAAGCACATTTGCTAGTTTATGCTGATGTATACTATTTTCCCAAGATGATTTCCACTAAGACCCTTAGAGTAAGTGTAGGTTCAATGGCCAACTCCTATGGGAACCATCCTCATCTTCCAGACCATGTGCAGGGAGGAGAGAATGAGCCATACCTAGACTGAGGGGGAAAAAAAAAGGAGAGACACCATAGAGAGTTAAGTAAGGATTCATGATGTCACATTCATCACACACCAGTTAAAATTAAATACATTGGTACAATTCTTACAAAATCTGATAAACAGGTTTTAACCATTAATATTAAAAGTTGGTTTATTAAATAACAATTGTTACTAAAGTAAATTTATTTTTATTATCAATCTTGATATTGCCTTGAACATTATAACTTCTCTTCTGATTTATTCTTATTTCTCACACATTCTTATGCTTTCCTTCAACTCCTCTTTCTGCTCTAGTCTTTTCCACTCTGTTCCAATTTTATTCTCACCGGAGAATGTCCTTTTACCCTTCATCCCCTCCTCTTATGAGTGAATTGCTTTTTGAATCTCCCTTTTGAGTATATATACAGGCATGTTATGATTACTTCTAAACTACTCTCCTGGCTTTACTACTATCAATGGCAAGGATTTATTTAATGCTTATTATGAACCAGGCATCGTGTTAAGCATTTGGAATACAAATAAGTATAAATAAACCTTCAGATTTCTTGATCATGTCTCAGTTACCTTCTCACCCTGGAAAATTTTCCAATCACAAAGTTCTTCCTAGGATCTACATCTTAAGGAAGTTTCCAAGAAAAGCATGATAATTCATTCATTCTTCTTCCAGCTCTACTCTTGACATGGCCAACTTCTCCTCAGTCCCTGTATGGTTGCCTCCTTCAACTCTTCCCCCAACTTTTATATTTCTTTTTATGTTTCTCCCATAGGAATATAAGCTTACTTGGGGCAAGAACTCTTTTCTTTTTGCCTTTATTTATATTCTGTGAAATAAGCCCAGTGCCTGGAACAGTATGAGTAACTAATAATTGTTTATTAATTTGGATTGACTATTCAACAGTTTTACTTTGATGACTCAATGTGATATAAAGATATTACAATCACTCACAAAATGAAACGAATTTGGGTGTGGTAGAAGAAGCAATCTTGTCATTTGAAGACATCTTATCTCACTGTGGAGGGCCCCATCATCAAAGACTAAATATCAGGATTTTTTTTTTTTTTTGGCCATTGCTATTCATGAAGACCACTTATTATACGTGGGAGAAAAGTATAGATTTGTATGAATGAATAGACTACTCTTACCTACAAAACCTCTGACCTAGGATCATTAAGGTATTGAAATCTGAATAAATACTAATTCTGATAATTTTAACACAAATGCATTCATATAATGCTTTAATGTTAAAGCATTTTCACAAAAATAATTTTAATTTAATACAAAATAGTTCCTTTGTAATTGTAGTGATTTTGCTATCATTTTAGTGTATGAAGTTTGGTGCATAGCAGAAGAGAGTAGGCCACTATCTTTATTTACTTATCTAATAATTTTTTTAAAATTGTCATTGCCTTGAATATAGAATCCTCTTCCCTTTCTTTTTCCATTTATTTCCTTTCCTTTTTTTCCTGTCTCATTAAATTTTCTACTCCTTTCCCTTTTTTCCTTATTTCCATAACTTTTCCCTTTTCTCAACAACTAGCAAATATAAGTCTTGATGAACGCTCACAAGATAGTGATAGATTGTTGTTTACTTACATTATTTTGAAACGCTTCACCTCATCACATTAATTTATCAATACCATGTAATCAAAAAAAGGACCTGTGACTCCTGCTTTCAAGTTATATGATACATGATCCCTATATAATCTTATTGCCATTGGTAA
The DNA here is from genome assembly GCF_048593235.1 of Sminthopsis crassicaudata. Classification (NCBI taxonomy): domain Eukaryota; kingdom Metazoa; phylum Chordata; class Mammalia; order Dasyuromorphia; family Dasyuridae; genus Sminthopsis; species Sminthopsis crassicaudata. The sequence goes on along the minus strand of NC_133617.1, from coordinate 287,465,426 downwards.
GAGCACGGTTCTTGCTCCCATGTTTCCTGCCTAGAAGACCACTGCATTATGAGTATTTCTGCTTAGCCAATTGGTGATTTATCCAATAATCAGATTTTAACAGAAAGCATAAGTGTTGCTATCCTATGTTGCTTATTTTTTCTGTCTTCATTCTCATTTAAGATATATCATTACAACATAGATCCCTTTAGATACAACAAAACGATTATGAAATGTAAAGCATTTTCCTGCTTAAACTAGAAAGGCCTTTGTTGACTGTTTCCTTTGGACAAGGAAGGTCCATGTTTTTACATAAAGAAATGCCCAACAAATATTCTTAGAATGAATTCTTATTAAATATATTCACCCATGGAAAGTAAGTTTTTTGATGCATAGCTCTTGCATTTTCTTGTTTAGAAGGATTCTACTTAAAGGCACAAAGGAACCCATTTTCTCCACCTTGAAGAAGGAAAGCAGTAGTATTAAAACTTTTTCTAGAAAATACCAGTCTGTGTTTAAATGAAACAAAAGTCACTCTCAATGGTGAACTTGCATCATTAACTTTCCTTATCCCTTTTAGTAACAGAGGAGGAAGGTAAATCCCATGACCTCTTAAGCAGACAGAGAAACATGTATGAGTCCTTTATCACCAGAGAGAGAAAGGATAATACCAGCAAGGACAGAGCCTCTTCATTTGTTTATGAAAACAGGTAAAGTATAACTGTCATTTCAAACCTTTGGGAAATTTAGAAGAATGAAAAGTGGTTAAGTATGACTTTCTTGTATGTCAACTGCAGATATAAAACTATTGAGTGTTTTTTTTTTTATTTCCATGTATTATATTTCTCATTTTATTGATGATATTATATTGTATTTACATAAATCATCAGGGTCTATAGCAGAGGAAAAGACTAATGTTCGTTAGCATCTTGGAGCTAGTAAAGATAAAACCAGGGGGCTGTAATACCTTAGATTTCATTTTGGTGTTCCTTTTTTTTTGTTTGTTTGTTTTCTGGTGGAGGAGCTGTTGTTTGTGTTATTTTGGGTTTTTAAGCAATTAGTAGCTTTGGACAACTCTAATTCAATTACCTACAAAATGTTAGATGAGAGTTTTCGGGATGAAGAATTCAAGTTGTGAAGTTTCCAAAGGATCAAGAGACATGGTTTCTGAGTTATTTCATTATTTTGCTAATAAGACCATTAGGCTATTAATTAATAAGAGGATGGTCATTTTGCAAACTCTCTTAGATCAAAGACAATCATAGTGGCAGATTAATAGTTCATATACCCTTCAAAGACTATGTATTTCTGAAGAGTGGAAATCATCTCTGATTGGATGACACAAAGGAAGGTGAACTATCTTAAAGTGAAGAGCTGAGGGTGACATCATGTTACCCTTGAATAGAGAAATTATTTCTTTATAAGATCACTTATAGTTTTCCAATGTATTCAAATAATATATGTACCACTCAAGACTGCACAGAAGGCAATAGCTTTTGCCAGGGGATTCTTGAACAAGAAGGTTAGTCCAATTTCATTATCAGCAATGTCTTTCCAGAGACTTAAAATTAAGGATTTTGAAAGAATGGGACAGCTTTGAATTTCTAAAAAAATATTGCTTATGAATAATTACTTCTCTCATTTCCCCCATTTGGTCCTATTGAGGGTCTTGCCATGGGACATACATGTCATCAAAGGTTTCTAACTATGGAACTTCAGTTCTTCTCTGGCTCACATAACTTGTAGAAATTCTCTCCTCTAAAGTTTTCCTACAAAAATTAACATGATTTTAAATTTGCTTTACCAGTAACAAAATCAAATATAGAAAGTTAGTTCAAACTTTATGTCTATTACTAGAAAAAATCAAGTTAGGAGTTCTTTACAATAGAGAATTTACACTTTTGGGTTATTCAATTGGACTGTTGACATATATATATAGATATAGATATAGATATAGATCTATATAGATCTATATCTATATCTATATCTATATATATATATATCTAGATATAGATATAGATCTAGATCTATATATAGATCTAGATCTATATCTATATCTATATCTATATATACCAATGACAATTATGCCCTATCCAAAGGACTTTCTGCTATTGAAAATTATAACTGAAACTTCACTGGTGCTTTTTTAGAAAAACTGGAGGTAATGCTATGGACAATTCAGAAAATTGACCAATTCTATATTGCAGAGCAATATGGAAACCCTTCTACACTCTGACTCAAAAAAGACAAAAAAACTGGGAAAAGACACCCGCAGGGACAAAATCGGACATTTGTTATAGTCATCATTAACATGCCATATTTAAAAAATAAAAGAAAATCTTGCATATATTTACATGTATTCGTATATACATATCTCTATATAAATATATAGACACAGAGACACAAACATATAAACAAGTATTTTTGATACCTCAAATATATTTGTAAATGCAAGAAAGAAAAAAACACACACACAATTGTAACAACACATTAGCAAGAAAAAAATCCTTATTTGGTTTTCAATGTAATTAGTAAAATTAAGAAAATAAGCCCAATTTACTGACAACTATAAATGTGAATAATTGTTCACAATGTTATTCTTGATATTGTTATAGAAGGGGCTGAGTTCTTTTTTGCCAGCTTGTCGTAGCCCAGGAAAGGCAAAGCATTTATTCAGACTTATTAGAAAATACAGTATAATTACAGATTCTCTAATTATATTTGGTGGAAGAAAACTCAAAAAAACAATAAACAAAACTAAAAAAAAAAGAATATGCTCTCTAATTGCAGTGAATATAAGCTCTCTAAAGTTGTTGACAACATTTTACCTCCAGGGTGGTAACAATAATTAAGTTTTAAACTATTAAGCTTCTCTGTTAGAGATGTTAGTTTTGTTGTCCACTGAATTGAATCTCATAACAAGATGGACAGTAACATTCCAATGATATATTGTTATTCTCTCTGGATAGCAGTAGTTAATAATAGCCAATTATTATTTTTTAAAAACAAATTCCCTTTTCTTTTCATAATAAGTAAGAAAATAAATCTATATATTATATATAAGCATATGTGTATATTATAATCAATGCAAATTGCATTTAAATATTATAATAAAATTATGTCTATGTCTATATATAATATATATATATATATACATATATATATATACACATACACACATATATACATATACAAACTATATAATCTTAATGAGTGACAATGTTAATGTTTGTTAAAATGACAAATTGAAGATTAGCACATCATGGAATAGGTTGAATGTTAGCAATAAAATAACTTTCTCCTCATATCTTCTTCAGCCCTCTGTCAGAACCAACAAAATCTCCTATTAATGTCTATTTTATGAACAGTTGATATGAAGAAAAGGTAGGAACTGATCAATGCAATTTATAAGGATAATAGAATTTTCTTTCAAGAATGACTATAATCATTTCAGCTAGGGATTATCTCTGTTCAAATTCAAGAAGAAACATTTGTGTGAACATGGTAACAAATGCCATGCTTATGATTTAAACATTTGTACATTTTCAATCAGGAGTTATCTTGGAAAATACATAGCATATTAACACTTAAGGTAGTAGTAAAGTAGAGAAAAAATACTATCCATTCAAATGAAAACAAAAACAAATTTGTAATAAAAATATTCTCAAAGTACATAAGCAATTACATAAATAAAGTATAAAAGAGTGTATTAACAGTGTTATGAATTTCAAAAAGTACTGGCCAGCCTTGGAGTCAAAGATTTGCTCTACTTATATTAATAATTAATTGTGTAATTCTGAATAAGTTATCTTATCTCTGAAAGTAGCTGCTAGCACAGTGAATAGAGTGCTGGAATTAGAGAAGGAATACCTGGTTTCACTAAGGTACCTTTCTGATTGACTAAAATAACAGAACAGGAAAATGATAGGTGTTGGAAGGAATATGGGAAAATCTGGACATTAATGCACTGGTGAAGTTGTGAACTGATTGAACCAAGGAACTATAAAATTGTATACCTTTTGATCCAGCAACACCATTACTATATTTGACTCCTGCAGATTAAAAAAAAAAAGGCTGTGGGAAAGAAGGATCTATTTATATTAAAATATTTATAGCAATTCTTTCTGTGGTAATAAAGGATTGGAAACTATTAAGAAATGTCCATCAATTGGAAAATAACTGAATAAATTTGGTATATGATTGCATAGAATACTATTGTGCTATGGGAAAAAATGATAAGCAGGATGATTTCAGAAAAAAAAAAAAACTTACATGAAGTGATGCCAAATGAAATGAGCAGAATCAGGAGAAGAGTATATACAGTAACAGAGGTATTGTACAATGAGCAACTATGAAGGACTTAGCTATTTACAACAATGCAATGGTCTAAGAAAATATCAAAGGACTCATGATGCAAAATGCCATCTATGGCCAGAGAAAGAATTTATAGTCTAATTGTAGTCTGAAGCGTATTATTATTTTTTTATTTTATTTTTGTTTTTCTTTGTTGTTGTTTTGAGTCTTCTTCCACCAAATGGGCAGCATGGAAATAAATATGCATGTGTACATATATATATACAATCTGATATTATATATATATATATAATATCAGATTGTTTAACAGTCTCAAGAAAGGAATATAGGAAAGAGGAGGAGAAGAGAATTTGGAATTCAATATATCAAAATGAATATTTAAATGTTTTACTTGCAATTGGAGAAAATAAAATACCATTAAATATTTTATTTTCTCCAAAATACCATTAAAATTTAAAAAGATAAAAAGGATAAAAAAATAAAATATATTTTTTTAAATGTCTGAATTGAAATCAGACTTCAAACAATTAATTGTAAACCTGGGTAAGTAACAATTTCTGTCATCTTTAATTTCCTTACTTATAAAATAGAATCAGTAACATCACCTACCTCTCAGGGTATTATAAGAATCAAATAATATAATATCAATAAAAAACTTGACACAGTTCCTGGCACACAGCTAGCACTTAAGAAATGCTTGCTTCCTTCCTTTCTCATTTCTTTTCAAGCAAAGTTTTTAAACCATAGGTCATAACTTCATATGGGATATCATTACAATGTAGAGTCACTAAATTATGATTTATTATCAGTAAATTCTTGCTTTGCACACTTCTTTTATATATTTAGGTAATTAGATTCACATTTTTTCAGGCAAAAAAGGGTTGTGAATGGAAAAAAATTTAAGAAGTTCTACTCTAAAGCATGTCTTCTTCATATATAAGATAAGCCAGTTGGATTTGAAAGCTTCTAAATGCATTTTCTGAGTCTCAGATTTTATTTTTTTCCAGGAAAGAATGATGGTACATCAAAGAGTACAGGATTCCATATGTAAGAAAGCAGATAAACTTTGGTATTCTGGAATTTCTGTTTCAAAAGATTTTTGTTGTCCCTCTAATAAGTTCCCTTAGGCGAATATATGCCTTACTCTTTTCCCCCTTGCTATACAATGAGTAGAACAAGAACTCCTACATGGGACAAGTGCATGGAAGCTAAGTGAATTCCAAAAGAGGCAGCATGGTGTGGTGGCAAGAGTACTGAACTTAGATTTAAGAAAATTGGATTTGGTTCCTTCTTCTTCCAATTAGTGCATTAGTGCCACTTCAGCAGAATTTTTAGCATCTGTCAATTGTCTTCTCTCTAAAAAGGGAGGTTCACAGTTTTATCACCAACACCAAGGTGTTGTGCCTCGCAAATATTTAATCATGCCACAAGTTGATATTATTAGTATAGATTGGCCTGGTTTTGTTCTTTTTATATTTTTCTTAATTTCTGAATTTTTAGTCTCCCCCTAACTCACTCCACCCAACCACCTAGGTACTTATGTATATTTTAAATATCTATGTCATTATTTCATTATTATTGATATGCTTACTATTCAATTATTCATAAGACTTATTATCAACTATACCAAACATACCCAACTTAATAAATTATTTCAATTATGATACTGAGGAGGACAATAGTGAGCTCAATATGACCAATAAAAATATTTGGGCTTTGCTCTTCAAAATGGATTATAAAAAGGGAACATATTGTCCCCAAAATTTATTTAAATCTCCTTCATTTTTTTCTTGAATGACTTAATAAGTGTGCAGGTAGCTTTGGTTTTCTTAATCCCTTTATACCTCTTTCTCAATATTTGATGTCTGAGGGTCCCACATTCCAAATCACTTAAGATTTCATTTTCTTGACATTTCTTGTACATTTACAATTATCAGTCACTCTAAAGGAAAGAGCATAGCAACTACTCTTTAGTAAGAACGAAATCATCAAAATTCATTGTCAACAAAGATTATTATTTTAATATCTTCCTTCTATAAATCAATTATAACCACTGCCTCTTATTTGTAGATCCAATGATACAGTATTACATTTATTAATATGCAGAAAAGTTTAAATGACTTTTACATGTAGATTTAAATTACCACAAGCCAGGAAATTCACAGTTCCTCCTTAAACTCTTGTCTTTGTCCTATGTTTTAAAACACAACAGCATGGTACAGAATACCACCCACTTTGCAAAGACCTGAAATGAAATAAAGAATAGAATTTTAATGATGGAATTTTATTGCAGCTATGCTCAAATTGATTTCATAATACAGTAATAGGAGACATATTCTATGTTAAATCTATATATCCAGTCTCAATTTCTCCATGCTCCTCTAGGCTTACATCTCTCAAGCTGCCAGTCGATTATATCCATCTGGATGTACTAATAGGACTTTGAGCTCATTCATATTCAGAATTGTAGTACTCTTCCCTTCCCTTCTTCTCTCTCTGAAAACTCTGCCCATTCTCCAAACTTATCTACTTCAATTAATAGAACAATCATCTTTCCAGCTATTTAGTTTAGAAAACTCAATACTCTTCTGCTTTTCTTACTTCTTTATCCCTTATAATTTTAAGTCCTTTTATTAGCATGATAAATCTTATATCCACACATAAGCAGAAAATGGTACACTGAAAAGAATAGTGGAATTAGGGACCTAGCTTTAATTCCTGATTATATGTGACATGGATAAACATACTTAATTGCTCAGATACTCAATATATTTATCCATAATATGAGTGTACTTGATGAGACTTGAATTCCTTCTAACTCTAAATATACAATATACAACCCCAGTCCCTCAAACGTATCAGAAACTTCATGGTTGAGGTTATCACCTCTGTAATGATGGAATAGCTGTCCAATTGGTCCTACTGTCCTTACAGTTTCAAATCTTTCCTTAAAGTTACAGCTACCAAAATCAATGTCCATATCTACCCAAAGTACTTTTTTGTTCATACAACATAAATGTCTTCCTATTTTCTATGGCATTGGTCTTCAAATTTTATTTTCATCATTTTTAGCTTTACTAGCATTTTTTTTGTTTGCAACCTTAACCCAGATATATCTTCTATTTAACAAATAACATCTTTATATTATTGAACAAGTACTTTAGGGCACATTAAAAAAGTAGACAAAATCAGATTTTTTTTAAAGAATGAGATGATGATGATAAAAAATTAAATTGTTCCTAGGATGAATAGACAGCTATGGAGATTTGCTGAGTACAGAGTGACATGCTGAGATCTGAACTGCAGGGAAATCACTGGGGAATATGTGGAGAATGGATAGGAATAGAAAAAGACTTCTTGAAAGGAAACTATATAAGGTTTCCAGTATTTCCAGCAAGAAGTAATAAGAACGTGAACCAAAGTAGAGTCTGTGTGAGTAAATAGGAGTTTTAGAGATACTAGATTAGACAACCTATTAGATCTTCAAATCCAGGTTGAAGATAAGACAGTAAGGTTTTAAAATGGTACATGAGAAATACAGAGATCAAAATAAGAATATTGATCAAAATAGCAAAGTTTGTAAAATGGACAGATTTGGGTGTGGGGGGGAGGGAGATAATGCTATAATATCTGCAACATAGTTGACCATTCATTCTTGCTCTCCATAGGTAATTTACTCTGTCCCACATAAAAAAGAAAAAAAAAGTCTCATTTCCAGTTCTCACTATTTTGGAACCCACAATCTGCTTTCTGAAGGATGTCTGCTATTGCTACCAGTTGAGGGACTGGGCAGAATTTCCCCAAAGGCACCTATGCAACTGGTGTTGGTAGCAGTTAGTTTAAATTATAACTGCTAAGAGGGGCCAACACCTAGAATCAGAGGAAAGATGATGGTGAGGAAGTTGGGAGCTTGAACAACAAGAAAAGTTTGCAATGTTGAAAGATAACAGCAGATGTGGTTGTTTAACATAGTGATGCCTTTGAGAGCCCTCTGGAACCTCTCCAGATAAATCTACATAAAACTAATTTTTCCCCTAACACATCTGAAATTTGTCATACCTCCCTAATTGTATAAAATATACTATTTTTTACTATATATGTTTCCACACTTATCTTTTCCTGATTCTAGATGCTAAGATACATCTCCCAGAGAAGGTGAGATACATCTTATCTCTAAACAGATTATGTACTTGCTTCAGGATAGGCCACAGAACTCTGAGATGAGACTATTGATCTCCATTTTGGAGACCACTGGACTGTCAGAAACAAGACAAACACTTGATGCTGTTATTTAAGACATTTCACATTATGCTTCCAATTTACATTTTCCAGATATATTTAATAATGTCCTCTTTCAAGTATTTTACAAGCTAGAATTCTAGTCTGTGTATTTATTTTTGTGAGATTTTTAAAATTCCATTCTTTCTTTTTTTCACTTCTGCATATTATCCCTTCTGTTTTCTTCTTTCTTTTACACTCACACATGCTAGAATGCATGTACTTCTCATCTGAATGTTAGTTTCCAAAAAATCAAGAAACACCTTTAAAGTGTTTTCTCTGTCGAGAACACTACTTTAATTTCTAAAAAAGATCCAAAGTTTAATAAACTCCCATATCAACAGTTGTGCATCTTACCATCTAAAAATAGGAAAAGATATACTGCAAAAATACAAAACAATATATTATTTGGTTATTATTTGCCAAAAGGATGGCAAATATCAAATGGTTGAAATATTTTACTGGATAAATCTGGCCATGCCCAATTTTAATAAAAGTGGAGGTGCCAATGAGGAATCTTTGTAGCACATACTACTTGTATCTTTAAAAGTGACAAGATTGAGCCTTTTATTCTTTCTGAAACAATCTTATTGCTACTTCTTCTCTGCTGCATGCAGAGGATGAATAACTCAATTTACTTAGAGTGAAGACACCATGAACTGAACCATTGTCAGGGAAAGAACAACCATCCCTATGTCCCTTCTATTTTATCTCATTTAAGAAATAATCCTGAAGTTGTTTGCTTTTGTTCTGTATTTTTTGTTTTATTTTGTTTTGTTTTGAGTTTCAGGAGCTGCATATGATTTCCATGGTGTCTGGGTATTTAAGTCATGGTTCCCCTAAGACAAACTTGCAGGTGTGATAATGCAGCTAGCCAGTCCAGCATGGACATTCTGAGAAGTCAGTGTGCCTAAGACTTGAACCCTGTGGGTTTTGTATTGGGAAGGGGAACTATATTTTATTAGTATATAGCTAAATTATAAATCTAATCTTTTCCTTGCAACCCAAAATTGAAATGGTACAATGATGATGGTGGAAGAAGATCATGGCTGTCACATGCTGGGGAGATTAAGTTTGTATTTATTTGATTATACCTTTTGAAGTTAATATTTCTGTGTAAAAGGTTAAAAAAAGGTTCAGAACAAATTAATATTTTAATCATGATACCAATCTTTCCTTTCAGTCAGCTATGTCTTCTTGGAGTAAATATCATGAAACATTGTTCCCCTCATCTTGGCCTGTGATCCAGTAATTTTCTAGATTCAGTGAACTTCAGGTGAAAAAGTCTTTCTAGCCATGAAGATCAACAACTATTCAGTAATATATACCTTTAAAGAATTGTCTGGAATCACTAAGTCTTTAAGACTTGACCAAGATCCCATGTCCATTAGGTGTCAGAAGAAGAAGTTGGGTTTGCTTTCTCAATACTAGTCAGGCTGCCTATAAATGGTTTAAATATGGTTGGTGTTTGCTATTAAAAAAAATTCTTGAATATAATAAAAGTGAAAGACAACAGAGAATAGCAAAAGTGATACATTAGGTAAGGAGAAATACTAAAAGAAAAAGAACAAAGGTCAACAGTACATTAGAGAGATCTATGCTGTTTAAAAAGAAAAAGAAATCATACAAAGAGCACAATCCTGTGGCTTTGAAGGAGCTTCTTCATTTTTTTGGTGGTATAAATATCAGACCACATGAAATTGTAGATCCACAAAGGTGTAGAAAACATAGACAAGCCAGGAATCAATAGTAACTCACTCCAACCAATTTTCTGCTTTTGTGAAAATGAGTTTTAATACATTTAATACATTATTTTAATGAAAATGGGATCATTCTGCTAAAAAGCTAAGCCCTACAGCCCTTATTTTTCATTTTTTCAATAACATAATTTACTAGTATCAAGTTATTGTTGTTGTTGTAATTCTTATCATGTCCAAATTGTTGTGACCTTGTTTGGATTTTCTTGGGAAAGACAGTGGAATGATTTTCAATTTCCTTCACTAACTCATCTTATAGATGAGGAAACTGAGGTAAAAGGTTAAGTGGTTTATCCAGGATCATACAAGTATTAAATATCTGAGGTCAGATTTGAACTCAAGGAGAAGAATATGGTATTTTATCCACTGAAGGATCTAACTGCCAAGTTTTAAGTTAAATTTTATTTTATTTATTAAAATATGGAAATTCAGTGGTTTAATTTAATGGGATTTCCCAAAAATATATTTTCTTCATTGCCACCTTTCTTCTCCTAACTCTAATTCATTAATCTCACTCTAATTCATCACTTCTTCATCTAAAATAAAAAATTCACACAAATTCATCTTGATAAACATTCAGATAAGTTTTGCTGAAGCAATAGGAGCTCCAACTTCCTAAGATTTGACCATGAATTTCAATGTAAGATCTCAAGTCACCTGTCCTAGATATTGTAAAACTGAGTCATTTAATTTCTTTTATCAATGCCTGGCACAAAGTACACTTTATAAGGCACATAAAATTGTTACATCAGAATTCCTTAAAGTCTTAAATTATCATTATAAGGATCTTGGAGTCCTGATATAACCAATTTTCCTGAACCTTTCTAGATGAGGAAAAGCATTCTTTTGAAATGGCTCCCAAATTAAACATATTTTCTTAGACTTTCTATCCTAAATTCACAAGCAAAAACAAACCTTATTTTATAAGGGTGCTGTGTAAAAACCTAAAAGTCCAGTTTCTACTACTTTAGCAACCTCAAGAGTCCATGAAAATGTCCTACTATGAGAATACAGAATCAATCTTTCTTTTTTTTCCTATCATATACCTTAGGTCCAGAAGAAAGGGAAAAATCTAATTATGGGCTACCTATAATTAAAGAGTATGCCATGCCTATGATTTGAGGAATAATCAGTTGCTGATCCATCAATGAAAAATAAGATTTACTTTGCTATCAATATATCTGAATAGCATTAATGATAGACTCCACTATTGATATTATAACTAATTAAAAAGGGAATATTAAAGATGTTATTCCTATAAGTTTATGTTCTTTAGGAATAAACAGTATAGGAAGTATTTATGAACAATGATCTTAATTTAGTCTTCTGTCCTGTTAGGGTTATAAGGTGAGAACTCAGGTTGTCTGGACAATTCTCTAGCTCAGAATTCACACCTTTAGTTCTAGCCTTTAGGGGGAGTTTGCACTTTTGAACTTCTGAAAAGGAGTTTACACAACCTTTGAAAGGAGCAAGTTCATCAGTTGAAGTATTTTCTCACAAGCCCCGTTGAGTTCTCACTACGATCTCTGCAAGGATAAAAGAGGAGGGCAGGAGGGCAAGGTGTGAGTTGAGTCTGGCCAGGAGATTGAGTTGAGACAGCAGATCTCCTCCCAGAGAGTGATCAGCAGTTTCTGGAGACAACAGAACATTACACTGCCTTATACTTGTAATCTTTGATTAAATGGGATATTTCAAACTCTCTTAGAGGAAATAAAAACTAGCCTCACGAATAAAACAAATGTTTATTGAAAACTGATTAGGTTTGAAATATAATCAATCATTTTAGAGAAGCAGAATGGTAGATGATAAAATCAGACATAAAATCATAAGGTTCTGTATTCAAATTCTGTTTTGACATTTACTCCATTCTCAGAGACATGGTAGTACTAAAGCATCTTATGTGTTTCCTAAGAAACCTATATGCTGGCCAAGAAGCAACAGTTAGAGCTGAAACATGGAATAAATGAGTGATTTAATATTGGGGAAAGAGTAATGCAAGGCTGTATGGTGTCATCATATTTCTTTAATTTATATGCAAAGTACATCATGCAAAATGCTAGGCTGTATTAATCAAAAGCTAGAATTAAGTTTGCCAGGAGAAATATCAATAGTCTCAGAAAAACAAATTATATCACTCTGATGGCAGAAAGTGAAGAAGATAAAGAAGTCTTTTAAATAAGGTGGAAGAAGAGAGTGTAAATGCTGGCTCAATGTTTAATATTTTAAAAAATCCAAAACAATCTCATTTAACAAACAAAAACAAAAACAAAACTAAGATCATGGCAACTGGTGCTATCACTTCCTGGCAAATACAGGGAGAAGAAGTGGCAGCAGTATTAGATTTTAAATTCTTGAACTCAAAGATACAGATGATGACTGCAGCCATGAGATTAAAAGACACTTGCTCTTTGGAAGAAAAGTTCAGGCAGATTTGGACATAATAATGAACAACAGAGGTATATCCTTGATAACAAAGGCTCATATAGTCAAAGTTTTGTATTTTTTTAGTAGTAATATATTGTTGTAAGAGTCGGATTCTAAGAAAAACTGAATGTTGCAGATTGAACATTTTTAAAATATATTATAAGAGAATTCTTTTGAACAGTCCTTTGGACAGCAAGGAAATCAAATCACTAAATGTTGGAAGATATTAATTTAGGCTATTTATTCTTTGTCAGGACAAGTACTAAAACAAACTTAAATATTTTGGCTACATGATAAGAAGACATAGCTCATTAGAAAAGACTTTGATGTTAGGAGATTTTGAAGGCAAAAAAAGAAAGAGATGTCAAAGGATGGGATGAATTGATAGTGCCACAGAAGCAACAGATATGAAGTTGAATAGATTTCAGGAGATAGCAAAGGAGAGAAAGATGTGGGTACACTGTGGTCAATAGGATCAAGAAGAGTTGGACACAACTGAGTAATAAACAACTAGGCAATTACTTTCTCCCTCCCTCCTTTATGTCCCTTTCCCCCAAGACAGCAAGCAATCTGATATAGATTATATGTGTATTATCATTTTAAACATTTCCATATTGGTAATTCCCAAATGATAATAATTGTAAATGAAAAATCAGAAAAAAGGGAAAAACATTAAAAAGAAAAAGCAAACAAATAACATAAAAGGTGAAAATATCATGGTTTGATCTTGAGTAAGTTTCCATAATTCTCTCTCTGAATATAGATGACATTTTCCATTCCAAGTATATTGGAATTGTCTTGGATAATTGCATTGCTGAGAAAAGCTGTCTATCGTATTTGATCATTATATAATTTTGCTGTTATTGTATACAATGTTCTCCTAGTTCTGCTCACTTCACTCAGCATCAGTTCATGGAAATCTTTCCAGCCTATTCTAAAATCAGTCTGCTCATCCTTTCTTATAAAACAGTAATATTCTATTACATTCATATGTGACTATTCCCCAATTTATGGGCTTCTACTCAATTTCTAATTCCTTGCTATCACAAAAAGGGCTGCTACAAACATTCTTGCACATGTGGGTTTTTTTCCCTCTTTTATAATCTCTTTGAGATACAAACACATGAGAGATACTGCTGAATCAAAGATTATTCACAATTTTAGAGCCTTTGGATATAACAAATTGCTCTCCAGATTAGTTAGGTTAGTTCAGAACTCCACCAACAATGCATTAGTGTCCCAGTTTTGCCACATCCCTTCCAACATTCATCATTATATTTTTCTATCATCTTAGCCAATCTGATACATATAAAGTGGACCTCAGAGACGTTTTAATTTGCATTTCAATAATCAATAGTTATTTAGAGAACTTTTCTTTACTCTGAAAACTACCTATTCATATCCTTTGACAATTTTTTCAATTGTGGAATGCATGTCACTTAATCTTTCTGAGCATTTCTGATCATTGGTTTCCTCCTCTGTAACATCTTCATAATGGTATCTGACTTCATTGGATAGTTATGAAGCTTGTAAAACTTTTTATAAACTTCAAAGACATAGATAAGTATTAGTCACTATTATTTCATAATTTGAAAGGTACCATAATTATGCAAACATAAAGATATACACACTAGCATGCTTTAATGAATATAAAGGACTTTTATTTTTAAATAGCTGGTGGCATGTTTATAATTCCCCTTTGCTGAGATAAAGGTGGTCTAGGCTATATTTAAATAAACTAAGCTAAAATTTAGGATTTACTCCAAAATTTTGGCTTTCAAAGTATTAGATTTGACACTAACCCTTAATTTGTTCTTCACAAGGAGTTTGCTATCAGACCCTGAAGCAATGCATAATACATTCTGCTTTTCACATTACCATTCTTAATGTGTCCTTGAAATACCTGGGGTATTGAGGATTGTTGAGCCCATAATGTACATCTTACATTATGTAAACAGAAGAATACTTCAAAAATCACATGAAAATCGTGATATGTAGTTTTAACCGATTATTTTTAATTGATCTAAAATGTTCTGGTATTAATATATAAATATGTATAATTAATCCGATTTCAAATCTATTAAGTTTCTCCCTGCCAGATGGTTTCTTCCTATCTGAAAAGCATGGAAACTAATCCTTTACCGGATAAGCAATTATGACTTTTAGAAGGTATTATTCTTTGAGTCTTGGCTTTCATTCCCTTTGTGGGAACCTCATTATTAGGAGCTGCCTTTCAGTTCCAAAGAATGATAGCTGACAAAGGTGCTCATAAATTCAGCATCTGTTCTTTAATTTGTCTTTGCAGAGATATAATATTTTCTCTAAGGAGATGTCACACTTCTTGGAGGAATGCATTTTATTAAATGCAAAACTCTTTTTCAAAAATCACACAGAAGGACTAACTTCAACTGACAAAAACTATGGAAACCTGCCACTTGGTCTTTTGCTTCATGCCATTAGCTTTACTATAACAAAGCACAAATGGAGGGCAGAATATATTGGGCCAAGTCTGAATTCATTTGAAATTCATAGGTTGTAAGTTTCAAAACAAACTTGAATCTTTTAAGGTTCCCTTTTGGGTTAGTATTGGGAAAAGACTGCTTCCTCATGAAGAGAGAGAAGAGAGAAAAAGTATATTAAAAATCTCACAAGATTTTTGAATACATGACTTTTATGAAACAAAATTTTGATGAATTGTATAAATGAATTAAAACATATGTATTAAATTTCTCTTGAAGTATGATTTTTTTTTTAATGAAGAAGAAAGAAAGAGTGGGAAAATAGTTTTCACTTTGCCAAAATTGACATTTGAACAATTGCTTAACAAATTATTTTGAAGTATTGAATTTTTCCCTTTTCTAAATTTATACAATATGAGTATGAAGGCATTTTACATATATAGTACCAGTCCATTAAAAATTTCAATATGTTTTTATATTGCCAAGAAATCTTTTTCTAGATAAATGAGAAGTTCGTCACATTCAAAAATTCTGATAACTTCAGGACTCTATCACTTAGGAAATAATCATAAGAAAATAAAACTCTGGGATGTATTGTTATACATACACACATGTGTTTAATTCTTCATAAGCATTATCATTTCCTTTTAACACACATACCCTGTATATTGTTCTTCCAGGCAGCAGGCCAAGATGACATTTTTTCATATTTAAATAATAATAGCAGTATTGAGTAAAATTGCATTTAAAAGAGATTCAATGCAACAAAATATTTATTGAAGATCTCACTGGTGCCCATGTCTGTGTTTGTAGCCAAAAGAGGATACAAAAATAGATGAAGATGAGATTCCAACTATAGAGGACTTTTTATCTGAACAAACATTGAATACACAAACCAATTCTAGGGCTCTCTCTCTATAAAAGTATCAGACACTAGACCATCTACATATATTATGAAAAAAATTAAAAAAAAGATGAAACATCACCTTGGGATAGTTTTATTTAGGGAAAATAAAAATTTTATTTTATTACACTATAGACATTAGTAAAGCATTTTAAAGCTTGCAAGCACTTTACAGTAGAATATCTCCTTTAAAACTTTTCAAACAAGAAAGGAGTATACAACTAGCAAGAATCTGAGACATAATATAAACTTAGGTCTTCATAACATGAGTCTCAGCTCTCTCTCTATTATAATTCACTGCCTGGCACATGATAAGAAGACTCTAGATAGTGAATATGTGAAAATTGGTTAATATGACTCAATTAAATCCTTCCTTTTCTAGAGTATATAGACTTAGTAACTTCAACTGATCTTTATATGATCTTTATTGTGTTAGATGCCCTCTTACAGATGCTATTCAGGCCTTCAATATTCTGCCTGAAATGTGATACTTCAAACTGAAAACACTTCTTCAGCTATGGTCTGACCACTTATGGTTACTCTATTTTGTCTTTATGAATTATGGACATAATAATGAATTTTTTGGTTAATTAATTGCACTTGATTTATAGGAGTTAACAATCCATTAACTTTAGCTCCCAATCATTTCTCATGGATACTATTAAGATTTCCATTTAAATTTTTCTTCATTCAACTCTTTATAACCTGTTATTTATGTATCATAATTTAGTCTATAAATACAAAATAGATGGAGAACAAGAAGAACAAACATGTTTACTATAAGGAATAATTTGCTTTTTTATTCATGCCCCCACCAAAACCAGATTTTAGTGCATCCTGATGCTCTTCAGATTTCTTTGTGGTTTTCATAAGTTTGTTGTTGTTTTGTTTTATTTTAAATATATTTCAACATCAAGTCTTTGACATGCTTCCATATCGTGGAATTTAAAATGTTTTTACACAAATTTAGGTTTTTAAAATAATTTCTTTTAACTTTCACCTTATTAGATTTAGTTTGTTATTCTTACTTTTTCAACATTTTAATTGTTACAAAAACAATTAGTATACTTAGTTGATTACAAGCTTCATGAGCTTCATGAGAATAGGAATTTTTTTTTCTATATATCTCCATTACCTGTTAAATCAAATTTATTTTTATATGTCATGGAAATTTTATTCAAGTCTGTAATTATAATAACTATAATTCAATAAGGACATTAGCATGTGTTGTTACAGCAGAGATGAGAGGAAGCATGGAATGATGGAAATAACAGCAAATTTGAAGTCAATTGATACAATTCAAATCTAATCTTTGATTCTTCCTTCCTGTGTATCTTAGATAATCCATGGCCCCTTTGGCATTCAATTTCTTAATTTATAAAATGAGAGAGATGTATTATTTGGTCACTAAGACTATGGTCAAGAAACTTCTAGATATATAGTCATATGAATTCTAGACAAAGTTATTAGCATAATTGAAAAGGGAGATGGGACTAAATTAAATGTTGATTTATGGAGAGGCCATAATTAGGAATGGTGCAAGAGAAGTATGGATGGGTATGTGTATACCTTTGTCTTCATCTCACCAAAAAATGATCCGTTAATCTCTCATAATTCTTTCTGGACATATATTGACTAGTGTTGTGCTAGGGATGAATATCCCAGAAAATTATAGAATCACTGAATCTTAGAATTCAACAGAATTCTAAAGGCCATTCTAAGCGGAATTACTTCTTTCTGAATACCTCCAGTGCCAGGGAGCTCATTATTTCTTTTGGCATCATGCTCATTTAGAAGATGATATTTTGTTGTTTTTTCCTAGACTGCTATATATTACTAACTAACATATAGCACACCATTTTTTATATGAATTATCTTCTGGAGCTCTCACTACTTAATCTAGAAGCACTCAAGTGCAGAGCATGATGTCTTATGAGATAATGAGCTCTCAGGCACTGGAGATATTCAGAAAGGATTTAGATTACTTTCTGAAAAAATATTTTAGAAAGAATATGTGTACTTCTGCGAATATTCTTTGCCAGAGTTCTACTTCAATTTAAGACCAAATTAATTTCTTACAACTCTTAAAAATTGGTTTCAGTTTTTTCCTCAGGAACAACACAGCACAAAAATTATCCTCTTGACTATATAAAAATGTTTCAAATATTTCAAGAATGATATTGTTGGGGTGTTTTAGGCTGCTATATATACTTTATTATATATATATATATATATATGTATATATATATATATATATATATATGTATATATATAATAACTTTTCTTCATATGAATTATCTTCTGGAGCCTTCACTATTCTACCTACTATCTAGATGCACTCAGGTATAGAATTAATTGATACAGATTTAGTCTAGGTTAGGAATGTGGGCTAGAAGGATAGAGAAAGGATATTATTAATTAATCAAATAAAGACCAAAAAGTAGCCATTTTATTTTCTTACATAGTACTATGAAAAATACTTGTCGAGGGGAAAAGTTACAACAAAAACAAAACATTGTTGTGCAGGATGATCAGGTGACAAGTACTTAAAAGCCCAGTTAACCCATAATAGAGTGAAATTATTGTATTAGAATTATGAATGTTGTTAGTAGTATAAACACTAAAAAACATACAATTTTTAGTATTAATCATTATCTCAGTGTATAATTGAGCAGAAATAATACTGCTATTGATCATACTCAGGACTATTATAAACATAACTAAAACATTTCAATTAATCAACAAATTTTTGTGTTATGTACACTGTACAAAGCTTTCATTATATATACTTATATGTATGTGTATATGTGTTTGCATACTAATAATTAAATTATATTGACAAGGAGTTTAAAAATCTAATAACATTACTCTTTTGATAGGAAATAGGATTCTAAGTTCCAAACAAGTGAATTTGAAAATGGCCCATGGGTCTTTCATATGTTGAATACTCTATGTATGATTTATTAATATCTCCAGTAAATTCTTAAAGTCACTAAAATTTGAAAGTTAAGTATCATTAAGTACATGTTTTGACAGATTTGGCAATTCTGAGTTCAGGTTAGGGTTCTGAATGGAGTAAAGTGGAAGGAGAACTGTAAAAGGAATTCATTTTATTTTGGAAATATGATCTGTACTTTTATAAAAGTAAAATGTCAGATAGAAATACATATTCTTAAGACATATCCAAATCTAAAGGCATAACTATTTCAGACACTTTTATTTTTCTTCAATAAGTATTTAATCAACAATATTACATTTATAAGCCTATACATTTGCAAATATTCTGCCTAAAAATGTCTTCAGTTTGTCAAAGCCTGTGGTAAAAAGTATCAGTTCACTACTATGTGTTATTAGTCTCAAGATAAGCCCTTTAAAAATTCTTTCCTCATTCTTCTTCAGTTCACATTTAAATGCAAAATCATGCTTTGCTAGTATGCATAATCAAGGGGCCAAGGAGCAATGTGGAAATGTACTTCCAGAAGTTCCCACATCACATTGGGGAATATTCATGATAGAGATGTTGCCAGATTCCATTATCAGGATTGTTGGTTTAACTATGCAGTGCTCTTTCCCTGGCTAATAATGCAAGCAAATATTTTACTCCAAATTAAACAACTTTAAAAAAAATCGATACCCATTGAGACTTTGCTCTTAACTTTGAAAACAACCATTTGATTCAGTACTCCCTCATGATATGCTACTACCTGAAATGTGGTTCTAAAATTTATTCTAGCTTTTTGATTATTCTATAACACATCCGTCTGATGTGGAAAAATCAAGTCTGAGGAACCATTATTCAATTCTCCCAAAAGTGATTGTAGTTTAGGAAGACATGCACGGACCATAGATTATTGTTGAGCCAGAAACTGTTTGTTTTATGCTAGAGGCTATTGTCAGGAAGGACCAACCAGTTTGCAATCTCTGGATACTCTAAAAGTACACTGGCCAGAGTGAAATAAAAGGGCTAGCTTTCAGGATTTTGTCCTGGATAAACCAATTTAGAAATATTATGTCCTGTTCTGGATCCCTCATTTTAGGAAAGCCATTGAAAAAAATGAAGATGTCCAAGACACTGAGTATCCTAGAGATTATCCCAAAGATAAGCTGATTAAACGAGAAATGTTTAACTCTGAGAAGAGACATATTTGGATGGGAGGAAGAAGGACAGGCATGATAATAATCTTCAAATTTTTGAAAGACTATTTTGTGAACAGAGGCATGAGATGAAGCCCTAAGCAGTAAAACTATTGATAATGGGGAACAGTTACAAGGACACAAGTTTCAATTAGCCACAAAATAAATAAAAAAAAAAAAAAAAAAAAAAAAAAACAACCTAAAAATTAGAGTAGTCAAAAATGAAATGGTATTACTTGGGGGATTATGAGCTTCTGTCTCTGGAGATGTATCAATGAACCTAGATGACAATATTGGGGAAGTTATAAATGGGACTTAAGATTTGGTTAGTAGTTTAAAAAATGATCACATATATTTACAATGTTGTATATGTGCTGCAGTCCTCATTGCATGACAAGCTTTATGAAACAAAGACCTCTCATCTAAACTACTATATCCAGAGCATAGCACTGTATTCTCTTTATAGTATGAACATTAATGAAATCTGTTGCACGAATGTAAAATATGCTCCTTAAAGGTTTTGTGATTCTATGGCATCTCATTTATAGGATGAAGACGCCCTGTATTAGAATTGCTTAGAAAAAAAACTGTAGTATAGTCACAAGTTTGAGGTGTCTAGAGTCAGAAGAGGCCTGGTTTCAAATTCAATGTGTAAAACTGACTACCTTTATTCTCTAGGTAAGTCATTTAACTATTTAATCCTCAATTATTTTCCCAGCAACAAAATGGGGAAAGATGATAATAGGGCCTATCTCATAAGTTTTCTGTGATGCTCACATGACATAGCAAACATATTTGCATATGTATATGTATACAAGTACATATGTATATATACAAAAATTCTTGTATCTAAATATATGTGTTATTGTGTTGTATATAAATTTGCATATATGTGTGTATTTCAGGACAAATTGAAGTACTTATTTACTTAAGAGATTACACATCTCCCCCTAAAGATTTTAAAATACTTAAATTCATAAAATATAGTTAAGAAGCAAGATGAATTAGAGATGTTTAGGTTAGGAAATGACACTGACCTCATGGGTATCACTGAGATAGAGTACATCGAATAGAATATGGTTCTGAAATGACAAAAATTGTTCAAGAAAAATCATAATATATAAAATGGTGCTGAGAAAGATGGAAGTAGTATGTTAAAAAGCATACTTGTCTGAGGAAATTGAAAAGGGAGCATGTTGGAGAGCATTTGCAAAACCAGTAGAGGTAGAAATATATAAAATATTGTCTTTGGATTACACTACAGAGCAATTTTAAGGAAATAAAAACAAACAAACAAACAAACAAATATTTTTTTAGGAGAACAAGGGTTAATTTACCTGTCAGATCTTTGGGAAAGAATGTAATTTGTGACCAAAGAAGAGCTAGAAAACATTATGAAATGCAAAATGAACAATTTTGATTAAATTAAATTAAGAAGGTTTTGGCCAAACAAAGCAAATATGAACAAGATTAAAAGGGAAGCACAAATCTGGGGGAGGGAAAATTGATAGCCAGTATTTGTGATAAACATCTCATTTCTAATATATATATATATATATATATATATATATATATATATATATATATATATATATATTATAAAATATATATAAATAACTGTTTCAAATTTATAAGGATATAAGTCATTGTACCATTTGATAAATGATCAAAGTATATGAACAGAAATTTTTCAGATGATGAAATTAATGCTATCTGTAGTCATATAAACTTCTCTTAGTCACTATTGATTAAAGGAATGCAAATTAGAACAATTTTTGGTACCACCTCACACCTATAAGATTGACTAAGATGACAGGAAAAGATAATGATAGGATATGGGGATATGGGAAAACTGGGACAATAATGCTTTGTTGGTGGGGTTGTGAATGGATCCAAGCATTCTGGAGAGCAATTTGGTATGCCCAACCATACCCTTTGATACAGCAGTATGACAAATGGATATGTATCCCAAGGAAATCATAAAGAAGGAAAAAGGAGCCACATATGCAAAAATGTTTGTAGCAACTCTTTTTTTTATGGTAACAAAGAATTGAAAAATGAATAGATGCCCATCAATCAGGGGATGACTAAGCTATTGTATCTTAAAGTAATGTAATATTATTGTTCTATAAAAATTTTAAACAAGGTAATTTTGGAATGGCCTCAAAAATTTTCAAGAACTGATGCTGAGCAATACAAGCATAAACAGGAGTATGTTTTACAGAATAACAGCAGGATTGTGCCAGGATCAACCATGAAAGACTTGGTTGTTTTCAGGGATCCAAAGAAATTACAATCAAGTTTGGACAAAAACTCCATTTGTATATATATGTAGAGAGGACTAAGGAGATTAAATGTAAATCAACTCATGCTATGTTCACTTTTTTTTTTCTTTTTTTTTTTTTCCTCTTGTGGTTTTTCCCTTTTGTTCTTATTTTTCTCTCCCATCATTATTCATAAAAAAGTTTATAAATAAAATATAATGTACATGTATAAGCAGAAAAAAAAATTAAAGTAGTTTTAAAGCCAATATACCTGGCATGGATTCGCAAAAAGGACTTAAATTATTCAGATATTTTACTTGATGTTCTTTTCCTTTTTCTCTGTCTCTGTCAGCTATTTTCTATATTTGTTTCTAATTATGCTTCTCTCTGTCTTTGTTTCTCTCTCTTTATGTCTCTGTTTCTCTGTCTCTGTCTCTTTATCTCTCTCTCTCTCTTCCTACATTAATTTCCCCACCTTGGCTTTTTGTTGGTCTCTGTCCATCTATCTTCATGCCAGTCTATGAAGGTCTACTTCTCTTAGATATCAGAACCTTTAACTCTACTTCTGGAACACACTAAGATCTGCTAGGCTAGTTTTCTCTTAACTTTGCCTATTTTCATTCCTCCCCATACTTTCAGGGCATTTTCACTCCATGTCACACCTCAAATACTCTCTCTCTCTCTCTCTTTACAACTCTCAACTCCTCTATTTGTGTTATTATCCTTCCTGAGGAAGACAATAAGCTATTCTGTATATATGTGTCTGTTCCCTAACTTCTTCCCTTCCTCCCATCAAGACTGGAGGTCTATATTCCTATCATCCTCCAGACAGAGAAAGTGAAAAGGAAAAGGGTGGAATTATTCCTGAGACATAAAACTGTCCTCTTAAATTCTAGCCAAGCTATCCTCTTGGAGATAGCCCTAACCATTGGCAATCAATCAGGGGGTCTTAGTTTTCTCCGCAAAGACTCAAAGTAGGGTATCTAGGTGGCGCAATGGATAGAGCACCAGCCTTGAATTCAGGAGGACCTGAGTTCAAATCTCATCTCAGACCTTCACACTTCCTAGCTATGTGACCCTGGGCAAGTCACTTAACCCCAAGCCTCAAAAAAAAAAAAAAAAAAAAAAAAAAAAAAAAGACTCAAAGTATACACATTCCCATTATCTACGGGGAGGGGCCTCTCAGATGCCTCTTTATAAGGTTTATTTTGTATAAAATCATTTATTAAAGGAATGATGAATTATCCTGTAAGGAATGTTCCTTTCTTTGTTACAGACATTATCAAATCCTCTCACATCAATAATTATTGAAATCTCTTATAACAAAGAAAAAGAAACAAAAGTTGCATGACACAATGATTATTTCTGAATAATAATACTCTTCTCTGGTGGAATTCTCACACCCTCTAGATTCAAGAATCAACTTAAGATATTATTAATTACAAAGTGGGAAATTATTCTAATGCCCTGTTTAATAGTTTTATACATGTGGATACCTACAAGGTTGAATACTTCTTATCATTCAGATTTTAATTTATAATTTGGCCAGTGACAAGGCTGAAGTACTAGAACTTTTCCTAAGAATGGAAATTATTTGGGAAAAATATATGTATGCCCCCACCCCCACTTCTCCCACCCCCACCATATATATATATATATATATATATATATATATATATATATATATATATATATATATATATATATATTCAAATATATCCATACTCTTATATCTATATACCCCTATAGATTTACATATTCCAAAGACAGAATGATATAGATAAATCTAACTCTTGGAGATCTAGTTGCACTGGATATAATGGGAAAAGAGCTAGGTTTGGAAATTTTAGGACTTGAGTTAAGATCTTAAATCTATCATTTGTTATCTGAGTCATGTCAATTATCACTTCACCTCTATGGCCCTTGATTTCCCCATGTGTGAATTACAATGGAATCAGTAAAATATTAGAACCATAAAGTAAATGTCTGAGAGAATCATAGACTTAGAAAGTATCTTATAGGAAACTGAGGACAAAATAAGTGAATTTCTGAGACTTATGTAAATAGTAGTCAAGACAGGGTGCCAGCCTATGTTACTGACTCTTATTTGTAATATATTAAATGCTTTATTTAATTTGATATTTATTGAAAATTAATTTCTATCTCCATTTTACATATGTTTCTTACACCTAAAACAAAACAACAGTGTGGTGCAGTGAAACAAATATTGGATTTGGCTCTAGATTTGCTTTGTCACTTCTTTATGTACAATTTTCCTTGTTTCTAAAATGAGAAGGTCATTCTAGACTATCTCTAAAACCTCTTTTATTTTTAATATTCATTGATGTTATTTGCTGATTTTAGCATGATAAAATTAGCATTCTAAACATTCAGACCCAGAATTCTAGGATTTAATAGCTAAAAGATACCTTTAAGCTCATTAAGTTCTGTCTTCCCCATCTCCATTTGCAAAAGTTCAAAGTGTCACATTCCTCTTCCCAGGTCAAACAATATGTAAAATACCAAGGAGAGATTTTGAATCCTTGACTTCAGAGTCTAATATCCACTCTCTCCAAACTTCCCTATTACCCTATTCTTGTCTCTGTCTGACAGATAATAACAACTCTGTGCCAGTTTAAATAAAAAGAAACTACCCGTCCCTGAAAAGGTTGTGTCACATATTCTCAAGCATATATGTTTGTTGATATATTGTACAGTCCTTATTCATACTGGGGGAAAATCAATTAAAACTTGCAAGTTGCTTGATAGAACACTTTATTTTTCAAAGGGAATAAACCTCATTGTAATTCAAGGATACTAATGAAGAAACAGTGGTTAAGGGGGATTTTAGACATTTGGTAATTTAGCCATATCATATAGATCACTTTTGTTATGCTTTGTCAAGGAATCTTAAATTTCCCCATATCTTAACTCCAACAAATACAAATGACTGATCTCTTTCCATATTCTCTGCAATGACATTCACAGTAAATTTAATTTATAATACTGTACCAAGTATCCACTGCTGTACTGTCATTGAGATTATTGAAATGATAGTTCTGCTAGATAATCTATCAATCCAAACTGCAGGAGTTGGACCAATCTCGTCTATATTAAAATTACCTTCCATGTAAGAAACCTATAATTCTTTCCCTTTCTTTCACAACTTTGTTTTCTGTTTGGAGTTTTATGAATAATTGCTTTCTACTGATCAAAAACAAATTCTAATGTACTATACACACTGCCATTGATCACTATAAGCACTAAT
Source organism: Sminthopsis crassicaudata (assembly GCF_048593235.1). Classification (NCBI taxonomy): domain Eukaryota; kingdom Metazoa; phylum Chordata; class Mammalia; order Dasyuromorphia; family Dasyuridae; genus Sminthopsis; species Sminthopsis crassicaudata. The sequence goes on along the minus strand of NC_133617.1, from coordinate 287,439,645 downwards.
GTATGAATAAAAATATGTTTATGTTTCAACTAAAACTGACATCTCTATAATAAGACCTCATGCACACAATTGAGCAGATTACTATCCCCTGTGCAGTGTGGCAGAAGGCCTGTTACCTCTTGGCATATTTCGAGCCCTATAACCATGAACATGTTAAAATAACTTGCTTATTATTCTCTTTGTACCCTTTTTTTTTTCAATTTGATAAATAAATACAATGAGGCTTTGCTATTAATTAGCACATTGGTGCATCCCAAAATATTATTGTGTAGAATCTTTTTAGGAGCCCTGTAATAACTGAAGGCAAGATGATTGAGATGTAGGAGACACAAGTACACCCCCATGTTTGTAAATGATCAATTCATTTTAAATGACAGTTTGATTGCTCTTTGGAGACTAGAATCAAATATATTCTTTCAACAAGGGTAGGCAGGTTATGTTGTATTCCACCACCTTCTAGTATGCATGTGCTCCTTTCAGAGTGGAAATGTATGTGGGGGTAATATTGGTGGAAGACAATATTCACTCGCTTAGTATCAGAATTCATGTAAATGTTTGAAACCCCTTGGTTAGGGTGTTTTTCCCCTACTAATTTGCTCATTTATGTTTTAAATTTAAAAATTATTTTTAACTTTTAAATAAATTCATTTATTAAATATGACTTTGACACATTTCTGAATTGGAAACACTGAGTTGAAGTCTCAGTTATTAGCTTTATGTACCGGTTTTAGTCATCATAGTAAGCTTCATCTTTCATTGGGAAGAATGATACCATGACAATCATACTTCCGAGGAAACTGAAAAGAATGAATTCACCTCAGAGTTCAAAATCAAAAGGAACCTTCAAGATCATTTCTAGGACAACTTTCAAATTTTACAAATCATAAAACCAATGCCCAGAGATGCTGATTGAATTATCCAAAATCACAAAGATTATAAGCAGTGAAGCTAGCAATTGATCTCAAGTTCTTCTAATTTCAAGTCCAATATCTTCTCCACTAAAGACTTCACCAACTTAAAAATTTGTTTTGTGGAAGTTTTTTTAAAAAAAAATTAGTGTAAATTCCCATGTTCCACCAGGCCATTATTTCAACAAAATATGTTACATAAGCCCCAAGGAGAGAAGTTGCATTGGACTGTTCTTCAAATTTACTTAATTGCCATCATCTACTGAGAAGATGGAAATATGTTTTACTGAGTACTTTTAGAAAATAACTTTTGTTCATTAGAGAAATGCAAATCAAAACAACTCTGAGGTACCACCTTACACCTATAAGATTGATTAAGATGACAGGAAAAAAATAATGATAAATGTTGGAGGTACTGGGAAAACTGGGACATGAAAGCATTGTTGTTTTTTTTTTTTTTTTTTTTTTTTTTTTTGTTTTGTTTTGTTTTGTTTTTTTCCCTAAAATAAGTATGGATATATTTGCATTCACTCTCCATCATTCTCTCTCTGAATACATATTGTATTTTTTATCCAAAGATTATTGGGATTGCCTTCAATCACTAAACTGCAAAGAGAACCAAGTCTTTCATAATTTATCACCACACAATCTTACTGTTACTTTATGTAATGTATTTCTGATTCTACTTGTTTCTTTTCTTTATTTTTAGTACACATTTCTTTATGAATCATGTTAGGAAAGAAAAATCTGAGCAAAAGGGAAAAAATGTGGGAGAGAAAAAAAAACCAGAAAAAAGAAGTGAACATAGCATGTGTTCATTCTCCTTAGTTCTTTTTCTCTATGAAGATGACATTTTCTGTCCAAAGTCTATTGGCTTTGCTTCGGATCACTGAACTAGTAAGAAAAACCAAGCCTTTTAGAGTTGATTATTGCATATTTTGCTTTTATTATGTACAATATATTCCTGTTCTTCCAGTTTCATACAGCATCAGTTCATATAAATCTTTCCAGGTCTTTCTATAATCATTGTTAAATTGTCCATCATTTTTAAAGAACAATAATATTTCATTACTTTTATCTACCACAACTTTTTTCAGCCATTCCACAATTGATGGATATCCACTTATTTTTCAATTCTTTGCTACCACAAAAAAGAAGTGATACAACATGTTCACACTTGTGGGTCCTTTTCCCTCCTCTATGATTTCCTTGGGACTCTGTAATGGCATTGCTAGGTAAAAGGATATGCTTTTATAGTCCTTTAGGATAGTTCCAGATTGCTTTCCAAAATGGTTGGATGATTTCACAACTCCACCAACAATTCATTGACACTAAGGCATTGTTGTTGGAGTTGTGAACTGATCAATTATGCAAAACCTTTTTATCCAGAAGTGTCACTACTTTGTCTTTTATTTCAAAGGTATCATAAAAGAGGAAATAAAACCCACATGTGCAAAAATGTTTTTAGTGGGTATTTTTGTGGTGGCAAGAAAATGGAAAATGAGTGGATGCCCTTGTTCTATAAAAATTGATAAGCAGAATTGATTTCAGAAAAGCCTGAAAAGAGTTACATGAACTGATATAGGATGAAACATATAGAATGAAACAAACAGAACTAAGAACACATTGTACACAGCAAAAACAAGATTGAGTGATCATCAACTAAGAATTCTTCTCAGCTATATAGTGATCCAAGGCAATTCTAATAAACTTTATTTTATTTTTTTCTTTTTCTGAGGCTGGGGTTAAGTGACTTGCTTAGGGTCACACAGCTAGGAAGTGTTAAGTGTCTGAGACCAGATTTGAACTCAGGTCCTTCTGAATTCAGGGCTGGTGCTCTATCCACTGCACCACCTAACTGCCCCTCCAATAAACTTTAAATGGGAAATGCCATCCACATCTAGAGAGAGAAGCATGAAGACTGAATGCAGAACAAAGCATTATATTTTCAACTTTTTTCAAATGTTTTCCCACTTTTTTCTGATTTTCTCTACCAACATGATTTATATAAATATAATATTACTGTACATCTGTAGCCTGAGAAAAATAAAAGTTAAAAATATATAAAAATTAATAACTTTTAAAATCTCCCCTATGAAATTATGCAAGAATTTTTGGAGCCCTTATTAAAAAAGTGATAATGATAAATATAATAATAATTATTACAAAAATATTTCAAAAGCATGCCATTACCAACAAGACCTTAAAAATTGAAACTATTTCTATACTAAAGGACCATGGATAAACTTCTTCATCTTTTTTGGATGACTTTTAGATGACAAGGTTTTTTCTTCCAATTCTTGATACTATGCTCTTATATAGACACAGCTTGAGTCTATACACTAAATCACAAACTGAAAATTTGAGGAGAAAATGAGCCTAGTCCATGGTATCATGCATATCAATGCCAGTTCAATTAATTTTGATTAATTAAAAATATTTGTGGAGAACCTAAAATATAAAAACACTGTTAAGTGTACTCCAGAATTAGAGATATGAGTAAGATATTACCCTTGGCATCAAGAAACATTATTTTGTACAGTGGTATACATTTGTACATGCATTAATAAGACTGAAGAAGAGTAGGAAAACAAATTAGATTTCACAATATTTTTTTAAGATGACCTGAGAGAAAGAGGATTGAAATGGTATAGCTAGCATTGAATAGCCAGTGTTCTATATTTCCTATTACTGTGCTCCTTTCTCAGTCTGAAACTGAGAGGAAAGGTGTGTATGGATTTTCTTAGTCCTGCACCAAGGGTGAATTTTCGTACTTCTTTCTCACCTTTATTCCTGTATACATGCCTTTCTCTTCCTGCTCTGAAGTAAGAGTATAAATAAATTCAAAGTTAATCTGGTCTTTAATGTTTTTTATATTTTTTATTGTTTTTTATATTTTTTATATATTTTTAATGTTTTTTTATATTTTTCCTTATTAAAAATTCCAATATAAGACAAATTACGGTTAAACATAAATTATTTCTGTTCTCTATCTATGTAACTTTTGGGAAAGAGAAGCCAAAAAAGATGAAAATGGTGGGCATAATATAAAAAGAGAAGACAGAAAAAAATGTATTCTGATTGTAGAAAACTTGCCACAATGTTCGCCACAGAATTGTCCTCCATTTCTAATCTTCCTCATTCCCCCAAAACTGAGAGAAAACCTTTCTATCTTAATAACTTATGAAAATAAGACAGAAGAATGAGTCTATATAGTCTGCCTAGAAAAGGACCTGAGAAGTAGTTTCTATGTGTTGAGGATTGAGCTTTTTCATTACATTACTTTGTGTTTCCCAAAACTTTATTCTATCAGTGAAACAAAAATAGAGGACTTTTTTTTTTGTCAACAGACTACAGCAGAACACTTTTATCAAATTTATTTATGTATTTATTTCTAACACACATTGCTTTATGAATCAGAGCAAAAGGGAAAAACCATGGGAGCAATTTAAAAAAACAGAAAAGAAAGAAGTGAACATAGCATGTGTTGATTCACATTCATTCTCCTTGGCTCTTTTTTCTGGATGGAGATAGCAACTTCTTTCCAAAATCTATTGAAATTGCTTTAGATATTGAACCACTATGAAGAAGCAAATTTTTCAAAGTTGATAATCACACTTTCTTGCTATTACCATGTGCAATGTATTCCTAGTGCTGCTTGTTTCACTCAGCATCAGTTCATGTAAATCTTTCCAGGCCTTTCTAAAGTCACTTTGTTCATCGTTTTTATGGAAAAATAATATTCTGTTATCTTCACATACCATAACTTGTTCAGTCATTTCTCAATTGAAGCACATATACTCATTTTCTAATTCTTTGCTACCACAAAAAAGAGCTGCTGCAAATATTCTTGCACATGTGGGTTCTTTTCCCTACTTTATGATTTTCTTGGGATACAGACCCAGTAATGACCTTGCTAAATCAAACTGTATGATTCAACAGTTTTATAGCCCTTTGAGCATAGTTCCAGATTGATTTCCAGAATAAATGGATCATTTCACATCTCCAAGAAGGCATTAGTGCCCCACTTTTCCCACATTCTCTCCAACATTTATCATTATCTTTATCTGTCATTTTAACCAATCTAAGAGGTAAGAGATAGTACCTTATAGTTGGTTCTCTAATCAACAGTGGTTTAGAACATTTTTTCATATGACTATAGATGACTTTAATTTTATCATCTGAGAATTGTCTGTTAATGTCCTTTCACCATTTATCAATTGGAAAATGACTTATATTCTTGCGAAATTGACACAATTCTTTATATGTTTTAGAAAGGAGACCTTTAGCAGAAATACTTGTCTGTAAAAATTTTGCCCAACTGTGTACTACTCTTTTAATCTTCTCTCTGTTGCTTTTATTTGTGCAAAAACTTTTTAATTTAATGTAATCAAAGTTGTCCATTTTAACTTCATTATTTACTGTAATTCTTCTCTGATCATAAATTCTTCTCCATCCAAAGATCCACTAGTTAAATTATCACTTGTTCTAATTTGTTTATAGTACCATCCTTTATGCTCAACTTATATAATCATTTTGACCCCATTTGGCATGAGGTGTGAGATATAGATCTATTCCAAGTTTCTGACAGATTATTTTCCAGTTTTCCCAACATTTTTTGACAAATATTGAGTCCTTATTCCACAAGCTGAAGTTTGGGAGTTTATCAAATACTAGATTAATTATTGTGTTATGTGTATCTAATCTATTCCACTGATCCCCCATTCTATTTCTTAGCCAATCCAAGATAGTTTTAATTGCTTTATCATATAATTTTAGGTTTGGTACTGATAAGCCACTATCCTTTGTACTGTTTTCATTAATTCCCTTGATATTCTTGATCTTTTGTTCTTCCTTATGAATTTTGTTATTATTTTTTCTACTTATATAAAATAATGGTAGCTTGATTGGTATGTTACTGAACAAGTACATCACTGTTAGCATAATTGTCATTTTTATTATATTAGTTCAGCCCAGCCATGAAAAATTGTTATTTTTCACTTGTTTAGATCTGAAGTTATTTTTTGTTAGAAGTGTTTTGGAATTGTGTTCATATAGTTTTTGGGTTTCTCTTAGCAGACAGACAGCCAAATATTTTATTATGTCTCAAATACTTTTAAATGAAATGTCAGTAATACATAGAAATGATGATGATTTCTGTGGGTTTATTTTGCAACTTCACTAAAGCTGTGAAATGTTTCCAAAAGGTTTTTGGTCAATTTTCTAGGATTATCTAGGTATACAATCATATTTTCTGCAAAAAGTGATAGTTTTATTTCCTCATTGGTTATAAAAATTCTTTTCATTTCTTTTTCTTTTCTTATTGCTAAAGCCAATATTTCTAGTACAGTAATGTTGAATAATAGTGGTGATAATGGGCACCCTTGTTTCATCCCTGATTTTATTGTGAATGTGTCCAGCTTCTCTCCATTTATAAATAATGCTTGCTATATGTTTTAGACAGATACTGCTTATTATTTTAAGGAAGTCTCCCTTTATGCTTTCTATTGTTTTTAATAGGAATGCATACTGTATTTTATCAAAAGGTTCTTCTATATGTATAGAGCTTATCATATGATTTTTTTTTTATTGACATGGTCAATTATGGTAATAGTTTCCTGAGATTGTGTAAAGGGCTGAAACTGAGTTGGTACACTAAGGTCGGACAACTGAGCACTTAAGGTTAATTACCTATTGGACAATATTCTATTAGCATATGCTTGGTAAATGGCCTTTCCCACTATTGTGTGCTGCTTCAATCTTTTGGTGTATACAGAGAATTGTGGGGAGGATTACGGGGTGGAATAAGACAAGACAGAGTCACCTTGGGCAGAAACGAAAGAGAGTCGAGGTCGTGCAGATCCTACACCTATCCAATTCACTTCTACTCCTAAGAGCAAGAATAAAGACCAAGGATTTTTGCTTATTCTGACTCCAGATGATTCTAAGGTATCCAGGGTGCTAACTCGGTCTTCACAAGATTGAACCAGCCCTCAATCCCTGATGTAAATCTTACTTGATTATATTGTATTATCATGTTGATAAGCTGATGTACTGGCTTTGCCTATATGTTATTAAAATTTTTGCAAGATTATTCATTTAGGGGACTGGTCTGTAATTTTCTTTCTCTGTTTTGGCTCTTCCTGGTTTAGGTATCAATACTATATTTTGTCATAGAAAAAAATTTGGTAGGATTCCTTTTTTACCTATTTTTCCAGGTAGTTTATGTAGTATTGTAATTAATTGTTCTTTAAATGTTTGTAGAATTCACAAGAATCCATTTGGCCCTGGAAATTTTTTTTTCTTAGGGAGTTAATTAATGATTTGTTTAATTTCTTTTTCTAAGATAGTACTATCTAAGTAATTTATTTCTTCATCTGTAAACCTGGGCAATTTATATCTTTGTAAATATTCATCCATTTCAGTTAGATTGTCAAATTTACTGCCATATAATTGGGCAAAATAGCTCCTAATTATTGCTTTAATTTCTTTTTCATTAGTTTTAAATTCATCCTATTCATTGTTGATGCTGGTGATTTGGTTTTACAAAACTCAGTCTCTGAATTAGTGCTTGACTGTCAGAACCCATGAATTTTGGGAGTATAACGCATTACCAAGAGAAAATAATCTCCAAATGTGCCAGAAAAGGTCTGTTTTGGCTTGCACTCAGAGAAGGTATGGGGCTAGGTCAGGCATAAACTCAGGCAGGTAGGCAATGAGAGCAGGGAAAACAGCTCACTCTGAGCAGACTGGAGGGGAGTAGGGCTGGGGGGGTGTTCTCCATGGAAAATCTGCGGGGAAAATTCTACTACAATGTAGAATACTCTGGCTGGCAGCAAGCCTGTAGATCAGCAGAGACACTATAAACACAGGAGGTAAAGACTAAACCCCCCAAAATACTAGTCTCTTGGACCTGGCCACATATCCAGTACCAGGAGGGACTCAGCACAATCTCAGCCCACAACCACTAATCACAGTGCAGTTGTCCCACTGCTGCTTCATTGCTCCTTTCTGTTGTTTCTAGAGGGAGCTTGGAAATACCCCATTAACACATAAGTGGACTGCAGCTTTTTTTTTTAATTAAAATGAGTAAAACAGAAAAGCTGACTCTAACTATAGATAGCTTCTCAACTGAAAGAGATCAGATTTTAAGCCCGGAGGAGACTAAAAACTTTCTGTGTCTAGATGAAAACCCAAAGGTGGATATGATCTGGTCCCCATCACATGAGGATCTCAAAGAACAAATTTAAAAGGATATTAAAAGAGAAGAAAAATGGGGAAAGGAAAGGGAAGCTTTGCAAAAAGGTCTAGATAAGTCATCCTACTCATTAAAAGATAGAGTGGAAAAAGAAAACCACTCCCTGAAACACAGAATTAGTGAATTGGAAAAATTTAAAACTCTGGCTGGCAGCAAGCCCGTAGATCAGCAGAGACACTATAAACACAGGAGGTAAAGACTAAAACCTCCAAAATACTAGTCTCTTGGACCTGGCCACACCCTAGCACCAGGAGGGACTCAGCACAATCTCAGCCCACAACCACTAATCTCAGTGCAATCATTAAAAACTCAATTGGACAATTACAAAAAGAAATTTAAAAGTAAATAAATAAAATAATTCATCAGAATTGAACAAATGGAAATGAATGACTCAAGGAGACAGCAAGAATCAGTCAAGCAAAACCAAAAAAAAAAAAATAAATAAATAAATAAAAATTAAGAAAAAAATGTGTTAAATACCAACTTTGGAAAATAACTGACCTGGAAAATAGGCCTGGGAGAGATAATTTAAGGATTATAGGACTGCCTGAAAATCATGATGAAAAAAAGAGCCTAGACACTATATTTTAGGAAATCATCAAAGAAAACTGCTCAGATGTCACAGAATCAGAAAATAAAAAAGAATTTATCGATCACCTAATGAAAGAGATCCCAGAATTAAATTCCAAAAAAAAATATTGTAAAATTCCAGGACCATCAGACCAAGGAAATAATACTACAAGCAGCCAGAAATAAAGAACTCAAATACTTACTAGCCACAATAAGGATTACTCAGGATCTAACAGCATCCATATTAAAGGATCAAAAGGCCTGTAATCTGATATTCCAAAAGGTAAAGGAACTTGGTATGCAGCCAAGAAAAACTTACTCATCCAAACTAAACATTTTCTTCCAGAGAAGATGGACATTCAATGAAATTAGGTGAATTCCATTTATTTCTGATGAGAAAAAAAAAAAAAAAAAAAAAAAGCTAAACTACTAGTTTGACCTCCAAAAATGAGGAGAAACATACAAAGGTAAAAAGAACTTTTGAGATCTATATTTTATATGTGGACTTGGCACCTTGAAGATGTTTTTGAAGAATTACTTATTTGTGTTGCTGTGAGAATATCTTGAAGTTATTTTGATAAATTAAAACATATACATGTAAGAACACTGTAGTTTAGTAGATAGCAAACTGGATTTGGGTTGCAGAGGAACCTAGTTCTTAATTTGATTTTAATACATTTTATGTGTACAATCATGACTAAGTTACTGGAATACTTTATGACCTAGTCAATTCTCTAAGATTATAAGGTAAAGAAAAGGTGCTTATGTGAATCTACAGAGTGATTTTCTATACTAGACATCCCCAAAGTTCCCTATATGAATGAAATAAGAAATTACATCTGGCTATAAATGTAGAAATATGTGTTTTAATATTACTATAAGGTTATGTGTGTATAGATAACATAGATATATGTATGTGTATAGATAACATAGATATATGTATATGTATAGAGACATAATGCATATATATGTATATATATGTGTATATATATATATAGATATATATACATATATCTATATATATATAGATATGTGTATGTGTGTGTGTGTGTGTGGTGTGTTTGTATGTGTGTATAGATGTAGATATATTATGCATATATCCATGTGTAAATATATCATGTATTTGTATGTATATTTAAACACCTAGATGATAGTATACAAGGCATGAGTTGAGGAAAATCTATGTTTCAAATTGGCTTCAAATAGTTATTGGTGTGACCCTAGACAAGTCCATTAAATTCTATTTGCTCCAGCTCTCTCATTTGTAAAATGGAAATTATATCACCTACTTCCCAGATTTGTTTTGAGAGTCAAATATGATAATAATTGTAAAGTGCTTTCCATACACCCAGGCACATAAAAAACCCTGCATCAATGGTATCTATTACATGTATTTCAATATGCTTATTGCATGTAGATTTTTCACGTGTATGTTTTCACAAAGATGCATACCTACACACAAATAGTGTTGAAGTAGTTTCTTCAGTATGAAGGCAAAATATCCCTGCTTATGCCTATTGACTCCTTTCCAAAATAGATGGTGGATTTGCATATACATATAATAGATTTTAAATATTCATACATTCAATTGTCAAGGAGAATATGAAATGAAAAAAAAAACTGCTTTCCCATAATAAGACTGTGTCTCTATGAGGCTGCCATATTAATTTTCACAAGCATGATTCTACAATATTATATAAGTTACTAAAGATTACAGAATAGGTATTTAAATTTTTTTGGATTTTTTTGGTTGAACAAATAATAAATATTTGTTGCAAAAAATGTGAAGTGATAGCTGAGGGCATTCCTTAGTCAGGTAATTAAAAACAAGTAAACAGCAATGGAATATTTTTTTTCCCTGAAATTACTCTTCATCAAAATGAAATAATTTTACTTGAATTGCATTAAAAAAATTTCCTGAATTTTCCTCTGATTCTGTGGGAACAGGCACAGTAAATGGTTAAATAAAAGAAATGCATGTTTTACCTATTAAATGAAGGGCTGCCACACTCATTTCAGTTCAGTAAAACAAGAAAGGCCAGGTTTTTGCTTTTTACATTTTTTCTTAACTTTGCAAGTTATTATTAATTCTTCTCTTCCAGTAGTACATTAGATTCTATTATTGATTCTGACTATGGAATGTATTTTTGTTGCTCTACTTTGTTTATTTATTTAAAAAAAGAAAAGAAAAGAAAAGAAAAGAAATTTCAATTAACCTTTAAGGATTAATTTGGAATTTTCTTATTTTTTTTAAACTGATGGCCATGTGGTTGAAATGGTTCCTAAAGGGCTATTATTATATCTCATAAATATGTACTTATTGACTTTTAAAGGCACAAATTATATAAAAATGTGTTTATGTTCTTGAAAGAGATATTTGTTATTGTTACAGTACACTTACTATACAAACGTCGTTAAGCCTTCTGAAATATGAACTAAAATGAAAATAATTTAACTAAATCAATTTAGCTTTGCAACTAAATATATGTCACCATTATGTATATTTATTTCTACTAAAAAGCTAAAGGGTTACTATCCTATATCAAAGATTAATTAAAATTTTAAAAAATTTCTAATTTAGCTTTTTAAATTGTCATTCCTTTCTTACATTTCTGTTCTTCATTTAATAGATTCAGAACTTCAAAGTTGAAAGATACCTCCATGCTTATATAGTATTATTCAAATGCCAAATGTCTTTTTTTTACAGTCTGTTCCAGTATTGCTAAAGGAAGGACACAATTCTTCTTGATGATGCCCATTTCATTTTGCACATTTCTCCTTTTGTTAAAAGGAAAATCTCATATTGAACACCGATGTACTTCTTTGTTCTTTCTACTCGTTTCTCCCAATTCTGTTTTGTGAGTCAAAATAGAAAACATCTCTACAAATCCTTTCAAATGCTTTAAGATAGCCATGAGATCTTCCAAAAAATTTCTTTTTTCTTCATGCTAAACATCCCAGTTCTTTCATATGATCTTTATATGTTTGCAAGTCATTTTGCATCCTGGCTACTTCCTCTGGATGTTTTCCCTCATACCTATATCTTTCCTTAACTATGATGCCAAATATGAAAATACTCCTCAAAATGGGGGTTTGATAAAGAAATTGATATTCATCCTCTGTCTCTTGTCTCTCTTTCTGTCTCTCTTGTCTCTGTGTATGTGCATGTCTCTCCTCTCTTGCTCTCATTCTGTCTCTCTCCCCTTCCCTCTTTCTCTTTTTTTCTTCCTCCTCTTATTCCTCCTACTCCTCTGTTTTCTTCCATGTGGGAAGTGAATTATTCATTTAGAGGAGTCATTCCAACATTGATCTGCACAAAAGCTTTCACATACTCTGAACCTGAGTGATCCACCTGTATCAGCCTTACCTGACACAGGAACTATAGGCACATTACATCTGAACTTGAGGATTTGTTCTCTTAAACATAAGTATTTTTATAATGTGAATAAGATGACTTCTGAGGTCTCTTCTAGCTGTAGATCTGTAATTAATGATCTTATATATTCTAATCATCTGTTTTATATTTAATTTTGTCCTAATTGAATGAGTTTCTATATTAAATTACAATTTCTTTAAAATTATTAAGTACAAAAACATGCACAAAAATATTTATAGCAACTCTTTAGTGGTAGCAAAGAATTTGAAATTGAGGGGATGTCCATGAAGTGGGAATTGGCTGAATAAGTTTTAGTATATGATTTTAATGGAACATTATTGACCTTTAAGAAGTGACAAGAAGGATCCTCTCAAGGAAAACCCTAAAAAAGATTTACACATATTGATCCAAAATGAAATGAACAGAACCAGAAGTATATTGTATGATAATCTACTATGAATAATTTAGCTATTCTTATCAACAAAATACTCTAAGATAAATCCAAAGGATTTATGAAGAATTATTTTACTGAAGAAACTGAAGTAAAAAAAAGAGTTAAGTGACATAGTAGAATGTGTCTCAGACCAGATTTTAACTCTGAAAGAGGAAATATCCTGATTTCAGTCTTGGCACTCTATCTATTGTACTATTTAGCTGCCCACCTGATACTGAGTTGCATGATAAAGTGTATGTCTTGTCCAAAAATCACCACCATCAGTAACAAGTTTTTTATAGCACTTGGATATGTATATACAATGTTCTGAGAACTAGCTGAATTCTACTGCAGGAGAAAGAGTCAAGTATTGTCCAACTTGGGAAACTCTTAGAACAAATGTGCCCAATCTGTGAAAGGAGACATGGTCAGAAGAGCACTGAACAAAGAATGATCCAGGAGTCCTGTAAAATCTGGGCCAGAAAAAAATTTCAGTCTAGATCCAAGCCAGAGCAATAAGCATGTTAAGATAATTTTTGAAGAAGGCAGGACATTATTTTTGCTGTCACATTCAAAATCAAAAATTCTTCCCATGATTTAAACATAGAAAAGTAGATTTTGTCATGAATCCTAAAGTCTTAAATCAAGAGCTCAAGGTTAAAGACATGAGTAAACAAAAGAAAATGATAAAAACAATGATGAAATTTTGACTGTGAGAGATGGGTAATCCCAAAGGAAGACCTAGTAGAGTCAGGGAATAGAATGTTCTTGAAACAAAAACAAGAAGGCCTGGAGTCAGAGAAAGAAAAAATATAATCAACTAAGGAGAAAAAATAATTTATACCTTAATATTGCTGAACCTTATCCAGAATTGAATTTTGTGAATGTCAGAATAGGCCAAACAGAAAACAATCTCTGCATTAATCAACAACTACAAAAATGAAATCCCCAAAAAAGGTTGAAAGATAAGGAAAGTATACGTATTTTATCATAATTAAAGGAAATAACAGATCAAGGAGTGATCATCTAAGAGTCACTCAAAAATCTGAAATCATTAAACCCACAAAATAAAATGTCCTATTACATATTTTAAGAAATCATACATGAAACTATCCAATTATCTGAGAATCAGAGGAAATAATAAAATTATAAAGAACTTATGGATTATATTTTTTTGGCTGGGGGCAACTAGGATTAAGTGACTTACCCAAGGTCACACAGATAAAAAGTATTAAATGTCTGAGGTCAGATTTGAACTTAGGTCCTCCTTTTTCAGGACCAGTACAATATCCATTGTGCCATCTAGCTGTCCCTGGGTTATATCTTAAATCTCAAAATGAAAACTCTCATGAGTATCGAATTGACATGAAATGAAGAAAAAATAAATTCAAAGGCCAAAGAGTCATAGTTAGTTAGGAACACATAAGGCTTAACTAATACTCTTGTTTGTCCTTTGTATTAGAAGAGGACAAAGTCTTGAATCTTGGATGAATTATCTTTAAGAGAGTCAGAGTTGTACAAGGTTATAAGTCTTGGTGGTGACTTGAGATGCAATGAATAACCATGGTGTTTTCAATTTCTTACTAAGCTCTAAGCACTCCATAGCACCTGCTTCAACTACTTTCATGGCTATTGGAACAAAATATTCTCATTCTACTTAACATGACTGGGGTAGACATTCCCCTAAATCAATGTAGGATTTAAGGCTTGTCAGTTACTTTCCATCTGGTTTAGTTAGACAACTAAGATGGTTTAACCTGCGTGTGGCCACTGCACATGCTACAGCTTCTTAAAATAACAGGTAAGACCTGAGTGAATCAGGTGGCATCAAAAGTGGATGAGCAGTATTGAAAAGAGCTCAGCAAGCCCTCACACAAGAGGTTCTAGGTTCTCCTGAATACATTCCCTGTAATGGAGAAGAAGCTTGTTCTAAAAGGGGCTTAAGGTCTTATATTACAAAAGTCAAAATATCAAAATATACATGCCACAAAACAGTATAATCTTATAGGAAAAAATAGATCTTTAAGGAAATAAAGTATTTCCAAACATTCCTAATAAAAAACTTAAAACTATTATGAAATTAAAAAGGTAGAGTGATAAAAAGCAGACAAATCTCAATCAGAAAAAGGTATTGATAATTTACATATTAATTAGAGAAGAAGAAAGAAAAATTATCTCAGAGGTTTAAAGTATTTAAGATTCATTGAGAAAGTTTAAAAAGAAAAGTGGAAATAGAGTAGCATTATTCTGTTTTCATATATTTGGGAGAAGGTCCTAAGATAATAATGAGATACACTGAGGAGAAAAAAAAGAAAAATTTTCACATTATAGGAGTTTATGATATGAATAATATATAAGAACAAATGAATGGGGCCAACAAATATTCCAGGAAAATCATTTTCATCTGAAGATAGTAAACTAAAAAACATTTATATAGATTGAGCATGATACAGTAATATATTAAATGAAGCAAGAAAAGAAAAGGAGAAAGTAGAGTATTTAAAGAAAGAATAGGTAGAATAAGTGAGGAAATACTTGTAAGCCAAATAATCTTTAATGTTAGAAAGTGGGAGCTGAAGGAATTTACAAAGAAAGAAAAACAATGTAAAATAAATTTGGCTGTGAGTCAAGGGTGAAAAGAAAAGGAGCACTAGAGAATTATTTCTCTATGACGTCATTTTTGTATCTACATCATGTATGTATTTTTATACACATATGTATCCATACAGAGACCCAGAGACAGAGATAGATACAGAGATCTATCAATCTCTCATGGGCATATATGTTCATATATATATATATATATATATATATATATATATATATATATATATATATATCTCACAATTATTATGCAAATACACTTATCTTCTTGAATGTAAAAAAAAATGGATAGCAGAATGAAAAAAAATAGCAGATTTGAATCAAGATTCATCTCTAATGTTCTAGAAAGACAAAGATAAAGAAAATGAACAAAAAGTCTGCCAGAATCCTGGGGTAGTGTGGAATGGAGATAATCCAGATGATGTGAAAGGCAAATGAGAAAACAAGTTGTACAACAGGATAGAACATCAGTCTCCTCTGGGAAAGTCAGGGACCTAATCTCTTTAACAGGAGATAGAGCAAGAAATCGAATCAGGTATGGGATATCTAATTAAAAAGAATAATCTAACAATACAATTTTATGACATGAATAAAATACAAAAAAATCAGCATATAAAATTTGCTTATTTAATTCTATATCAATCAAACTACCAAAGGATTATTTCATAGAGTTATAAGTTCGTCTGAAAAAATATCCTATTAAGACTGTAAGAATTTTTTTAAGTAGGAAAGAAGGAGCCTAGTAATGCCAGATCTCAAACTATATCATAAAGTGATCACCAAATACTTGTTTGGTACTTAAGAATTATACATACACTTTGTGTGTATTATAGGTAAGACAATTTCCAGAAGTAAAGAGCTAGTTATGACTGCCCATTAAATGCAAAAGCTTCATCTATTGGGATATGAATCACTATTTGACAAAATGGCTGGAGAAACTTAAAAAAAATTGGTACAAATCAAGTATATACCATATATCAAAGAAAACTTCAAATGAATATGTGACAGGCATTAATGATGATAAAATACATTTTAGAAGATAAAGAAAAAAATTTTCCTTTTAGGGAAATAAAACTTCATAACAAAATATCACATATAAAGAATTCAAGAATAGTATAACAGACATTTTTATATAAATAAAACAAAAATTTCACAAACAAAACTAACTGCATTTTAGAAGAGAAGTAAGTAACTGGTGCCATGTGTAGGAAAAACAGGGTGTCTTTGCAGTAAGGTTCTCTGATAAATATCTCTAATCTATAAATATGAAAGTTACTGACCCAATTTTACAAGAATAAGACCCTGTCTACTAAATGGTCAAATTATATTAAGAGGAAATTTTCAAAAGAAGAAACTGAGGGTATTAATAAGCATAAAGAAGAAATGATACAGTGTCAAGGAATTGGGAACTAAGTGGATACCCATCAGTTGTGGAATGGCTGAAGAAGTTATGGCATATGAGCATTATGGAATATTATTATCGAATAAAAAACATTTTCAGGATGATTTCAGAAATACCTGTAGACACTTACATGAACTAATGTGAAATGAAGTGAGTAGAATCAAAAGAACATTGTATACAGCAACAATAAATTTAATGTGATGACCAGTTCTGATAGACATGGCTCTTTTCAAAATTGGAAAAATTAAGACCAATCCCAATAGATTTGTAATGAAGACAACAATCTGCATCCAGAAAGAAGACTGTGGAGACTGAGTGTGGATCATAATATAGTTTTTTTTCATCTTTTGTTGTTGTTTGCTTGCTTTTTGTTTTCGTTCTGATTTTTTTTTCCTTTTTAATCTGATTTTTCTTGTGCAGCATGATAAATGTGGAAATGTGTATAGAAGAATTGTCATGTTTAACATATATTGGATTACTTGCTCTCTAAGGAAAGGGATAGAAGAGAGGAAGGAGAAAAACTTGGAACATAAGGTAATGCAAGAGAGAATGTTAAAAACTATCTTTGAATGTATTTTGAGTACATAAATAAAAAAGTACATAAAAAGAAAAATGTTTTAAAATACTACTAAAATTAGAGACATAAAAATTAATTCAACTCCCAGATAATAACTATTAGCATGATTTAATAAAATAAAAAAATCATGTTGGAAAGGCTATATGGTTGTTTATACAATGATATTATGTTGATTGAACTCTTACTTCTTAATTCACAATATTCTGGAAAGCAATTGAGAGCTGTTTTTAAAAAGCCATTGAACTATACATATTCTCTGATGTTTTAGTACCTCTTCTACCTTAGATACTAAAGATATGTATATGAGCACACACACACATACATCCATATTCTTATTTTTTAGTAACAAACACCTGGACATTTTAAGATTATTCTTGTATTAGGAAAATTTTAAGTATTTTATGGTACATAACTATAATCAAATATTATTGTTCAATAAATAATGAAATTAGTATTAAAAAATTTGGTCTCCCAGTTGATAAATAATCAAAGAATTTGAGTAGGAAAATTTTAATAAAGAAATCAAAACTATCTATAGCCATATGAAAAAACGCTCAAAATCATTAGTAATTAGAGAAATACAAATTAGAATAACTTCAATGTACAATCGTATATATATTACATAGAATAATGACTAAAAAGGAAAATGATATATATTGTAGGGGTGGGAAATTTGAAATACTAAGGCATTGTTGTTGGAGTTGTGAACTGATCCAATCATTTTGGACAAAGATTTGGAATTATGCCCAAAGGGCTATAAAATCGTGCATATCCTTTGATCTAGCAATACCACTACTAAGTCTACAATCCCAAAGATATTCTAGTAAAAAAAAATGGCCTACATATACAAAAATATTTATGATAATTATAGAGGGCTGGAACTTTGGAGAAGTATACTTGAAAGAAGTATACTTGAAACAATTCAGTGGAATTGATGAGACAATGGTTATCTAGTTTATATATACTTAGTACTTTGCATGGTAATGTAATAGTTCTACAGTTGATGTAATTGTAATAAGATATTTAAACTGAGGACAAAGTTAGCCACAGACAATCTATCTATCAGAATGATGGCAGAGGAGACTGGGTCAAAGACACAGACTGTGAAGGGGACAATAAAGACTTTGGACTTTATTCCTGACTATTCTCATGGTGATTATTCTGCTGAGACCAAAGCTGGTCCTAACACCTTCCAGAAAGCTAGCCCAGAAACTACAATAATACTATTTTTATAGTGGCAAAGAATTGGAAATTGAGGGAATGTTCATCAGTTGGGGAATGGTTGAACTTGTGATACATGAAATTTAATGGGATATTATTGTGTCATATAAAATGAGGAGCAGATAGATTTCTATAAATCCTAGAAAGACTTACATCAACTGATACTGAGTAAATAAAGCAAGTAGAATGAGGAGAGCATTGTACACAGTTAACAAAAATATTGCACAATGATTTCTATGACAGACATAACTCTTTAGCAATACAGTGACAATTCCAAAACACTCATGACAGAAAATGCAATCTATATTCAGAGAAATAATCCTATAGCTAGAATATAGATTGAAATATATTATTTTCACATTTTTATATTTCCTTTTAGGTCTATTTATTCTTTTAAATCTATATTAGATTGCTTGTAATTTTGGGGAGAGGAAAGAAAAGGGAGAAAGGGGGAATTTGAATTTGGAACTCAAAATCTTATGAAAATGAATATTGAAAACTATCTTCATATGTAAGTGAAAAATATCAAAAAATTTCTGAGAAAAAAAATTGGAAGATTTTATGAACTGAGAAAGAGTAAAGAGAGCTGAAACAAGAAACCAAATTATAGTTTCAATAATATAAAATAAATTTAAAGACATGTTAAATCTGTAAAATATAATGATTAACTATGATTCTAGAGGACTAATAAAATCATACTATCACTTCAACAGAAAGATTAAAGGCTAAAGACAAAGAAGAAATTAGATAACCATTTTTAAAATATATCCAATATGGAATTTGTTTTAAGCATATTTGTTACAAGGTCTTTCTTTTCTTTTCTTTCTTTTTCTTTTTTTACCCAATGAGGAATTGGGACTGAGGAAAGATGAAAAGGATTAAGAAGTGGGAAACAAAAAATGAAGATAAAAGAAAAAATAAAAGAGGGTCATTGAAGAATTTTTTTAAATGATGAGAAGATAGGTAAGAAAGAAACACAATCAGAAAAGGATAGCTTTGAAAACTACAAGTTGAACTTATTATTATTAAATAAAAGTGAGCTATAGATAATAGAAATCTTTAGTTTCATGTTTTATCCTTCTCTATTCCATCATGATCCTCGTAATACCAATTTTATTTGGTGCCCTTTCAGTTCAGAATTAAAAAAAAAAAGAAACTTTAAATAAATTTCTACAATAGCCTTTTAAAAATATATTTCAAATGCATTGAAAATACACACAATAAATTCCCAGGAATTATTCTCTTTCAGGGTCATTAAAACATGGTAATCATCAAAGTATGATAAAAATGGAGTATGTCTTTAAATATTTAATGATATTCTAAAAATGAATGAAAATGCACTTTAATGCAATTAGACAAATTTGTTAATGAAGCCTACTGAGTAAATCATCTAAGTGATGAGATATGTAGTTAAAATGGATTTTATTGCATTTTATATCAGATTTATTTGTCAGGAAGTATAGAATGCAGTATCTAAAAATGCAAATTTCAATCCAATTCCTTTTTTGTATTTTAATTAAATATTTTAAAGTCTCTTGATATGGTTGCTGCCTCTTTTATATTGGCTTTCTTTCAATAGATAAATACTTTGAATCATTTTTCTACTAATAATGCAAAATTAAGTCTTATTCCTATATGTTTGCATGTCTAATTCTACAATGTTTTGAAAAATTGTTTTGACAGCAGCCTCAAACTTAGAGCCTAAGCCTAAGAGTTCTTCAAATTATTTCGATCTTAATCACTTACAGTATATTCCCTAATAATAGTTGTCATTATTCTTCCTCCTGGAGATCAGTGGCACAAATCCATGAGGAAGTAAGTGATGGCCTTTAAAAGTGAGTCATTGTGATGGAGAGAGCAATCTGCATCTAGAAAGAGGATCATGGAACTAAATGTGGATTCCAACACAGCATTTTCACTTTTTTTTTTTTTTTGCTTCTTTTTGCTTTCTTTTTATTCTTTCTCATTTTTCCCCTTTTTGATCTGTTTTTTTCTTGTGCAACATGATAAATGTGGAAATATGTTTAGAAGAATTGTACGTGTTCAACATATATTAGATTACTTGTTGTCTAAGGAAGAGGGTAGGGGAATAAAGGAGGGGAAATTGAAACACAAGGTTATGCAAGTATGAATGTTGAAAATTATCTTTGTATATGTTTTGAAAACAAAAAGCTATTATTAAAAAAAAAAAAAAAAGAAAAAATCATACTACCTGCTTTCCAAAAAAATGACTTTGGTTGTTTTCTAGTTATCTATGTTAATTGAGTGTCTTTTAGGTATGTAAGTTTCAGCAGCAAAGTGGCTGGGAGAATTAGGCCTAGAGTAAAGACTGGGATCATATTTGACCTTAAATACTTAGTAAATGTGTAAATAAGCAATTAGCTTTAATTATGTTTGCCTTGATTCAGTAAAGAAGGCAATGTTGAACTCAATATCCTTATCAAGAAAAAACCCTATGGACGATACTGGTATACTATGTGGTCCATGGGGTTAAGAAGAGTCAAACATGACAAAATGACTAAACAACAATATATAAACAGTAATATAAATTGGAAAAGGAAAAGGACATGAGGGGTGTGTGTGTGTGTGTGTGTGTGTGTGTGTGTGTGTGTGTGTGTGTGTGTGCAAATTCAGGTTCTGCCTTTCATAGATACTAATCTTGTGACCATGGCAGTTAATTTCATAGGGCTACAAGCAATTCTTTTAACACCACAAATTACAGAGAATTTGTTCATCTGGATGTTAGAAAAGGTTTCCTTGGACCAAAAAAAAAAAGTCACAAACCCATTCCATTTCCCTAAGCACACATTCATCTGTACACATACACACACACACACACACACACACACACACACACACACCTGCATACATATAATTTATTTTGTGCTCTATGTTTTGTATTTTAATTAATTTGTTGTTAACAATCAGACCACACATGAACTACCACATTCTTTTCTCATTTTTTTTCTGGTAAGACAATGACAAAATGGACACCACCTAGAGAAAGATTAATCTATTAATTAAGGGAAGCCTAATAATTTAATTGGTGACAGAGATCTTTTGTCCTGAGAAGCAAAGTCTGGGAGATAAACAAATAAAGGAATAACTTGTGGAAAGTTTCTGGGTGTCAGATTTTAACTTTCTCTAAGGGAAAACAAGCAAACTCTCTAACAATTAGATCAAGTTATTGATCACAATTAGATCAACAATTCAAGTCAAAAATGCTACTGTGGGAGGGAACCCAGCCCATGAGTTCTTCCAAAAGAGACTAATGATAACTTGTACAGTGTTTAGGAGAAAAATCCTGTTCAGGTATTCACAGGTATCTGAAATGTCATTCAAGTGAGTATAATCTCTCCTAGTTATATCATTCTTTGTCTTTTGATGCTTCAGTTAATATGCAGAGTATAGAATAGTTATACAAATGAAAACAATGGGAAAAAAGGAAGCTGAGGCCATCATTCAGATCCCAAATGAACTTTCACATACAAAAAATATTTTAGGAAAAAAATTGTCTTGAAAACTAATGGACAATTATCTTTCCTTTTGCTCCCTATAGATATAATCAAAACAGAAAGTTCAATAAAATAATATATGTGAAATAAAATATTCTCCATACAAATAAACAGAATATTTCTACATCACCTCACTGATATGCTCTAAAGGAAAATGAATTCAAATGTTTTTAATTTTTCTAATAAATTTCCTTTCCCCAAATCTATACTATTCATCAAAATTTTGCAAAGCCAACAAACCTGTTTCAAAAGTATGTAGATTTCTTCAAAATATCTCATATCTCATAACCATTTTCACTTCACAGCCAAATAAAAAATGTACATAATTTTAGTAAATACATACAAATAAAATAAAATTTAAGAACACAGAATAAAAAAATCATTCTCAGATATTTCCAAATTAATCATGGAGCTGGAAAGCATCACCAACTTTTTTGAGGATGCATTAATGCCTGATTTAAAGGTATGTTAGGGGTAAGGGGCCACATTCTGTGACAGAGAGACTCTGGAGACAGCTTTGATCATTCTTTGTGATGCATAAAATATGTCACAGTTGTACTATAAAAGATATCAGCCATCAGGTAAGGCTGTCATTTGCACTTGCTGGATTATATTGGAAAAAATACAGCTTGCTCTCTCTCCCTTGTACTTGTATATGATTGCTGTTCATGAAAACACAACCTTATTTAGTCTGTGTGTGACCATTATCATACCCCTGGTTTATTTCAAAAGAAAGTAGTCATAAAATAAACATACTAAACAGACGAGATCTGGTTGATATTTTGTTTCAACATCCACTCATTTCGTAAGTTGTTATAAGCTGTGAATATGTTCAGTACTGGTCTACATTAAAGCTGGCTTCTACAAAAGGATTGCATATTTCTCTAGAGACTAGTTGCTTTCATTTGATTTCTGTTATGCATACATTTCATTTTACTTCAAAATCTGAACCTATGTCACAAAGAATATGTATAACAAAAGAAAAATGGCAGTAAACTATTCCAGAAATGGCATGATACTTATTTCCCAGCCACTCACAGACTTTTAAAGTTATATTTATTATTAGTTAGCTGATTTTGCTAAATGTTTAAGAGAAAAATAAGCTGTAATTACTGTGTTATTCAGTGGGCATTGAATGCATTTCTCTTTTTATTGAAAACCTCAGTGTCAACATATATAAATTATTTCTATCTTATAATACATGTAAAAGGTCCCTTTCAAATGTAATTTTTTAAATGATTAAGAGACTGACTTGACAAGTTATCTTGCTAAAATGCAAAAAGCATAAGCCTTTGAGGAATGATAGTTTAAATACACAATATAAAATAAAATTTCTGTTATTTACCAAATCTTGTTATGGCATTAAATAAATAGCTTATGCTCCTATCAAGCTTAATGAGCTCATTGGCCATATTATCATTTACAATTAATATCAGACACTATGTTTTCCAAGTCCATTTTAATCTGAAAGCCAAAAATAAATATAAACAAGATAAATATAAAATTTTAAATGCACATTTAGCCCAAGTTGATTGACAAGAGAGTCACACAAACATAGCTTGCAGGTATGTTCTTATCTCTATCAATATTATTTTTATTTTTCTTTAAAGATGGAATTTCAATTTGTTCTGTGTTTCAAATGTACTCCTGGCTGCCCAAGATGAAAAATTAGTCATTTACTTAATTTATAAATTGGGAGTGAGGAAATACATTTAATGGAAGACTAACATACGGTGCAACAGACAGAATCGATTAGGGGCCTCCATCTGGTGCAAGTTGAGAAAAGTTGTTGCCATATGTTTTGGACAACACAACCAAACTAACTGTTTTATACTGTCAGCACCTCCATATCTGTTTTATAAATTACATTTTGTTTATTATATATATGAAAAAGATTAGGTACAGTTTTATCTATGACTGGTTGCCTAATTGGAAAGCAGACGCTGTATAAAATTTTAAAAGAGGTACATGGTCAACATAGTATGAAAGACATTTGACAGCTTTAAATAACAGAGGCAAAAGAATTGCTATAAATTGTTTACTTAGCATGCCTTTAAATTTTAAATAGTTTTATTTAAATAACTCTACAATGAGAGATAATCTTTGAGGATTACTAAAGAAGATAGCTTAATAACAGGAAGAACAAAAAATATCTTAAGGGAAGGATGCTTTATGAAATTTGCATGTGATATTAAAGACTAGTAATGTCAAAATATATTCACTAGTCTTTTTTTTTCTTTAAGGCACAATTTCATAAAGATAGATTAAAAATCAGAATATATATTTTGCTGTTGGAAAAATAACATATCAGGTTCAAATGAAATTTAGGAATGTTAATCTCTTTTGCAGCTGCTATTTTTGTTTTATGGTATTTTTACAGCTGTTTTTAATTTCTTTTAAGAAATACTAAACCTTTAGGAGAATTCCCAAGTGAACAACCACAGTACAGATAATTGGTTTCATTGCAATTCAGATTATGAACATCATTTTTCAGTTGTTACTTTCAAACTATATACACAGCTAAATCTGTAAGCCATTTTCTTTATTTCAGCTACTATCAAAAGGAGAAAAAAAAACAGTTTAAAGCATCACAGAGCCTTAATCTTTATATGATAGTTTGTAATGTTGAGAAATATTTACTCTCCTAAACAGAACATACACAATGTACATTGAAATATATTAGGAATAATAATTTCCATGTATTGTATGGATATGTATTATAATTTCATGTAGTTGTAGTCATTTTACTTCATATTATTATTATTTTGTAAAGAAACAACACATTAAAATGCTAAATTTGAGATTTCATCCACATATAATGGGGAAATATGACCATATTCTGAATATGTTTTGAATGAGTCCTTTATCATGTAACTCTTCCTTAAATATAGCATCATCTTATTTAGTAAATAATCATCTCAGAGCATCTATCACCAAGGCTTCCCTTGATTAGTAGCCACACCTTTACCATATACTTTTTTAATAGAAGCCACCCTTTCTATGCAAGCCACAGGGGAAAGTAATTAAATTTAATAGAAGCAGTCTTTGTTTTATTGCAGCCCTCAATTTAAAGCCACAGGGGTAAGTAATTAAATTTAATAGAAGCCACAACTCCAAAACAAAGATATACAGTATCAGTGAGGTATGCCGTTCTATAGAAATAAATACTCTACCTTGAATATTGTTAAAGGGATGTGCAGTTGGTTATGAAATCATGTAAAAATAAAACCTGGAAATGTTCAGGAGTAGATATTATTGTTTTAATGATTAGTGATTTGCAGTGGGTGGAGAAGGTACAGTTGTCAACCTCTATTTTTCCAACTCTGATCACA
This sequence comes from Sminthopsis crassicaudata, assembly GCF_048593235.1. Classification (NCBI taxonomy): domain Eukaryota; kingdom Metazoa; phylum Chordata; class Mammalia; order Dasyuromorphia; family Dasyuridae; genus Sminthopsis; species Sminthopsis crassicaudata. The sequence continues at coordinate 287,414,449 of NC_133617.1, read as the reverse complement.
GGGGTGGAGATACTAGACTTCCTCGTAAAACCACAACTGTTTCTATATTAGCTGACTGTGAACATTGGAGGTGCCTTCCCACTAAAACCAGTTGAACAGGGGATGTCTTTCCTATGTGAAAAGGCAGGATCTTAACCTAGACAGCAATTTATAGTTAAATCTTAAGAAAGATGTTCAATACATTGGAATCTCTCTGGCACAGATGTTCCATTTCCATTTAGTCTAGATCAGGACTGATAATATTCTTGATAGTGATGATGGATCCTCAAATAGATTATATGGATTGTCTAGCCAGTGACTTTCAAAAGTTGGTGCAAGATTGGAAGCACAATCATGAAGTTTAATTTTCTTTTTTTTTTTTTTTTTTCAGAGAGTATTATACTTGGTAGGTTGAGCTATCTTGGACAAATATTAACTTCTCTAAGTCTCAATGTCATTATATATAAAAGACATTTTATATATACTGTAATATATATGATCATATAATCTCAGCAGGTTATTTATAGTTAATTGCTGATTATAAGTACAATGCTTTATAAATCTGAGTTATTATCTATAGTAATAACAAATGGTTTAAACTAATGTAGGATAATGACAAATAAGTTACTAGGAAATCAACTGGATTGTCTTTTGGCTAGTATTTTAAACAGTATTTGAAACTCTCCCATAGATCATAGGATGTGTATTCCATTAGCAAATCATCAAGTATTTATTAAATGCTTACTAAATAAATTCTAATAAAATGCTTAGTGGATCAAGAGCTGGCCTTGGAGCTAGCAAGACTCGAATTCAAGTCTGTTTTTTTTTACTTATAATTGCTGTATGATTCTGGTCAAGTCATTTAATCTTTCAGTCATTTTGACACTCTCTAGGCCTCTAAGGAAGGTGCTGACCTACATCAGTAGAGAAAATTTCCTCACTCAATAATTTCCTATGCCAATGAAATTACAGACTCTGTCTTTTCCTATCCCTCCTATGTTTCAGACATTTTCACTACCATGGGAATCAAAAACAAAAATTAAATCATTCTTGACTTAACAGAATTAACATAATTTCAGAGCAGCTTTTCTTGTATGTTTATTTTAAGATAGGTTTGATGTGTTTTTTTTCAGTTGCAGTGGTTTTGGGAAAATCTGATTCTCCAAATTCTTTAGGATTATGATGAAAATTATTTTAGTCTTGACAAATTGGTCTCACCTTTATTTTATTTCATGACATTCATTTAAAATGAAAAATTAATTCCATTAAGAAAGCAGTTTATATAACTCTCAAAGGTAACAGACTAAAAGAATGACTTAGGAAAAACTAGAGGAAGAGATAGAAAAGGATATCTCCTTTAATACATAGTTCAATACCACTTGGAAAGAGAGAGAGGGAGAAGATTCAATGGTTTTCTACTCCTAGTACCAGGGGAGAGAAAGAAGTGCTAGAGGGCATCTAATGATTAGAGTCAATAAAAGAGAAGTGTTAATCAAGAAATTAAAAAATTGAATTTTAAGTAGTAGTTAAGTGAATACAACAAGAAAAGGATTAGAGATAATATAAAATGACCTGAGGTAGTATCTAACAAGTCATTAATGTCAAGGTACCTAATCATACACTGGGATTTTTTTTTCAATTTGTTGTTCACATTTGATCAGAATAGACTATTTTACCCTTTATAAATAAGAAAAAAGAGCTATCTAAATTTTCTCTTTAAAATAAAATCTCAAGTGAATCTCCTGTAATATACAACCTGGTCTTTCTCAACTGTCTGTTCCTGGAGTCAAATCTAACTACTGTGTGTACTTCCATAATTAGAAACTACTGATCAGTACTTTGGGGAGTTACCAGAGGTCACTGTGTAATACTTGTAATTATGAAACTTCTCCAAAACATCCCTTGAAAGCTCAATTACCTTTTTAATGAAGGAAATGTCACAAATATAAACATAGTAGTTTTGTTTTTCAGTTCCCTAAAATAATGTTATTTCCTTTTCCAAAATAAATAAATTAAATAAGAAAGATCATATAAATGTGAGGACAATCAGAAATAGTAACTGGGCATTAAAGGTATGGACAGTGCAATGGACTATATGCCCACTAACTTCAGATAAGCTCAGAGAATTACAGAGAAACTCCTTGGCAGTTTGGACACAAATATATATATTTTTTGCTACCTAAACTAACAAAGAAAGTCTGCTGCAGTTTAGTGTAGTTATGATCAATATTGAAGGACCAAAGATATTCATTGAGAAAATCACATATGCAACAAAGCAACAAAGGACTATTAAAGATATAAGCCTGCTATGAATTCATTAAGTTTACCAAAGCCTTTATGGAGAAATTATTGAATACATGGGGATGAGATTTTTTATATAAAATCAAACCTATGATATTAATAATGATGACCCTGAGGCACTATCACATCCACAAGTGCTTTTATAATCATCAAAGATAAATTTACATTCTAAAATTGGTAACCCATAAATGACAGATATATAGCATGCATGAAAACACACACAAATACATAAACAAATGTATAAAGCATTGGGACCTCATTACTTTGATATAAGAAATTCCTGATTTGGAAGTATTCTCCCTCAATAAGTTCAGAAATTATTCTGCAAAGTTTTGTCTTATTGAATTGCCTAAAAGCACTGAGATTTTTAGTGATTTGTCCAAAAGCATATTACACACACACACACACACACACACATATATATATATACATATATATATATATATATGTATATATATATATATACATATATATATACAGAGAGAGAGAGAGAGAGAGAGAGAGAGAGAGAGAGAGAGAGAGAGAGAGAGAGAGAGAGAGTTAGAAATTAAATCAAAGTTAATCTGAGGGCAAGAAAGGGCAGTTTGCTATCGACCATTTACTCTGCCATTCATGCATACTCACATACTCTCACACAAATAACTTATTTATTAAATATCTCTATATGTAAAATGTACATGTATGTATATATGTTGTTGCTAGAGAATATAAGTCACTATATTGTATCATTCTTGATGTGAATAATGCCATTTTAGAATAAACCTCCATTACAATATTAACAAATAGAGAAGTTTAAATAGGTGATTATTTCTAACCCCAATGTTTTACCTTGCTATACTCAAGATCTTGGAATGCTCAATGAAAAAGCAATATACACTCTGTCAGGTATTCAAGGCCAACCATAGTTTAGCATGTCCCCATAGCTCTTTTGAAAATATAGCAAATTGCTCCCAACATCAGTGGTTAAAAATGTGAATCCAGAATTAGTATGTGTTCTTCAGATGCTATAATTCCCTTTTAAAAATGTAAAGTCCACTTATCCCATGTAGATTTCCTTCTATATATGAAAAATAATACTCCTGCTTTCTATGTTACTATTCATAAAATACTTTTAATTAACTTTTACCCTAAAGTATAAACAATGGGTTTTCTTTCCATGATATATGTAAGGTAATTCAGGGCCTCTTATAATTTTCTTTTTCCACTTGAGACCCATTTTTACTTGAGCAATACATCACCTTGGATATATAGGTGATACTAAATAAGTATACAAGCAAACATTTACTGATAATAAATCACAATTTTGTAACCACATTCAGTTACCAGACCCCACAGTTAAAATGGTGGATACTAGATGTAGAGATAATAATATTAATATATATATATCATACATACACAGATATACATATATATTCTACAAAAATTCATTAATTAATTAAAAATACCAAGTTTCCATATAATTTTGCATAAAACAGTAAAGTATGAAATCAAGGCTTGTCAAACTTGACCTGCAAGTTAAGAATAGATCATTCTTATCTCTAAGATCTCATGGAAAATGATAGTAGGTGAGATTCAGGCTTCAACCATAGTTTGCTAATTGCTATTTTAAAAATTATCATGGTGCTGATTTCATTTTTTAAAACAGTCTTTTAGCATATGCTAAATTGAGGAATCAAAATCCCCTGATCATAACATAAAACAGGAAGAAGTTTAATAATATATCTGAATGTACTTCCTTAAAAAAAAGACATTGTTATTCTCCTTTAAATACAACAAAACAAACAATTGTAAATAATCAACCACAAGCCACTAAATTAATTTCTAATAGAAGAAAAACAGTAGTTTCAATAAGATATTTTCCTAATGAGTTTACTTTTCTAATAAATAACACAAGTTTCTTTTTAAAAAAAATCTTTTCCATTGAGATATTTTTTGCTGTTACATCATCGTTTCCTAAAACATTGCTCCTCCTTCCCACATCCAACCAGTCAGTTAGCCTTCACAGCAAAGACGTAAAAACAAACAACCAACATATCAACTGTGTCTAACAGTGTGGATAATAGTTCTTATCATTCCTAGATACTCCTAGGAGGAATACATTTAGAAAGGTAAAAAACATGTTTTACAAAAAAAGAGTTTGGTACTCTAAATATTCATTTTCACTTTGAGAGAAAATTCAGTTATATGCAAAAACATGCTGGCCTGATGATGCTGGATTAAGTATTAACTACGTCTAGTAGTCTTAAAAAATAACACAAGTTTCTGTTATGATTAATATATAACGATTAACATAATGGGAATCCAAAGGAAGACAATATTACAGGTTACCTGTGAAATTTAGATTTCCATATGGTCCTTTGCTTAAAATTTGAAACTTTATACTTGGACCTTGAAATTCTATTTTACACATAATAGTAATAGAGAAAGATTAAAGTGGGAAGTTAAAAGTAAACTACTCTATCATAATCTCACCTCCATAAAGTTTTATCAAAAGAAACCATGTGTCTTCAATTAATACAAAATTATATTATGCAAAATATTAAAAGCTAGCTAAAGTTCATAGAGTAGATTACACATTTTAGAAAAGACTATCTTAAGCTGTTAAGTAGAACTCCTAGTAAAATTATTTTTTCATTATTTATGTTACATGATATAGACATAAGTGACATGGTTATTCATAGATGTAGAAATGGATGACATAGAGAAGACCATAATTAAGGATATGGATATTGGTATATAGATATAGTTATGGATTTAGAGACAGAGTTAAGAGAGATATCTGGAAATAGGGAAGAGAGATACGTAGATATAAATTGAAAGCCTTTTTGCCATCCTTAAGAAAGACAATACAGGGAAATTATTTTACTTATATTCTATCTAAAGTAGAATTCTCCAAAAAAAAATCATTTTGGGACTTGCAATGCCTGAAAACAGAAATGTAGTTTCGTAAATCTCTTTTTCACATGAGATCTATGCTTTGAAAATGGCTAGAATGTAAGTAGAAGGGCCTTGGCATAAATATGATCCAGTCCATCAAAATCAATTGGATTTACTAGGCTTGACATTCACATGGGTCTATTTATTAAGGTCTTCATTAAGATGAGTACAATTTTAACACTGATTAAAATATGTAAGAAATGTTTATAGTAGACAAAGGCTCAAGGATTGAGACAATGAATAAGATAGAAGAAAATCAAGATCCTTTATCAATTCCCTTACACTAGGTCAAACATTTTAAAAAGTAAGTCTAAATTATATTTGCGTAAGGATAGTGAGATGGAAGCAGAGGTTGAGGAAGAAGTGGAAATAAAATTTCATTTAAAATGTGTTGTAATTCATGTCATGCTTCTATTAAACATAAGATCAAAATGACTTATTATAGGGAAACTTATACTACATAAGTGGTTCTCAAATTAAAGAAGGTATTCTACCAATATCTTTCTATGAAACATATGTGATCATGATACTTAAGCTAAGAAAAAATAAAGCAGAGTAGAATAACATTAAACACAAATTAGATATACATATTGATGAATATTTTTTAAAAAATGATAAGTTAGAATAGCAGTATGTGCAATAGTATAAATTGCCACATATTCAAGGATGGCCCAACTTGAGAAAATATTTCCATAAATAATAATATGAATAGAGGAAACAGGAATGTTAATAAACAAAAATTCTGTTAAACAAAATGCATAACTCAAATGTTTTTAAAAAGATATACCTTTAAAGGAATAGGACCTTTACATAATAAGAATAAAAAGTTTAAATCAAGAACTAGCATAATTAGTGATATCAAAATATTAAAAGCAATTTCAAGTGGATCAAAACTACTTCATAGTTTTGAAGGTAATGCCCTCAGTACTTCATAAAATACTAAGAAAAACTCTCTATAGCACTTTTTAAAATTATAAAATAAATAAATTATGAGAATTGATAAAGAAGTAGCCAAATGATCCCTTTGCAGATGTTATTAAAGCAATAAAATAAAGTATAAATGATTAAAAAATAATGCTTATATGATATAAAACCATAAGTATCAACAAAAACAATTGAAAGAATTAAGTTTCAAGAACATAATTTGATTCAAAATTGTCATAAATATTATGAGCATTTCTATAAATTACTAACAAAAGACTAAAAGAAAAAGTGGGAATGATATTCATTTAAAGTAATAGAAAACTCTTCAAATAACATGAAATTAACAAAACCAAATAAAAATAGTATGTATATGAGAACTATATTACTGAGAAAGGAACTAGACCTAATAAAATTATTTATAGAAAACAATGTTTAATAAATGTTTGTTCAATTAAAATGAATTTTAGAAGATAAAGCTATCCCTCTATTTAGAATTCAAAACAAAATGGAGGTAATTAAGGACATAATTCAAAGCAAAAATGAACAAAAATCATTCTTGTGCCCAGTCGCCTATATTTTGCTGTAAAAAAAGATGTGACAAATCTGTGATCAAGTTGTCCTGACTTCTTACATTGTAAATAACAGGGATGAAATGATGTGCTGCCAATGATGATAATATGTAGGTATTATTCTAGTTTACTTTTTTTGGTTGTTGTTTTAACTCACATTGCTTTATGAAGAGAGAGAAAAATCAAAAAGGGAAAAATGACGGGAAAGATTAAAAAAAAGCAAATAAGAAGTGAACATAGCATGCATTGATTTACATTCACTGTCCTTAATTCTTTTTCTGGTTTCATTTTTTTTGTCCAAAGACTATGGGAAATGCTTTGAATCACTGAATCATTGAGAAGAACCAAGTCTTTCATAATTGATCATCATACATTCTTGCTGTTACTGTGGCAATGAATTCCTAGTTCTTCTTGTTTCTCTCATCATCAGTTCATGTAAATTTTTCCAGAATGTTCTAAAATCAGCTTGTTTACCATTTATTATAGGACAATAATATGCCATTACCTTCATATACCACAACTTATTCAGCCATTCCCCAATTGATGAGCTTGAGCACATTTTCCAATTTTTGCTACCCCAAAAAGAGCTGCTACAAAAATTCTTGCACATGTGAATCCTTTTCCCTCCTTTATGATTTCCTTTAGATACAGATCCTAATCTATAATTTTCAATCATTTTGCATATATCATATCATTTTATCATAATAACAACCCTGTGAGAGAGGTGCTTTTGTAATAACAGGCTGGAAAAGGACAAATGACTCTTAACTTATTAAATGGCTATTAAGTGTCTAAGGCAGAATTTAAACTCAGATCTTCCAGACATCTTCTTCTATTCTATGTAAGTATTTTTTTTTAATTTTTTTTGCCTGGAAAATTCAATTCCTCAATAAATATTCATCAAACATCTCCTCTTGCTAGCTTGATAAATATGAAAAGACAAAAATGATTCCTTCCCTCAAGGAGTTTAAACTTTAATCTAGTATTAAGGAGATAGACTTTCTATGTATACAAATATAATGCAAGGAAAATGGGTTGAAGGGAATGCTAACAAATGGGGGATCTGACAAAGCTTCTCAGAGCAGATAACACCTAAACTAAACTTTGAAAAAATAGAGTATATGTGTGTGTAGGTGTGCTGGAATGTACTATTTCTTTTGCTGCAACATTAAAGTAAGTGTCCCTTTTTAAAAATTATTTGATTACATAGAATTGGGGTGCTAATCAAGAGTGACTAAATATTGGAAGAACTTATCTAGATTGGAGATTCAAACTGATGTCATTAAATTAAAATACCCCCAATCCTCAATAATTATCTCTATAATCCCCTTCTCTGGGAATAAACCCAGAGACTATATTTTTCTGCATTTTCTTTTTCTTTTCTTCTTCATTGAAAATAATCTAGAAAGCTAAGTGAAAGAAATTTCAGAAACTAAAGGGATCATAGAGTCGTTGAGAATTAATGCCCCATAGGAGGAAAATGGGATTTAGCTAAATAGTGAAAGTAAATTGTGGTAAGAAAAGAAAGGGATTTAAGGTAGAGAGGATGCTTGAATACATACCAATCAAAGAATATTCAGTTTGACAAATCAATTATGACATCTTATGCAAAATTTAAAGGGTCAAAACAAGAGACTTCATCAGTCAAGCAGAAGCCAATTTTTAATGTCATAATATTTGGTCATGATTGACTTATCAAAATAAATTTTTTTTAAACTTTCAGAATTTAGATCAGAGATGGAGACTTTCTGTTCCTCAATAATCAAGTCACCACAAATGACAGACAAAGATCAAATGTTTCAATGCTTTGACAAACTTCTAGAGCATTAAATATGATTCTATGTCAGCCCCAGCCTGTACTCTTCATCTCTGGAAAATCAGCAATTTGAGTTTTTCTTTGACTTTTTAATTTCTTGATAGTTCTTCTGGAAGCTATATTTTATTTTCATGTTAAGCAGAATAGATATAAGCCTCTTTCATACTTGGAAGTAAGCCTTTCCCAAGTACAGAAACATCTTTAATAGAAAAGTTCTGACTTATTTAGATCCAATTATCTCTCTTTACCTTTCAACTTTACATTGGAAAAGCCATGGAAACCAACATTTGAGACAGGATTTTACCTGAAATTTTAGAAGTTCAGAAGTCAGATCATTATAAGTTGTGGCTCTTATGAGTTTGAAAGTTTGTGAATTACACATGTGTTTGGTTAATTCATAACATTGGTTGTTCCCTAATAAATGCATGCACTATGGCTGATATATATTGGCTTTCCCAAGGCAAAATGATAACATTTATTTTTAATTAATTATTTTTGTTTGAATAAGTCATAAAATCACGAAGGTGGAGAGGATTTCATTTTTTCCCATTTCCTTTTCCTTTCTTCAGAAGAATAACAGAGTAAAGCAAACTCACAAAACATTTAATGAATCACATAGTCAAATCCATGCTGCACATGCCTAGGAATGTGAAATGTCAGATTCAATTAAAGGAACACTTGTAAAAGAAACCGTTACACCACATGAGCATATTTAAATCATCACACAGTTAGATAAATGAACCAAACATCCAAATAAGCATATGTAGCTACTTGATTCTATAATTATTGAAATAGAGGCAATTGAATTGATTTCCATGTGTGATGACACAAACAGAGCCTATTTTCTTAGCAATGTTGATTTCTGGCTTCATAAGAGTAGCATATTTGGAAAATGAAAGATTTTTAAAGGAAAAAGTAACATGATTTAACCTCATTGTGCCTCCAGATTTCTCTAAGTTAAAAAAGGGTTTGGATTTGCTCCTGTTAGAGGCTCTTCCCCAAACTGAGGAAATCACAAACTCTTTTGCTTATATTCTCATACAATGTTAGATCATAAATCTAATGTCTCTGTGTGTTTAATGATTTTGCAATGACCCTGCTAGATATGGAAGATGGAATTAGTACCGCATTTTCCTGGTTTTAAGCCTCCTCTCTGCTGCTACTTTAGCTAGAAAGAGTTATGTGAATAGTCTTCTTAAAAATGGAGTCAGATTCTTTATCTCTCAAAATAGCTTGGATGACCATAGACTTCTGAAATGGAGTTTTTGCTTATTTCCTAGGTGTGACATAAAAAGGATTTACATAACTATATATAACTATAACTATAACTATGTATAACTATATATAACTATCTCTCTCTATATATGTGTGTATATATATATATATATATATATATATATATATATATATATATAAACATATCACCTCAGTGTCATTCCAGCTAGTTATCTTGCCATAGTCATTGTTTCTGATTCAGTTTAAGTTATTCTTAAGTTAAGATATTCTCTTTGCTTTGTGAAGTTAATGTATTAATCCATGATTCTCATATTTCTGAGTTCCCATTCAGAGATCCCTTCTCAGATATTCACCAACCATCTCTGAGCAATATGCAAAAAAAAATGATCTTTAAGAGTGTGAGTTTAAAAATTGTATTACAGTTTGCATACTAAAGACAAAAAATAATTTATAAAATTAGACTTTAAAGAAGTAAGAACAGGTATTCCACAATCAAACCCTGATGGAAAGAAAAAGAACTTTTGTCATCCTTAAAGAGAGAAGAAAGGACAAAAAAAAAAAAAAAAGAATGAAGAGTCACTGTCTTGAGTCTCTATTTGGCAAGGGGATAGGTTAATACCATAGAGCTCGTTCTGATGAAGTTTTAGGTTTAGAGTCCAGAAGTAATCATCTTTGGGCTCCAATACCTCTGTATTATCCATGATGACTATGTGCAACTGTGTGGTTTCTTGTTTTTCTATGCTCTATGAGACTTCATGGAATGTCTTCTTCTGTGGGATGGAGGGCAGAATTTGAGTCAAATTAGTACCATACAATCAATCTTCCAGTCAGAATAAAACTAACAATTAAGGAATATGACACTGTAATACTAGGAAAACTTTTATATTGCTCATTTCCTACTCATTTTTGCCGTCATCCAGGTAGTGATAAAGTATATGTACATATAGACATAGAAATATGGAAATAGATATGTTACTTTCACCTATCTATCTATCTATCTATATACATAAATATCTGTATATAAATCTTTCTGTATTGATATCAGTAACAATTAGTATATATATATATATGTATATATATGTATATATGTATATATGTATATATATATATATATATGTATGTATATGTATATATATGTATGTATATATATACAGATATATATATGGAAAGATATAGATATAGCTCTTCAAAATCATCAAGTCCTATGAACCCAAACTCTTTCCTTTTGCCTCTCTCTCTGAATTATCTTCCTTATCATAATTTGTACACACACTAATGCATTGAAATGTTTTCCCAAATAGTGTCTCTATGCAACTACAACTCACTTCCTGGGTCCTTGCAGTAAGCATGGTGTGAATAGCTTATAAATATAGCTCCTTACTCTCCTCTCAACAGTATGCTTTCCATTGAAACAAATCAGCCAAAATCAAATAATTAATTAATTATTAATCAAAATAAAACAAAAATAAGCTAATATAACAATCCAAAAACCTGAGTCAACAACCACCATGGAAAAGAGTGGGCACAAACTTGTATAAATCTGACAAGGTGACATATGAGAAGAGATGCCTATATATTCTTGATTTACTGAGGTTATACTTATCAGTCAGAAATTATATTCTGGGTAGAACCATATATGTACCTTGCTGCTCTATTCAAACTATTCTTTAGTCAGACTCTAAATAGTATTACATTCTTTGACCAAAGCAGTTCCTCTGTGCCTAGGGTCTGCCAAGCTATTCAGGTCAGTTTTGTCTGGCTTCAGAAAATTTCCCCCTACTCAAGCCAAAGAGTAAGATATACAGGTCTCTGAGATATTTTCTTTTTTCAAGTAAAACATGGAAGAATAGGGCAAAGCAATCACTTTTCCTTTTTCCTGGTCAGCTCTGTTAAGTGGCAGTACATTTTTGTTTCTCTAATAACCCTTGTGTCAGGAACAGAAGCAAAACATGCCTTCCTATAATCTGATCAACAAGAAGGAAATTCAAACTCTAGTCTAGGAATTCTTAACATATCATGTAATAGATCTCTTTAAATTTGTGGTTAAGCCTATGGACCCGTTCTCAGAACAATATTTTAAATGCATGAAATAAAACACATAGGATTAGAAAGGAAGAAAATTACAATGAAAAACAGTGTACATCTATATCATCTATGTCATAAGGCTTTATAGGCTCTTTTCAGCTCTTAATTTGGCTGCTTTTGATGATCCATCTGCTAAGATGGTAGAAATGACCCACCAACTGTTTTAAGATAAGAAAACAAAATTAGTGTTTCAGTCATACACAGGAAATATAAAACTTTCAAATAATTATCAAATAGTTATAATTACTAGGATTTCCAAGATATCAACCTCAAATTTTTTATAATACTCAAATATAACTTACATTCTAGGAAGTAATTCACTCTGGCAATTTGTCTTCAGTACATTCATTTCTCTAAGGACTTTTTTCTCTAATTTCCTTTTAGAACTATGTATATTCCACAAGCACTTTTCCCTCAGGGATTGCTTTTTCTCAAGTCATCTCATGTTATCTGTATTTCTGCACCTTTTGTAAGATTAAAATTGTACAAATCAGAATGGAGTAGCCCCATACATGCATATTTATGAACATTGTTGACTAAACATAATCTGGTAACTAATTGTAATATCAAAATAATTCTGAGTTCTCAAGACTCAAGACTAACAAAATGAAATGACTTCAAGTACATTTTGGAGTCATGATTTCAACATTTTTTATCTGAAAACCACACTGAGTTTAGAGAGGATCATTAAGAAGGTAGTCATACAGTGACTATTTCAACTACAGCAATTCAACCAGATTAATCATGAAATAGAATACAATTTGTTTAGGAGAGAATTTCCACATACACACACACACACACACAATGATTCTTTAAAAAAAATGTATTATAAGCATAGTAGTTGGAACTGTTTCATTCCATAATTAGAAACAAAATGAGAAATATTAAATCCTAGATGATTTTTCTATCAAGCTCAGAAATTCTCTAATTTTAATCCATTGGGGAATATAATCTAATATTCTTTGTAAAATAAATGCTAAATATGATGGAATATAGTACAGTTCTCCATTTTGCATTCAGGAGGGTGTTACCATATTTGGGTCTGCTATTACAAATAGCATAAATAAAAAAAACTACATCTTCCATGTTCTCATTAACTCAAAAAAGAATATCTACAATATGTAAGGTAATTTCTATACTAATGTGGTCTATAAAGTGAGAAATTTCTTCTCTTAAACTATAAACCTAGTAAGCACATCCATCAAACGCAGTAAGAATCAAAGTTTTCAATGATCATTGAAATTGGTGCTGAAAATGTGCCATTATTCATGTTCAATCCAATTGTAATACTGATAGAATTAATTCACCTTAATAATTATGAAGTGTCAATTTTGTCCATTGCATTGTATTAGGTAATCAATATCCAAATGTTTAAAAAAATATTACCTGCTCTGAAAAAATTTTCATTTTCCAAGTATATAAAACTTTTAGAAAGATCTTTAAAGGAGGAACAGGATATTTTAAAATGACTTCACATAGGAGGTGGAATCTATGAGAGCTTCAAAGGAAGATTTCTAAAAGACATAGGGAAGTAATATATTGCAATCATGGTGTACAATATCTGCAAAGGTACGAGCAAGAATAGCTAGCTAACAATTCACTGACCAATTCAACTAAAGCACAGAATATAAAAAGGACAATATTTAAAATAAGGAAAGACAATGCAGTACAATAAAATAGGTTTTGTTTGTTCTTCATTCTTGAAGAGGACAGTGATCAGGGAAGTGATTCCATGATATGTAAGTGAGGAACAGCTGTGTAAGAAATCTGCCTTACTTTCCCCTCCAGGACTATCTGAGTCCAGTGACGAGCTATAAAACAAAACATCTGGAGATGGCTCTAAATGAAATGAGAGACCTTGGCCTTTTTAAGCTAAACTTTTCAACAAGTTTCAATTTGACTTGAGGCACACCTATTCATTGCTTAATTCTAGAAAGTAATTGAAGCAAAAAATCTCCTCTTTCATCTAGTCAAAAACAATCTGAATAAATGAATGAATGAATCTGGGAGGGAAAGACCCTCAGTTTGCTTTCAGAAGAACCAGACTTGGAGTCTTGACTAGAATTACCTAATTGTATGAACTTGGGCAATTGATTTAACATCTCTGGGCCTCAGTTTGCTAAACTGTATAATGTTCTGTTGGATACTTGTTCTAGTTGTAAAACTATGATGCCAAGTGTTTTTTTAAAAGTGTGCTGTTAGGGTCTTTTTCTGCCCAGGGTTAAGTATTCCTGTCCTTTACGGTGCTCTTCGTTAAATGGAATGGCTCTCTGGGAAAGGAAGAATGAGAGAAATATTAAAAGATAATAGAAATTAAAAACAAATAAAACTATCATGAAAAATACATTTTTGAAAAGATTAAGTAGTTTTGGAGAGAATAATTTCAGTTGAATGATAAAGTTGGATGCCAGATTGCAAAGGATTAAAAATAGATAGAGAATAGAGGAAGAGGAGATAACTCTTTGCGATTATGATAGTACCAATAAAAAAAATATATTATGAAAAGTAGATTGTTCAGTAGAAAACATTCTCTTTCTGTCCCTTTCTTTAAATGGGCAAAGTTCATTTTAGATTTCTTAAAAGTATCTGCACTAATTTAGGTTTTCTTATGCTCGTTTCAAATTATTTCAGTCCAACTTAACAGTTTAGCAGAACAGAAAGCTGAAACCAAGAGAGATCAAATGACTTACCCAAGATCTCTTAGCTAGTATTCAGAAGTGAATTTTTCAACTCCAATATCAATGCTTTCCCCAATTATAACTGCTACTTTAGTTTTTGTTAAGCACTTATTCTCCAAATTATCTCACTTTTAGACATCTACACATTTGTTAGTACAAAATTCAAGGTGTTCAATGTTCAGCAAAATGCAAACCACGTGAAGAAATATAGAGAAAAATGAGGCTTTTATGGTTTTCTGAGTGTTTGTCCACAGAATTTAGTTTAAGCTTACAAATGAGATTTTTGTGAATGTTCTCATTGAATCAAACTTTAGTTATTTTTATATTTCAAAATCCAGTTTACATTTTGTGTACGACATGCAATCAGGACAGCCACAGTAATTTTCTTTTAAAAAATAATTTTAACCAACTCAATAGGGTTCTGGAAATAAAGTCTAAGTCCCTTAGGATAGGATTGAATGAAGACAAAATATAGTGAAATGAAATTCTAACTCTTTATACTTATATAGTGCCATTATGAGACATTCCCAATAGTGTTGTAATTTTTTTTGTTGTTGCTGCTGATTCTGCCTCTGTTGTCATTGTTTTCCAAATTATGATCCTAAATTATTGTATATATAGTAGCTATATTCCGCAGGTTGTTGATGTTGTAAGAGCTTGTGAATTATCTCATGGAACATGAACAGAGATGGGCCTGAATGAAGGATGTGCTAAAGACTTCTCCAACAGATTTTTAAAAGCGAACTGTCAAATTTGCACCATACATATTTATACTTAGGATATTACTAAATACTATACATATAATGGCTTGATATATTTTATTGATTATCTAGACTGACAAAATTTATGAAGAAAGTGTTAATCATGAAAATTAAATTTAAAAAAAGCTTTCTGGGCATAATCATTTTTTCAGAGACACCATTAATTGTTAAATATTTGCTAGACTATTGACAAAATATTTTCTTTTCAAAGGGCATTACCTTGCCAAATATTTTTGGTTGTTGCATTGGTCACTGTGGGTCCACTGGTAGTGGAGGAGATGCAGTGAAAAGGTTAATGCAAAAGATGAAATGTCAGGAACCATTCATTCAGGGGATTTCAGGACTCTTATCTATTCTTTCATACCTATGGTTTAGGATTCTGCTTATAATTGAATTCCCACTAATAGGAGATGGGATGTCTTTCTTTTCTATATTTTCTAGGACCATGCCTTAAACCAAAACCACTGATTCTCAAGTGCAATGCATAGGTCCTAGGCCAAGCCCCATTTGGTCATTGTTCTAGTGCTGATTGATTCAGATTGTATGTAAATAGCAATCTTTTCTGTTTTGGCCAGAAACCTGAGGATCTTCCCTTCATTCATTCATTTTTTGACTGGGTGAAAGAACAGATTCTTTGCTTTAATTGTTACCTAGCTTTAATCACTGGATGGATGAGATCTCACACAAAGACCTGTTGAAGACCTTAGCTTACAAAGGCCATGGTCCACTTTTCACCCAAGATAATCTCCAGTCATTTTGATCTCTACCTTACCACTGGACCTAGATGGTTCTTGAAGGAAAAGTGAGGCAGGTGACCTGGCACAGCCCTCCCTCCCTCAATCCAACTCACTTGTCTATCTTGGTATCACCTCCCTGATATCATGGTCCTCTTTCAAAAAGGAGGACAAACAATGACATCTCTGCTGCTGCTACTATTAATAACAATAATACTAATAATGTCACATTGTGAATCTTAAGATTTTGATAACACATTGCTTAGAGCAAGTATGTCAGGCAAGCAGCATATATATTATTATTTCCAATTTAATTTTGAAGAAACTAAAGCTCAGAGAAATTAAGCAACCATATTAGTAATGTTATACATCATAGAGAATAATAGATTTATCCAAACAAGTGATAGGAGCTACTGATAGAACCATTAAGAGAATATATTGACTGAATAAATTATCCTTTTTTAAAGCACTGATCATACAGTGAGGTCAATACATAAGTCCACTGTAAAGCATGTACAATTGCTATCTTCATGTAAAGTACAACAAAATAGGCCCAAGAAAAACAATATTAAATATACTGAGTCTCTTGAAATTTAATTGTAAGATGAGGTGATTTCCAAAACTATATAATAGTAGAGAGCATACATTCATTCATACAGGACTTTAATGTTTGCACAATGCTTTAACATTTTTTAATCATTTGATACTCACCAACCCTGAGAGGAAGATGTAATTATCTTTGTACATTTTAAAGAGCAAAAACTTAAGGCAAAGATAGGTTAAAGTTCCCTTTGCAGTATTCCATAGCTAACAAATTTATGAAGCAGGATAAGACCTCACTATGCCAAGTCCTGTGCTCTACCTCCTTGACAATTAGCCGAATATTTTAAAAACATTACTTATTTTTATTTGCTTATTGTTTTATCTGCCTCCCTAAAAAAGATAAATAAAATACACAAAAGGACCCAGTGTGAAAAATCCCTTCATCCCTGTAGATCCAAAGCTATCTATGATTTAGTAAATAAATCCTAGGTAATTAAGTAGAAGATTAAATGATGGGTGCAGTGGTCCTCAAACTTTTAAAATAGGGGGCCAATTCACTGACCCTCAGCCTGTTGGAGGGCCAGATTATAGTATAAACAAAAACTCACACTCTGCCTCTGCCCCTCAGCCCATTTGCCATAACCAGGCAGGCCTCATAAACATCCTCAGCCCACTGCATCTGGCCCACAGGCCATAGTTTGAGAACCCCTAGTTTAGGATAATGCACTTAATGTAGCAGTGTGTTTAAAGTGTCTTTCTTTGCATAAGTGCCACAATCCTAAGTAGGGTGTATGGGCCCTTCACTTCTGTAATGATTTTCTAAACTCTTTGCAAGACTGTTCATATACTATTGGTATCCACTATCACCCAACTCTCACATCTGATTCCATGAAGCTGGAGCCATATAACTTGGTAAAAACAGTATGTGCAGATGGGCCAAAGCCCAGTGAAGGTAACCAAAAGGCCTCAAACCCTTTGGTGAATTTAAGGGGATGTCTACCCAAGCATGTGAAAACTTATCCCAGGGGAATAGGAAGATGAAAACCATGAGAACAATTTGTTCCAAAGGCCATGAGGGTGAGTAGAGCAGAAATTATTGTGTGCTTCAACTTTGGTCAGATCATCCCCTACATGCATAACTATCACCAGTCATTCTGATTTTTTGTCTTGCTCCTCAACTTTGATGTCTGTGGAAGAAAGAGTGAGGTTGATGCAACTCTGATTCATTAAATCCAATTCACAAGTCAAGACATCATCTCAAGACAAACTACTGAATCTTGACTTCCTTTGTCAACTTTGCTAATTTACTGCATGTGAGATAAAACCTCAGATTTGTTTTACATTTGCAGTATTGTCAGGATTATTGATATCTAATGGTTCATCGTCGTCATATTTATAAATTATTTCATATCTTCTGACTCCTTATATATTAATTATTCACTTGTTTTTGGTCCTGTCTGACTGACCCTTCTTGAGTCCATTTGGGGTTTTCTTGGCAAAACTGGAGTTATTTGCCATTTCCTCCTCTAGCTCATTTTACAGATGAGGAAACTGAGACAAATTTGGTAAGAGACTTTGCCAAGATCACAAAGCTGACAGAGGTCAGATTTGAAATCAGAAATATATGTTTTCCTGAATCCAGGATCAACACTCTATCAACTGCATCACCTACCTGCCCACGTGGGCATCAGGAAATAGTTTTTGATGTTATATATTTGTGTAGGTTTCCTATTTATCTTGGATATCACACCCTTAACAGAGAAAACTTTTTGAAAATTCCAACAAACATGTCTTTGATGTATGTTGTGGCACAATCCAATCCATGATTCTACTAAGTCTGAAAGGAATAATAATAATAATAAAAACAGCCAGTGAGTTCAAAAATCAATTCCTTAGTAACAAACTAGTGTCTGAGATAGTTGAGTTGGAAGTTAAATGTTGAGACAAATTTTCACAGAGCAATCTCAGTGTGCATATCCTTAGTAGTTTAGTTTATTCCCTTCAACATGTTGGTTGCTGTCCTTTATTCTCAAAGGGGACCAAAATGACATTACTATGTTAAAAGTCATGTCTGAGTCTCATTGAATAAGCTTAGAATCCTCTGCTACAGGTTGAACACAAATAGTCCTAAGAACATATAGGGTGTTTTCTTTAACTTGATGCATCTTACATTTCAACATATACCTTAGTGTATACAATCAATTTTAGAATTTACAGCTGTATATCATATTGCTCCTGACATTACCTGCTTTACATTAGAGCAGAAGTGGACAACGAATAAAGATGTCCAGAACGTTGGGTAAAGAGCAAAGACAAAGAACTTATTTCTAACTATCTTGGTACACATTTCTATTCAGTTGTTAGTAAGCATGGGAGAGCATGAGAGAATAGTTATCCTTATTTTGTTTTAGGTAATATGTATTTCATTTGGTTCATCAATAAGCATTTGTAAATATCCTACTAAAATATGTCAAATACTATACTAAATCTAGGGCTACAAATATAAATGTGGAAGAATTTCTATTTAAAAAGAGCTTATATTCAATCATGTAAAATAATTACCATGACCTATTTTGATTGGTACAACTGGGGTGCTTATCTATCCCCCTTTTTAATGTTAAAAAATAAGGATCATCATTAGGTGAAAACTTTTGAAGAACCCTGACAGTGTTCCATATGGTTATACTATCCAGGCCCTATTGGCTTTCTCAGATTCAAATCATTAAGGCTTCATTGAAATATTAAAATATCATCACATATCCATATGGGAGTAGGAAAAATATATTTCCTGTTAATTTAAAAACAGCTTTTAAGTTCCAATATAACTTTAAAACATTGATGATCTTTCCATTTCTCTTCTAATTAGGGAAAGGGTACAGACATGGATCACTGCCCATGTCAGAAAGCAGACTTGGCAAAAGCATAGCTGTAGTTCAGCTAAACTCAGAGCTCCACATTTGTTGGAATAATTGAGGAAAATTATATATAAAAATATATAATACATATTTTATTCCTCAGATAAAGTAAAAACTGATTCAACATACAGATGTTTGATTCTTTGATGTTTGAAAAGCCCTGGGTAAACAGTTTTAACAGAACTCAGCTGTGTTAAGTTAGCTCAGGTAGACAGAGGATTTTATGACCTCATGAAGTTGAAAGAACAATTGAGTTTTTGTAGTAATTGCACTGTGAGAATCGTTGCAAAAGGGAGAGGATTTTGAAGTGAAGGTTTACTTTGCATGAAAAACTCTAACAAGTATCCATAATAGGAATTCCATTTCCCTTTGCTCCATCTCAGAAGTTTTCTAAGAGGAGTTGTGTGACAACCATGATGTGGTCTACTTTTTGAAAATTTTAAATCAGAGAGCATAAAGAGTCTGCAAGATTGGCTGTTTTCCATGAACTAGGTTGTATTAAAAAAAATCTCAGACTTTATCAAGAAAACACAGATAGCCATAATTTGTGTGGCTTTTATAGATAATTTATGACTTTTGCACTCAAATTAATGGCCCGTAAAAAACTCAAAACAGCAGGGTTAGGGCCAGTGCCTGAAGGGAGGGTTCTCTCTCCCAGCAGTCAGGAGTGTGCTCAGTACTAAGTGGGATTTTAGCAAGGGCTTTCACTTGAAAATGTAAAGTTTCATTTGCACTAAGAGCTTTTGTTGCTTGGGAAATTAATCATCTGCCTCAGAGTCACACCCTGGCTACTCATATTCTTGTCAGGATAGCTGAGAATTTTAGTAAAGGAAAAAACAGTATGCATGTGCACATATCTGTAAGTAGGGGGATATTTTTAAGTTTGTCCCCTTTTTGTTGTTTATGGACTAGAAATAGTACTAGAATTCTTCATGTATAACACATATACATTCATGCAAAACAATGTCGAATGCTTTAATAAAACAAGAACACATGAATTTTCACCTGGGCTATATGATATCTATTCCCTACATGGCCCTCTCCTGCCCTGGTTGCCCACCTTTTATGGCTTTTAAACAGTTAACATCACCTGCTTCTGTTTGCAATAAAACCCCACAGGAAATGAACAGCCAAGGTACAAGATGAAAAGAGAAAGTAATTTTCTGGGAGGGGAACAAAAGTAATTTTGTATTTTGAGGTGAAAGGGTAGGAAACCAAAAGGTGTATGAAAGATCACATATGAAATTAGAAATCAGAAAGTGAAAGGAAAAGAAGCAAATGGAGAAAAGAGGAGAAACAAAAGGAAAAGTGAGAAGAACCTATAGGAATAGGGACAAAAGAAATTGGAGAAAGATAAAAAATAAATGCCATGTATTCAGTGATCAAAAAACAAGTGATGATCATTGTGATTGCAATTTTGTACTTAGGAAAAAAACTGAATTAAATAGTATTTTTAAAACATCTTATTTATGAAGAAGTAAATATAATATTATGCATATATATTATATATATATATATATATATATATATATATATATATATATATATATATATATATATATATATATATATATATATATATATATATATATATATATACAAGAACATAATGGTTTGCATTATTTCCCTTTAAATCAGAGATTCTTAGCCTTGGTCTGTATTTTATATTCAAGGGATACATGCACTTTAATTGGGAAAAATACATATTTTAATAACTTCAAGCAATTTAAAAAAATTTATTATTTTTAAATTTTCTTGATTTTTAGAAATAGTTTATTTTTTCTAATTACATGTAGAAAATTTTAACATCATTTTAAAAACTGAGTTCCAAATTCAACATCTCCCTTCACCTCTCTTTGAGAAGGCAAGCAACTTAATACATTATGCAGTTCAGTAATGCAAAATATTTGCAAAATTATTCTATTGTGACAGAAAATAGGGCAAAAAAAGAAAAGAAAAATGGAATAAAAAGAAGTACATTTCAATCTGCTTTCAGACTCCATCAGTTCTTTTACTGGAAGTGGATAACATTTTCATCAGGAGTCCTTTGGATTATGTTAAATAACTATATGGCTGAGAACAGGTAAATCCTTCACAGTTGATCATTGCACAAATATGGACAATCTTTTTAATTAATAGAGATCAAAGTTATTAATTTTGTATGTTGTAATTGTCTCATTTATTTGATCATAAATTTTACCTTTATCCATTGATCTGAAAGGTAAACTATCGCCTTAATGTCCTTATAGTATCATTCTTCATGTCTAAATCATGTACCTATTTAGACTTTATCTTGATGAGTATGAGATGTTGGTCTAACACAGTATCTTCCAAACAGCTTTCCAAGTTTTCCAACAGTCTTTGTCAAATAGTGTTTTCTTGTCCTCAAAGTTAGCACTTTTGGGTTTATCAAGCATTAGATTACTATGGTCATTTACTTCAGTGTATTGTATTTAATCTATTCCACTAATCCACCTCTCTATTTCTTAGCCAATACTACTTTATAATGCAGTTTGAAATTTAGTATGACTAAGTTACTTCCTTTTACATTAAAAAGATTAATTCCCTTGATATTCTTCACTTTTTGTTCTAGATGAATATTTTTCTAGCTTTAAAAATAATTTTTGTAGTTCGATTGATACAGTATTGAATAAGTAAATTAATTTGGGTAGAATTGTCATTTTTATTATATTGATTTGGACCATCCATGAGATTTTTTTTATTTTAAAGCTTTTTATTTTCAAACATATGCATAGAAAATTTTCAACATTCACCCTTGCAATTTTCTCCCTCCTTTCTTCCCACTCCTTCCCCTAGATGGCAAGTGATCCAATGTATGTTAATTAAACATGTGCAATTATTCAATGCATATTTCCACAATTGTAATGAGGCACAAGAAAAATCAGATCAAAAAGGAAAAAATGAGAAAGAAAAAAAAAATGCAAGCAAACAACAAAAAAAGAGAAAATACTATCTTGTGATCCACAGTCCCCATAGTCCTCTCTTTGGATGTAAATTACTCTCTTCATCTCAAGAGCATTGGAACTGATCTTAATCGCCTTGTGAAAAGATCCACATCCATCAAAATTGATCATCATATAATTTTGCTGTTGCTGTGTCCATTGTTCTCCTGGTTCTACTCACTTCAGTTAGCATCAGATCATGTAAGTCTCTCCAGGTCTCTCTCAAATTGTTCTGCTGATCATTTCTTGTAGAAAAGTAACATTCCACAACATTCATATTTTATACCTTAGCCATTCTTCAACTGAATGGCATAATTCAGTTTCCAGTTCCTTGCCATTACAAAAAAAGGTGCTACAAACATTTTTTTGAACATATGGGCCCTTTTCCCTTTTTTATGATCCCTCTTGGATACAGGGTCAGTACAGTATAGACATTGCTGGATCAAAAGTTATGCAGTATGATAGTGCTTTGAGCATAGTTCCATATTGCTCTCCAGAATTGTTGGGCCAGTTCATAACTCTAACAATGTCTTAGTGTCCCATTTTCCTACATGCCTTCCAACATTCATCATTTTTGTTTCCTGTCGTTTTAGCCAATCTGAGATGTGTATAGTGGTATCATAGAGTTGTCTTAATTTGCAATTCTCTATTCAATAGTGAGAGATCATTTTTTCACAAGACTAGAAATGGTTTTAACGTCTTTATCTGAAAATTGTCTGTTCATATCCTTTGACCATTCATCAATTGTAGAATGGCTTGTATTATTAAAAATTTGAGTCAATTCTATATTATTTTAGAAATGATATCTTTATCACAACTATTGGATATACAATTTTTCTCTAGTTAATTGTTTCCCTTCTAATCTTATTTTCATTGGTTTTAATTTACAAAAAAATTAATATAATTTAAAATTATAAATTTTGTATTTCATAATGGTTTTTAATACTTTTTTGGCCATAAATTCATTCCTTCTCCACAGATCTGAGAGGTAGACTATTTTTTGTCCTAATTTGTTTTTAGTACTACCCTTTTATCTAAATCATGAACCCATTTCAACCTTATCTTGGTGTAGGGTGTTAGGTGTTTGTCAATGCCTAGTTTCTGCCATATTAATTTCCAATTTTCCCATCATTTTTTATTAAATAGTGAGTTCTTATCCCAGAAGGTGGGATCTTTGGGTTTATCAAATACCGAATTATTTTAGTCATTAACTAATACGTTTGTAAACCTAATCTATTCTACTGGTCAACTACACTATTTCTTAGTCAGAGCCGATTTTTTAAAACTTTATTTCTAATGCACATTGTTTTATGAATCAGGAAAAGAAAATCAAAACTATGGGATATATTAAAGGAGTGAACATGCCATGTTTTGAATTACATTCAGTTTCCTTAGTTCTTTTTCTGGTACAACTTGGCATTTTCTGTACAAAGACAATTGGGATTACTTTGGATCACTGAACCACTGAGAAGAACCTTTTGTAGTAGATCATCACACATTCTTGCTGTTATTGTGTACAGTGTATTCCTGGACCTATATTTCAATCAGCATCAGTTCATGTAAATCTTTCCAGGCCTTTCTGTCATCACCTTGTTTATAATTTTTATAGAATAATAATATAATAAATAATAATAAAATAATTTTCATGTATCCCAACTTGTTAAACCATTTCCCAATTAATGGCCATCCTCTCTTTTTTCAATTCTTTGCTACCATAAAATGAGCTGCTATGAACATTTTTGCACACATGGGTCCTGTTCCAGTACCAAATGGTTTTGATGACTACCGCTTTATAATATAGCTTTAGGTCTGATACAGCTAGGCCATTTTCATTGCATTGTTTTCATTAGCAATTATTATTTGTCCAATACAGCTCTCTTTATCTGTGTGAAAAGTGTTTGAATTATATTCATATAATTCCTGGATTTGTCTTGGCAAGTAGACTCCCAAATATTTTATATTGTCTATCATTATATTAGATAGAATTTGTATGTGTATTTCTTGCTGCTGAAATCGTTTTCCAATTATTCTAAAATCATTATTTTGACAAAGAGTCCATAGGCTTCACTAAATTACCAAGGGATCTATGATACAAAAACCATTAAGAACTCTGGATTAAAGAAAAGTTTCGACTCAGAGATCCTTTAAATATCAAGCTTCTTTATAGCAACTCGTCATTAACTTAAAGTTTATTAACTAATTGAAAAGAAGGTAGACAGAGGATCTCAGTATTATATGGAAACTGTACAATGTGATTCCTTTTGCATGAATTCATTTCACAAAAAACTTGTGAGAAAAATACATCTTGTTAAAATGTTTTGCTTTTGGCCAAATTATGTGACAAAAATTTTCAATTTAAAAAAGAAAGATAATTCCTCAGAAGATGTTAAAATATTTACTTTAGAGTAGATTTTAAGAAAGTTTTTTTCATGTGTAAATTTACAAATTTGAAGACAGATTCTGTAAAGACTAAAATTTAATAAATTTTAAAATGTCTCAAATACTGAAATTCTTTTCTAAGAGAGTGGCTAAATAAAGAAAAGAAAAGAAAACAATAAAATTTAATGTCTCATTTCCAGAAATTGTAAAGAGAGGTTTTTAGTTGACTACATTGAGTTAGGGAGAAGATCATATTTCATTAAAATGTCTGTTATCTTAACTAGCTTTACCCAACAATATTAACTTACAAAAGCACATGCTATCATTGTCTAGGCTGTATTTTTATGTATTTTGTTAAATAGAAAAACCCCAAATTAATATCATTTAGGTTGTATTATTTTATTTATTTTGTTAAACATTTCCCCAATAACATTTTAATATTCTTTGGGCCATATTTGGGAGTTTTGCAGTCTTCGTGGTCTTCGCAGGGAATTTGACAAATCCACTAAACTAAAATCTGCAGTTGGATGGCAGATATATATATATATATATATATATATATATATATTTATATATTTATATATTTATAAGGTATTGATAAACATTAAGTAATTAGTATCAATATAATAATTAACAATAAACAACATTCAAATGCTATATAATAAATATTAATAAAAATCAATCAAAATGACTTGCATCTACTATTTTAAAGGAGGTAGTGGTAACTAAATGGCGATAATGGAAAACTTCATGTAGGAGAAAGTATTTGAGCTGAGCTTTGCAAAAGCTAAAGATTCTAAGATTTAAAGGTAAAGAGTAAATTATTCCAATCACAGGATGAAACTATGCAAAGATAAAACTGTGCAAAGTTAGGAGAAGAACCAAGTTAAATTAGTTGTTAGCCATGTTAGGAAGGACTATAAATGAAAAGAAGAGAAAGAGAAAAAAAAGAGAGCGAGAGACAGAGAGACAGAGAGAAAGACAAAGAGTGACAGAGAGACAGAGGACAGGACAGACAGACAAAGACAGAGAGAGGGAGACAGAGATAGAGACATGTAGGTACTAGAAGCTTTTCCTAATGTTGCTCACCCTCCATCTTTTCTATATGTAGCTTTTACATACATAATTGTTTATATGCCTTCCCCATTAGAACATGAATTCCTTTAGGGACTTTTTTCCCCCTCCAACTTTCTTTGCATCACCAGCATTTACTACAATTACTGGCATAGCACGATGAATAAATAAATTCTTTCCAGATAATTGCTAAGCAAGAAAGTAACATGAGCATTGGGAGATGTCACCTTAAAAGCAAAAATAGACAATGGATTGCAGAAGGGAGAAAATTGAGATTAGAAGTCTAAGATTGCTTCTATATGCCAAATGAAAGGGGGAAAAGAGACAAAGCTAGGGTACCAGCATTGTAATTCACAGAAGGTGAAAGATATGAGAAGTGGTATAAAGATAGAATAATGAAGACAAAAAGAAAATTTATTTAATGTAAGAGTTAAGGAAACATGACTATAGAGTTACAGTCTTTCACAACTAGAACGATGCTGGTATACTCAATGAAAATTGAGATTAGAAAAACAGGTAAGCTTGAGGAAGGAGGAGTCCAGTTTTGAATAAATTATGTTTGAAAATCCAATGGAATAGCCAATTCTGAAATGCCCATAAAAACTTGGTGAGAACTAGATCAAGCAGTTGTTTGCAGAGAGATGATGGTTGAAAACCACTGGAGCTAATGTATTAGCTTTCACAAAGAAAAAAAAGTATGAAAGCAGAAAAGAAGGAAGTCTACAAAAGTTTTGGAGTATACCCACATTTATGAAAAGGAATATAGATTAACAAAGGCAACTAAGTGATGCTATAGATAAAAAATGGGACCTTGAGTCAGAAAGACTTCAGTTCAAAATCAAGAGTCATATGCTGTGTGACCATAGGAAAGTCACATTATTTGTCTTAGTTTCCTTCTCTTTAAACTGGGGATAATAATAACATATATCTCCCAGAGTTATTGTGAAACTCAAATGAGAAAATATTTGTAAAGTATTTACTTAATACAGTGTTTGGTACATAATAAGCAGTATATCAATATTAACTATTATTTGATGATAATCCAAATAAGAAGAATAAGAACAAAAACATAAAAAGGTAAGAGAACTGAGATCAATGTAATGAAAATCCTGTGAAGAGAAAATATCCACAAAGTCAACATTATCAGGCAATTTTAGGATTTAGAAGAGATTATTTAATTTGACAATTAAATAACTGATGATAACTTTGAAGAGAGCAGCTTTTGTTGAGATAATAGCTAATCATTTTATCTTTGTAGCAATCCTGTAAAGAAAGTGTTATTATTTTCTCCCTTTTATGGATGAAAAAACTGAGGCTGAGCAAAGTTAAATGATTGATCCAGGGTCACACAACTAGTGACTGTCAATTCTTCCTGAATACAAGGCTACACTTTTTTCATTGTGCCACCCAACAGCTATATTATAAAACATAGAGAAGTGAATGAGAGTAAAAGAAACAAAGCCTGTGAAAGAAAGTAGAAATATAATACAGTAGCTTCAAAGAAAAATGAGGTCAAGTGTAGATATTGTTAAGGATGGTAGAGATCAGGTTGTGTTGGTTAGTATTAGGGAATAAGCATGTAGATTGGGGATGCGGATAACTGAAGATTGGAAAGGGATGAAAGAATGATTGTGGAGTGGAGACTGCTAGAGGATATAAGAGAGAATATGGTGAAGGATATGGTGAGAAGAGGCACTTTACCAAACATTGGTTTAAAAGAAATGAGCACAGTGATGATATCAAAGATACCTGAGGCATAAAATAGGGGAAGATATGAAATTCACTAATTAAATATGCCCTATGACATACTGAATCTTAATATTTCATTGCCGAATGATTCCTATCAAATTTGACCTTTATTTATTACATCCTATAGTATAGAGCTTTACCCTATAATTTAAATGAGAAATAGTTTCCCACTATAAAATTCCAGTGCATTTACCAGTAAGGTATGTGTGTGTGTGTGATATATATTTGTGAGTTTTTTTTACAGATTAAAGATAAGCAAATAATTTGTAAAATATATTTGACATAAGAGTAAGACTGCTAATAGTAGTTTAACATGTTAAACAAAATAACTAGCATTAAAGGGCTAATGCAACATTAACACATACTATATAATAGCAGTAATTTACAAGCATCAAGGTGATATAATGATCAGGAGCTCTAGAGAAATATTTCAATTAAAGGCAACATAGCAGCATGCTACTAAAGACACAGCACCATGCTAATTAAAGTGCAACAAGCCAACAAAACCATCAAATATTATTCTACCAGAGGCAAAATAGAAAGCTAACAAACCAATGCAATTGTTTTGTAATAAAAACAAAGAACCAATACATAACAGATAATATAATCAGGAAGAATGGGACTTAATGAGGTCATGGAAATATTGAAATTTAAAACTCACCCTTGATTGAGGGGGAAGGAAACAGAAAAAAAAAGTTGTCCCTAAATATCCTCAATAAAAAGACAGGTATAAAAGCAAATTTATTTATTCCATTAAATTCCAATGCATTATGTGAAGTAATTGGATCGTTGTACCCTTTCCGATCTGTACTAAATTAATATAATTAAAAGAGAAAATTCTTAATTCCTACTTTCCATTTTCATTATGGTATAATCACTTATTTGAGTTCTTCATTTGAAGAACCAAAAAAAAAAACCAACAAACCCTTTTTCCTGTAGCAAGTGTGACTACTAGATAGATAGAAAATTCAGATCAATAAACAGCATAGGACAAACTTAAGGAAAGCTATTAAGAAGTAGATTTAACTACAACTAATTTAATATGCAAGAATTTGCCATTCTTTAAAAATGAACCTAAAAACACATTTTTGTGGTGAAATTTGCAGTTGCTGAATAGACTTTAACCAATGGAACAAATTAATGTATAGATAAAAGGATCACTTTACAATGTAGGGTAGTTGGTAGTTGTATGGCACTACCAGTATCAAAACATCTAGTGTCATTCCAGAGCAACTATAAGTAGAAATGTAGATATTTATTTAGAAATATCATGATATGGTCAAAAAAAAAATAATTTTTACTTAGATGATGAAAAAAAAAAAAAAGTAAGGCATTAATAAAAGTACAAATAAATAAATAAATAAATAAATAGCTTTGTCTAAGGTAATGAGCCTAAGATATGCAATTATAAAAAACATCCTCAGATGTGAATTATAAAATAAACTACAGGTTTACAATCCAAGCTATGAAACAAGTTAATGTCTATGTTCTGTCTACATATTCCACAGTTAATGAATGACAATTTTATATATATATATATAGTAATCACCATTGTGCTATAAAAAAAAAGAATTATTTTCTTTCATATTTTAATGTCCAAGTAGAAAAATTTAACATATGAACCTCTTTGATCTCTGAAAATTTGAAACCATATGAACTAAAGGAATAATGACATTTTAAAATATAAGCAATGACATATACCTATAGTAGTACTAATTTGATGTGGAAAGGGGATGGCAAAATTATGGCAATAAAATAGCTCAAGATATGCCAAATAGTTTGCTCTGACCTACAGCCAAGTAGGTATAGTGTGTTGTGTAAATTTGTAGCTCTTTCTTTCTAGATCAGAGTTAATTGTTTATGTAATCTTAATTGTAAAAATATTTTAGTAACTGTTGCAATATAATTTGTTGTAACCCTATGTATTTTATTGTATATATTAAAAATTTTGAGAAAGGATTCATAAGTTTCATTGGACTGTCAAAATAGTATATTACATAAAACAGGTTCAGAACTCTGTTTTAATAGTAGTCTTAATAGTGTAATATTTTACAACTAAATGAGAATACTAGAATGCAACAATTTAAATCACACAAATTAAAATTTCAAAAAAATTAGTTTTGTCTTTCTGGTATTTCTGCAACCCTATTATGTCTTCAGTTAATTGAAATAAGTTCACAAATAACTAGATAGCAGCAATAAAACAATGTTGCACCAATATAAGGAATACTTATCAATATGCTTGCTTTCAAGGGGAAAAATAGGCTAAAAAGCAGGATTCAAAGGAAATGGCTTCCTTAACAAAAAGAAATAGGTAAAAGCCCTCAGGAATGATCCTTCCAATAATGTTCCCTTTTGGGTTTGGTAATATTCCCAAACTCATATGGGAAATATAGAGTGAATTCATCTAGAAGAAACAAAATTTCCAGTTAGTGAGCATCTGCAGATTTTCTGAGCTGGTGAAAGTATGACAATAGTATTCATACTAAAGTTTAGGAGAGGGGGCAGCTAGGTGGCCTAATGGATAGAACATCAGCCCTGAAGTCAGGAGGACCTGAGTTCAAATTTTACCTCAGACACTTAATACTTCATAGCTTCATAGCTGTGTACTATCCTAGGCAACTCACTTAACCCCCTTGCATCAGAAAGAAAAAAAAAAAAAAAAAAAAAAAGGCTAGGAGAGAGGATTTGTGTGTTTGTGTGTGTGTAAATTCCCCCACCTCTTGTCTG
This sequence comes from Sminthopsis crassicaudata, assembly GCF_048593235.1. Taxonomy (NCBI): domain Eukaryota; kingdom Metazoa; phylum Chordata; class Mammalia; order Dasyuromorphia; family Dasyuridae; genus Sminthopsis; species Sminthopsis crassicaudata. The sequence goes on along the minus strand of NC_133617.1, from coordinate 287,384,076 downwards.
CTTATATAATCTCAAGTCTACACATAAAAAGGAAAGCAAAGCAAAAACAAAACAAAACAAAACAAAACACTCTATATAGCCTGGAAATCTCCCCCCAAGAATGTAATTTCCCCAAAAAGGGATAAAGATGGGTTTGAGGTAGATTTTGTTCAAAGTGCCCAGATGGGTTAATTGTGAATTAGTCTGAACTAGACAGTTTTGGGTTTACCTGACTGTGGCAGACCTCTCTGTTTCTCAGTCTACTCCTCAGAAATACACAAGACATCAAGTTAAACTGTGATGAAAGATCTAATCAATGACAGAAAGAATTGTATTTTCTTTTTTTTATTTTATTAATTTTATAATTTTATACATTTTGACAGTATATATGCATTAGTAATTTTTTTTTATTTTATTGGAATAGATAGTTTGGTTTTAGTAGACATTGACTTTTGAGAGGATAAGGGGAGAATAGATAAAGTACTATTAGTAAAGGAAACATAAAACAAAGTGGAAAGGTACACAAAGAAGACTGTGCATATTGTCCTCATTCTTAGTTAAGCTGACAATACTGAATTGGAGGGGGGGGTTATTCTTACTAAATCTGTTTAAGCTATAGGACATAAATGACTAGTTCATTACCCAGTAATTACTCAATAACTAGTATTATTATTACAGAGATGCAAGCACACTCTGTAGAAAAGAAAAAAAAAAAAGATTATTGAGGAACTATGTTAATGAAGCAGTTTGGAAGTCACAGCAATGAGCCAAGAATATTAGCACTTCTTGATTCTGACATCTTGACTTTGGAGCAGGGAGAAAAGATCTGACTACCAGAGGGGAGTGTCATATGTGATGTAATATCATCAGGAAAATCCAAGGTCTTGTTAAAATGAGGATTTAAAAGAGGGCCATTTAAAAAGCTTAAGCATGTTGGAGATTATATTGACAGTATAATGCAAATTTTTAAACACCTACTGGAAAAACCAGATAATGGGTGAATATGATGGATTAGGAACTGAGGAATAGGACCAGAATTGAGAAGGTACAATATTGAAGATTCAGGAGATGATAATATGGTCATTTCATTTAAAATAAACTTGAATATGTGATGGGATATCTATCACAGCAGTAGGCAGATATGTTTACCATGTGCCAAAAGACCTGAAGAGTGAAACCACCCCTGAATATGAGATACATGTAAGGATTGCATATACTTCTTAAGATCTTATCCCCAGGTATACTTTGTATCTATAATTCTATAAGCAAATGTTTAGGATTCTTAGCTTGTTAATTTCTTTTTATCTTACAGTCATAATGTATTAAATTTTCAAAATGAACCATATGATTTACTTTGATATCTTCTGTGACAAACTATAGCTTGTTTTAGCAATATATTGATGACTTTAATCAGTCTACTATGGTAGAAAGAAAGCTACATTAAGGATGAAACCAAGTTGAGTAACTTTGAGCTGGCAATATAATTTACGTTCCTCAGTTACATCACCCAAGGAAGCCCTTTGCACTGTCAATTCTGATTCTGTGACCAAATCATTTAAAAAATATCTAGAAAGATGAATTGACAGTACAAAGGGAATTATGTAATCCTACCTTCAATTCCTAACTCAAAAATAGCATTTAAGAAGACAGAATATGAACAATATTAACAGCATTAACAAGTATTAGCAACAATGAATTGTTAAGGGAACAATACAAATGAACATATTCTGACAAAACCAACTAATTAGCAGATTCTCACATTGTTAAGTGCTTTATGAAAGAGAACAAAAGTTGCTCAATAAATTTGAGGGCACTATAAGGGGAAAATGTCATCTTATTCTTACTTATTGAGACAAAATCATGGAATAGATGGGATTTTATAAGACCATAGGATTTAGAGCTTCATGTTAAGGATAACTGGTCCCATCTACTCATTTTATAATCAGTATCTGTGGCCTAAATGACTTAAATAATTTGTGCAAGTTGATAATAGTATCATAACCATTATAAAAATGAAGAAGTTTGCTATTTATTTTTATATCTTCAGAACTTGACTATAAGAGGCATTTACTACATTTTTCTTTTGCTTTAATTTAATTGAGATTAACTTTGTTGGAAAAAAAGGCAGAATAAGAGGAGTTAAAAAAAAAACAGAGAAAGAGAAAATTGAACAAAACAGTCAATGTTGGTACATCAAAATCAAATTCACATCCTGTTATTCAATGTAGGTAATGCTGGATACAGCAAAGTCTCTCCAAATCTTTAACTGTAAAGATTAACATACCCAAATAATTATGCCTGGACAATGAATAAATATAGCTCAAAAACTAAATGATAAATCTGTTTTTGAGGTGAATGACAGGAATCACTCACTCACACTATATCAAAATCTCCTATTAGCTGAGAGGACACTTATGAAAGACCTACATAAATGGATAATGCACATTAAGTTAAGTGTGTCCATTTTCTATATGCCAGTGTTCATTCTGCATTTTTTAACATATGACTTGCCAAGTAACGTGAACCCTGCAATATGCTCTTGTGAGGTAATCCACCTTCAATCTTTTTAAAAAGCCTATCTGGGTAAGACTCTCAAATGTGGATTGAGCCCCTGCCAACTACTGTAGCAATCTTAGCGCTCCACAGTGGCCTCATCTCCCCATCTCATGCTCTAATGAAGATAAGAGGAATTTCAGGAAGATGGAGTCACAGTGGTTGGTAATATCAGGTTATAGAACAGCATCTTGCATGGGGATTTGTAGTTTATGACATTCACCGAAGATGGAAAAACTAAAAAGGGAGATGAAGGGAAATAAGACTGAAACACTTGAAGAAATAGCATAAGAATAGCACAGTTAACATTGATAAATGAAGTGGAAAAGATGCCAGAAAAAGAGAAATTATGGGGTTAAAACTGAAGAATTAATCAATAATAATAATAAAAGAATTAATAAAAGGACAATAATAGTAATAATAAAATGCATTTATATACACTTTGAAGTCTCCAAACTACTTGATATTACTTTATTTGATTTTATTCAAAAGATGAAGAGAGGGAGAACCTAAATGTGAATGAGACAGGGCAATTGATAAAAGACTTTAAGGTACGCTATAAATGTTCTAATGGCTTTGTTGCACTGGAATTTTTTATGTTGAATATACTTCTAAAAATCATATTCCTAATCTATAGGATTCTGAGATCAGGCTCCATTTCTCTGCAATGAAATAGCTAGTGAAAACTATTTCATTTGTTTAAGTGGTTGGAATATTTGAAATGGGACATGGTAAATGATACTGAAGGATAACAGCCATTTTTGTCAGACAGGAAAAACTAATAAGATTTGAGGTACAGTTCTCATGTCTGGCTTAAAACATACACACATACCCACAAAAAAAAAAAAAAACAGACAAGCGTTAATTTACTTCATTATAACTTATGAATGGACATCAGGAAAAAACAGCAACAAACTTTTATTGAAAAGCATATTAAAAAAATCATTTAGGCCATCACCATATTTTTTTCATTTAAAGAAACTGATTTCTAGAGAGGGTAAATGACCCATACCAAAAGTCATAGAGATAGGAAGGAGTAGAGTCATTGCTTCTATAGCTATAGAAGATTCATCAGTGATTTGAATCTGAGAACACTGGGACTCTGGGAACACTAACTCCAACTTCAGTTCTCTGAAAAGTATTGCTTATTGAATAACATTTATTGTGTTCTTATTTAAAAGATACTGTTTAAAAAGCCCTCTTCTTGAACTTTGGTTGGAAATTCTACCTCTGATATGTGGGTAAATCATTCATCCTCCATGAGGCTTGTGTTTCTCATCTGTTTTTAAAAGTTTATGGAATCTATGATCTTTGAATTCTCCTATAGCTCCAAATATATGATCTTGACAAGAGATTTGTTATATAGAATATGTCATTGTATGAATATTTATTTTCATTTTACAGATCTAGTGTTAACAAAAATTGAGAAAGAAAAAATTATTATCTAAATAAGAGAAATCCAAAGATTTTTTTGGTCATGGCTATTTAAAGGAAATGTATCAGATTCACTGCATGCTGGATCAAGATGAATTTGTTCATCCTAGATCCCTCTATGTAATTTGAATTAAGTCAAGTAAATAAGGCTTTATTAGGTGTCTACTAGGTAGGCAGTATAAATAAATATATAGAAAGAAAAACAAAACAAAACAAAACAAAAAAGTGCCCTCTAATCTCAAGGAAGGTAGAAACAAGGAAAACTCAGAATTCAGAGGAACTTATCATCTCCAAAATAATGTAACACAGTAGCACCAGACAAAGAAGGCTTCACTAAATAGAACACCCAGTCTAGGAATAGTTGAATCACCAGAATTCTTCTCAGGTCAACTTCAGCTAACGATATGCCAACAGAAAGACATGAAGAATAAAGAATACAATGTAAAACAGAATAAAATAGAGAATTCCTCAGTATTGAGGTACAGTAGAGATATGAAAGATGCCATAAAGGAAGAGGAAAAAGACTGTCAAATTATTTGGAAGTGAAATGCTCCTAGATTGCTTCTATTTGTCAGAAGTATTACAGACAACCCCTCAATCTCATTCCTTTCATAAAATGCTAGTGTTAAACCCATCCATATAGAAAAGCTCTCTTTCCCTGTGCCATTGGCACAATGTTTATTCATTGATTTCTTGTAAGCTTGAGGAAATTCTTTAGTCCAAAATGTACCATATTTTCTTTTTTTCATACTTTATATTTAATTATTTTATACACAATTGAGTTCTCTGTAAATTTTAAGTCTAAGATTTAGAATAGGTAGCTTTTACTAATAAATTTTATTTGCATTTTATTATGACAAATGAAGAATGTTATAAGACCTAGGAGAGAAAGACAGAGAGAGAGAGAGAGAGAGAGAGAGAGAGAGAGAGAGAGAGAGAGAGAGAGAGAGAGAGAGAGAGAGAGAGAGAGAGAGAATATTATTGTTAGATTCTGATGTACTACCTATTTCTTTTCTAGGTTTCCCCATTTATCAGGAAGGGGAAAATACCATTGACAAAAGACACTGTCAGCAACTATTGAAATGCCAAAGAATTTGACAATGTCTGTCACATTCTTTGAAAAATCTTCCATTAATGTCTTTATTCAATTGTACTCACTCTTGTCTCCTATTGGGACAAGTTAGTGCTAGTCAATAGTTGCCTCTTTGCTAAAATTACTATTAAGGCTGAAATGATGATGTCTCAGGATTTCTCAGTTCTAATTAGACTAAGGCATAGAATTAGATAGGATATGCACCTGTGACCATAATGAAATAAGATTCTTAAAAAGAGAGAATATGAAAACAGGAATTATCCATATAAGTATATAGTGTCATGCAAACAGTTAGTTTTGGAGGATATTTATTAACTTTACAGATTCTCACACTGCTCCAGAAACTATTTTTAGAATTTATTCTTAAGCTGTAGACAAGGGGACACAATTTTTGACCAAAGCACATTTGCCTTAATTACCTTTTCCCACATTTTATTCTCAGAATCTTTTGAATAAAAAAAAATATCAGCAAGATGATTCAGGCCAGTTTCAATGGATTTGTTATGGAGAGAGCCATCTGCACCCAGAGAAAGGACTACAAGGACAGAGTGTAGATCACAACATAATATTTTAACATTTTTGTTTTTGTTTGATTTCTTTTTGTTTTCTTTATCATTGTTTTTTCTTTTTGATCTATTTTTTTTCTTGTGCAACAAGATAGTTGTGGAAATATGTATAGAAGAATTGCTCATTTAGCATATATTGGATTACTTGCTGTCTGAGGGGGGGTGGGGAAGAGAGGGGAAAAATGGAACAACAGATTTTGCAAGGGTGAATATTGAAAACTATGCATATATTTTGAAAATAAAAAAGTGTTAAAAAGAAAAAAAAGTTTTCTGAGAACAACCTCGCGAACCTTGAAGATATTTCTCTCTCTCTCTCTCTCTCTCTCTCTCTCTCTCTCTCTCTCTCTCTCTCTCTCTCTCTCACACACACACACACACACACACACACACACACACACACACACACAGAGGAGAGAAACAGAGACAGAGATAGAGAGATAGCCAGAGAGACAGAGAAAGATAAAAACAGAGACAGAGAGAGGGAGAGGAAAGGAGGGAAGAAGGGAGGGAGGAAGGGAGGAAGGGAGAAGCAGGGAGAGAGAGAGAACCAGGCAGAGACGGAGAGACAAAAAGAACAAACCTGTTTTTGACTGTGCAAATTAAAATTGTTATTAATGAATGATATAAAGGCAGATGATGTCCTTATTAGATATGTAGATGATAAGAAGTTTGAAGGGACAATAATGTATTAGTATACACAATTTGATCCAAAAAGATCTCAATAAACTAGAATGTAAAAGTAAAGAAATGAACTTTTAACAGTGAAAAAGGTTAGTTTCTATATTTGGATTTAAAAAGTGATAATACAAGTACAAGAGGGAGAATGTTCTTCTCTATGTTTCCTATCATTCATTTCAGGACTAATATTATTCCATTTTCATCACTATATACATGTATTGGAGCCTGATCTGGAATTATAGTTCCTATAGATGAATCTTGCCATCCCCTTGTCATGCATCCCCTTGATATTTTTTGCCTTTTGTTCTTTGAGATGCACTGTTATTATTTTTTTTCTTGTTCTATAAAATATTTTTGGCATTTTTATTGGTATGGCACAGAACAACTAGACCATTTTAAGTAGAATTGTTATTTTTATTATATTAGTTCAGCCTACCCACAAGTAACTGATATTTTCCCAATTGTTTAGATCTTACTTTATTTATATTAGAAGTATTTTGTAATTGTGTTCATATAATTCTTGGGTTTGTCTTGGCAGGTAGATGCACAAGTATTTTATTTTATTTATAGTAATTTTAAATGGAATTTCTCTTTCTACCTCTTGTTGATGGCCTTTGTCAATAATACATAGAAATGCTGATGATTTGTGTGTGTTTATTTTTATATCCTGCAACTTTTTTCCAGTAGATTTTTAGATGATTTTCTAGGATTCTCTAAGTATATCATCAGATCTTCTGCAAATATTAATAGTTTTGTTTCCTTATTAACCATTCTAACTTTTGAAATGTATTTTTTTATCATTGCTATAGCTAATATTTCTAGTGCTATATTGAATAATTGTGGTAATAATGGGCATCCTTATTTCACTTCAGATCTTATTGGGAATATATCCTCCTTGTTACCCTTACAAATAATGTTTGTCATTTATTTTACATAGATATTTCTTATTATTAAGGAAAGCTCCCTTTATCTCTATGTTCTCTAGTATTTTTAACAAGTGCTGTATTTTATCAAAAGCCTTTTCTGCATCTATTAAGATTATAATATTATTATTTTGGTTTTGTTACTGATATAATAAATTATCATAATAGTTTTCCTGATATTGAACCAGTCCTACATTCCTAGTATAAATCCCACTTAGTCATAGTAAATTATCCTGCTGATAAATTGCGATGATTTCTTTGCTAATATTTAATTTAAAACTTTTCATGAATATTCATTACAGAGATTTTCTTTTTTTGTTTTGGCTCTTCCTGATTTTTAGTTATGAAAACATATTTGATCTCATAGAAAGATTTTGGCAGGTCTCCTTCTTTACGTATTTTTCCAAATAATTTACATGGAATGAATTGTTCTTAAATTTTTGGTAGAATTCACTTATGAATCCATCTAGCCCTGGAGATTTTTTCTTAGGCAGTTCATTAATCCCTTGCTCCATTTATTGTTGTCTTCTAAAATTGGGACAATTTAAGTAATTAAGTTTAAAAAAAAAAAAAGGCACCTTCCTAATTATTGCTTGAATTTTTTTTTTGTGTGTGGTAACTTTACCCTTTTCATTTTGATATTGGTGATTTGGTCTTTTTCTTTTTCTGATCAAACTAACCAAAGGTCTATCTATTTTAGTGGTTTTTTTTTTCCATAAAACCAAGTCTTAGATTTATTTATAAGTTCAATAGTATTCTTAGTTTCAGTTTTATCAATCTCTCCTTTGAGCTTTAGAATCTCTAATTTGGTATTTAATTATTTTTTGTTTTGTTTTGTTTTGTTTTTAAATTTGTTTTTTGCTAGCTTTTTTAATTGCATGTCAAATTCATTGATCTTCTCTTTTTCTATTTTATTCATGTAGCTATTTAAAGATATAAAACTTCACCTAAGGACGGCTTTGGCTGTGTCATATGTTTTGGTATTTTGTCTCATTAGTGTCATCCTGTGCAAGTGGTTGTTTGACCCAATCATTTTTTAGAATTAAATTATTTAATTTCCAAAAAGTTTTAGTCTATCTTTCCCTGGGCCTTTATTGAATATTATTTTTATTGTATTTTACTCTGAAAAGCAAGCATTTACTGCCTTTCTACATTAGATTGTAAGGATTTTATACCCTAATACATACCCAAATACAACTTTTGTATAGATGGCATGTACATGCCATGTAGGTATATTTCTTTCTGAAGCTATTCAGTTTTCTCCAGAAATCTATCATATCTAGATTTTCTAGGATCTTATTAATCTCTCTAGTTTCTTTCTTGTTAATTTTGAGGTTAGATTTGTCTGATTCTGAAAAATGAAAAATTAGAGTCCCTGACTAAAATATTTTTTGGCTACTTCTTCCTGTAACTGGATTAATATCTTCTCTAGGGATTTGTATGCTCTACCACTTGATATATACACATTTAGTATTATTACTATTTTTTTCTTTAAGTTGTTCCTTCTTAGAGCCAAAAGTGATATAAAGAATCAGACTTTGAAATAGTGTACATTTAGCCTGTGAAGGAAATCCAAAATGCAGGTGGACAAAATTAGAGGAACGGGAAATTTTATGTAGTAGTTCATAGTCATCTCCCAGAGTTCTTATACAGAGTGTAGCTGGTTTAGTTCATTACTGCTCTTTGGAACTGATTTGGTTCATCTCATTGTTGAAACTGGCCACGTTCATCAGATTTGATCATCATACAGTATTGTTGTTGAAGTATATAATGATCTCCTGGTCCTGTTGATTTCACTCAGCATCAGTTCATGTAAGTCTCTCCAGGCCTTTCTGAAATCATCCTGTTGGTCATTTCTTACAGAACAAAATAATATTCTATAATATTCATATACCACAATCAATCTCCAATTGATTGGCATCCATATAGTTTCCAGTTTCTGGCCACCACAAACAGGGCTGCCACAAACATTCTTGCACAAACAGGTCCTTTCCCTTCTTTAAGATCTCTTTGGGATAAAATCCCAGTAGCAACGCTGCTGGATCAAAGGATATGCACAGTTTCATAACTTTTTGAGCATAGTTCCAAATTGCTCTCCAGAATGGCTGGATGTATTTGCAATTCCACCACAATGTATCAGTGTCCCTGTTTTCCCACATCCCCTCCAACATTCTGCATTACCTTTCCCTGTCATTCTAGCCAATCTGACAGGTTGTGATATCTCAGAGTAGTCTTTATTTGCATTTCTCTGATTATTAATGATTTGGAGCATCTTTTCATATGACTAGAAATAGTTTCAATTTCTTTATCCAAGAATTGTCTGTTCATATCCTTTGACCACTTATCAATTGGAGATTAGCTTGATTTCTTATATATTAGAGTCAATTCTCTATATATTTTGGAAATGAAGCCTTTATCTGAACTTTGACTGTAAAAATGTTTTCCCAGTTTATTGTTTCCCTTCTAATCTTATCTGCATTGATTTTGTTTGTGCAAAAACATTTCAATTTGATATAATCAAAGTTTTCTATTTTGTGATCAATAATGATCTCTAGTGCTTCTTTGGTCATAAATTCATTGCTCTTCTACAAGTCTGAGAGGTAAACTATCCTATGTTCCTCTAATTTATTTATAATCTCATTCTTTATTCTTAGGTCATGAACCCATTTTGACCTGACCTTCTTGTACGGTGTTAAGTGTGGATCAATGCCTGGTTTCTGACATATTAATTTCCAATTTTCCCAGCAATTTTTGTCAAACATTGAGTTCTTATCCCAAAGGCTGGGGTCCTTGGATTTGTCAAACACTAGGTTGTTAGAGTAATTAATTATTTTGTCCTTTGGACCTAACCTATTCCACTGATCTACTAGTCTATTTCTTAGCCAATACCAAATGGTTTTGGTAACTGCTGCTTTATAATATAATTTTAGATCTGGTACAGCTAGGCCACCTTCATTTGATTTTTTTTTTCATTAATTCCCTTGAAATTCTTAGCCTTTTATTTTTTCTATATGGACTTTGTTATTATTTTTTGTAGGTCATTAAAATAGTTTTTTGGGAGTCTGATTGGTATAGTGCTAAATAAATAGATTAGTTTAGGTAGTATTGTCATCTTTATTATATTTGCTTGCCCTATCCAGGAGCATTTTAATATTTTTTCCAATTGGTTAGATCAGACTTAATTTGTGTGGAAAGTGTTTTGAAGTTTTCCTCCTATAGTTTCTGATTTTCCCTTGGCAGATAGATTCCTAAATATTTTATACTATCAATAGTTACTTTAAATGGAATTTCTCTCTCTAACTCTAACTGTTGGGCTTTGTTAGTTACATATAAGAATGCTCATGATTTATGTGGATTTATTTTATATCCTGCAACTTTGCTAAAAGTGTGGATTATTTCTAATAGCTTTTTAGTTGAATCTTTGGGGTTTTCTATATATACCATAATATCATCCACAGAGAGTGATAATTTGGTTTTCTCATTACCTACTCTAATTCCTTTAATCTCTTTCTCCACATTTATTGCCAAAGCTAAAGTTTCTAATACAATATTGAATAGTAACGGTGATAGTGCACAACATTGTTTCACCCCTGATCTTAATGGGAATAGTTGCAATCTTTCTCCATTATATATAATGCTTATTGATGGTTTTAAATAGATGCTACTGATTATCTTAAGGAAAAGTCCATTTATTTCTATACTCTAAATTCTTTTCAAAAGGAATGGATGTTGGATTTTATCAAATGATTTTTCTGCATCTATTGAGATGATCATATGATTTTTGTTAATTTGATTATTAATATAGCCAATTATACTGATAGTTTTCCTAATATTGAACCAGCCCTGCATTCCTGGTATAAATCCTACTTGATCATGATGTATTATTGTGGGGATGATTTTCTGGAGTCTTTTTGCTAATATCTTATTTAAGATTTTTAGCATCAATATTCATTAGGGAGATTAGTCTATAGTTTTCTTTCTCTGTTTCCAAGCTACCTGGTTTGGGTATCAGTACCATGTCTGTGTCATAAAAAGAATTTGGTAGGACTCCTTCATTCCCTGTTTTTTCAACTAGTTTATATAACATTGAAGCTAATTGTTCTTTGAATGTTGGGTAGAATTCACCTGTGAATCCATCTGGTCCTGGAGACTTTTTCTTAGGGAGTTGATTAATAGCTTGCTCTATTTCTTGTTCTGAATTGGGATTATTTAAGCAATTTAATTCCTCCTCTGTTAATCTGGAAAGCCTATACTTTTGGAAGTAGTCCTCCATTTCACTTAGATTATCAAATTTATTGGCATAAAGTCCGGCAAAGTAACTCCTTATTTTTCTCTAATTTCATCCTTATTGCTGGACAGTTCCCCTTTTTTCATTTTTAAGACTAACAATTTCATTTTCCTCTCTCCTTTTTCTAATCAGATTTAACAAAGGTTTATCTATTTTATTGTGTTTTTTTTTATAAAAGCAACTCTTAGTTTTATTCATTAGTTCAATAGTATTTTTACTTTCAATTTTCAATATTATTAATTTCTCCTTTTAATTTTAGAATTTCAAGTTTAGTATTTGATTGCGGAGTTTTAATTTGGTCTTTTTCTAGCTTTTTAAGTTTCCAGCTCAATTCATTGATCTTTTCCTTCTTTATTTTCTTCAAGCCTCCAAAGATATAAAATTTACTCTTATTACTGCTTTAGCTGCATCCCACAGATTTTGGTACAATGTCTCATTATTGTCATTATCTTGACTAAAATTATTAATTGTGTCTATAATTTGCTGTTTCACCCAGTCATTCTTTAAAATGAGATTATTTAGTTTCCAATTATTTTTTGATCTATTTAAGCCTAACTTTTTGGTGAAAGTAGTTTTTATTGCTTTGTGATCTGAAAAGAAAACCTTTACTATTTCTGCCTTTCAGCATTTAATTTTGAGATCTTTATGTCCTAATATATGGTCAATTTTTGTATAGCTTCTATGAACTGCAGAGAAGAAAGTATACTCCTTTCTGTCACCATTCAGGTTTCTCCAAAGATCTATCATACCTAAATTTCCTAATATTTGATTTACCTCTTTAATTTCTTTCATATTTATTTTGTGGTTTGATTTATCTGATTCTGACAGTGCAAGGTTGAGATCTCCCATTATTATCGTTTTGCTATTTCTTCTTGCAACTTTCTTAACTTCTCCTTTAGGAAGTTAGAGCTATACCATTTGGTGCATATATGTTTAGTATTGATATCTCTTCATTGTCTATGCTACTCTTTAGCAAGATATAATTTCCTTCCTTATCTCTTTTGATTAGATTAATTTTTGCTTTTGTTTGATCTGAGATAAGGATGGCTACCCCTTCCTTTTTTTTTTTTTTTCACTTGAAGCATAATAGATTCTGCTCCAGCCTTTTACCTTTACTCTGTAAGTATCTCCCTGCTTTAAATGTGTTTCCTGTAAACAAAACATTGTAGGGTTCTCTTTCCCAATAAGATTAGGAGTGCAACAAGGTTGCCCACTATCACCATTACTATTCAATATCATATTAGAAACGCTAGCCTCATCAATAAGAGTTGAGAAAGAGATTAAAAGAATAAGAATAGGTAATGAGGAAATCAAACTGTCACTCTTTGCAGATGATGTGATGGTATACTTAGAAAACCCCAGAGATTCTAACAAAAAGTTATTAGAAATAATTTACAACTTAACAAAGTTGCTGGATACAAAATAAATCCACATAAATCCTCAGCATTTTATACATCACCAACAAACTGCAACGGCAAGAGATAGAAAGAGAAATTCCATTCCAAACAAATGTTGAGAGGATAAAATATTTGGGAATCCATCTACCAAAGAAAAGTCAGGAATTATAATAGCAAAATTACAAAACACTTGCCACAAAAATAGTCATATTTAAATAATTGGAAAGACATCCAGTGCTCATGGATAGGCCTGAGCGAATATAATAAAGATGACAATACTCCCCAAACTAATCTATTTATTTAGTCTTATACCAATCAGACTCCCAAGAAACTATTTTTGTGACCTAGAAAAAATAACAACAAAGTTCATATGGAAGAATAAAAGGTCGAGAATTTCAAGGGAATTAAAGAAAAAAAAAGTCAGATGAAGGTGGTCTAGGTATATCTGATCTAAAACTACATTATATAACAGCAGTCACCAAAACCATTTGGTGTTGGCTAAGAAATAGACCAGTGGATCAATGGAACAGATTAGGTACAAAGGACAAAAAAGGGTACAACTATAGCAATCTAGTGTTTAATAACCCCAAAGATACCAACATAAGGGATAAAAATGCTTTATTTGAAAAAAACTGTTGGGAAAACTGGAAATTAGTTTGCCAGAAATTAGATATGGACCCACACTTAATACTATATACCAAGATAAGATCAAAATAGGTCCACGATTTAGGCATACAGAATGAGATCATAAATAGATTAGAGGAACAGAGCATAGTCTACCTCTCAGACCTGTGGAGGAGGAAGGAATTTATGACTAGAGAAGAACTAAAGATCATTATTGATCACAAAATAGAAGATTTGGATTACATCCAACTAAAAAGTTTCTGTACATTTAAAGGTTCTGATAAAGGTCTCATCTCCAAAATATACAGAGAATTGACTTTAATTTATAAGAAATCAAGCCATTCTCCAATTGATAAATGGTCAAAGGATATGAACAGACAATTTTCAGATGATGAAATTGAAACTATTTCCACTCATATGAAAGAGTGTTCCAAATCACTATTGATCAGAGAAATGCAAATTAAGGCAACTCTGAGATATCAGTACACACCTGTCAGATTGGCTAAGATGACAGGAGCAAATAATGATGAATGTTGGAAAACTGGGACACTAATACATTGTTGGTGGAGTTGTGAAAAAAATCCAACCATTCTGGAAAACAATCTGGAATTATGCTCATAAAGTTATCAAACTGTGCATACCCTTTGATCCAGCAGTGCTATTTCTGGGCTTAATCCCAAGGAAATACTAAAGAAGGGAAAGGGACCTGTATGTGCCAAAATGTTTGTGGCAGCCCTTTTTATAGTGGCTGGAAACTGGAAAATGAATGTATATCCATCAATTGGAGAATGGTTGGGTAAATTATGGTATATGAATGTTATGGAATATTATTGTTCTGTAAGAAATGACCAACAGAAGGACTACAAAGAGGCTTGGAGAGATTTTACATCAACTGATGCTAAGTGAAAAAAGCAGAATCAGAAGATCATTATACACTTCAACAATGATACTGTATGAGCATGCATTCTGATAGAAGTGGATATCTTCAACATAGAGAAGAGCTATTCCAATTCCAATTGATCAATGATGGACAGAATCAGCTACATCCAGAAAAGGAACACTGGGAAATGAGTATAAACTGTTTTGTTTTGTTTTGTTTTTCTTCCCAGATTATTTTTTCTTCCAAATACAATTCTTCCTTTGCAACAACAACAATAACAACAAAATTTGGTTCTGCACATATATATTGTACCTAGGATATACTATAAAATATTTAATATGTATGTGAATGCCTGCCATATAGGGGAGGGGGTAGAGGGAAGGAGGGGAAAAATTTGGAACAGAAGGGAGTAATGTTGTAAAAAAAATTACCTATGCATATGTACTGTCAAAGAAAATGTTATAATTATAAAAATTAATTTTAAAAATTTAAAAAAATAAATAAAAATAATAAAAAGTTTCTGTACAAACAATACTTATTCAAACAAGATTAGAAGGGAAGTAACAAATTGGGAAAATATTTTTATAGTTAAAGGTTCTGATAAAGGTCTCATTTCCAAAATATATAGGGAATTGATCCTAATTTATAAGAAATCAAACCATTCTCCAGTTGATAAATGGTCAAAGGATATGAACGGACAATTCTCAGATAATGAAATTGATACTATATCCACTCATATGAAAGAGTGTTCCAAATCATTACTGATCAGAGAAATGCAAATTAAGACAACTCTGAGATACCACTACACACCTGTCAGATTGGCTAAGATGACAGGAACAAATAATGATGAATGTTGAAGGGGATGTGGGAAAGCTGGGACACTAATACATTGTTGGTGGAGTTGTGAAAGAATCCGGCCATTTTGGAGAGCAATCTGGAACTATGCCCAAAATGTTATCAAACTGTGCATACCGTTTGATCCAGCAGTGATATTACTGGGCTTATATACCAAAGAAATACTTAAGAGGGGAAAGGGACTTGTGTGTGCCAAAATGTTTGTAGCAGCTCTTTTCATAGTTGCTAGAAACTGGAAGATGAATGGATTTCCATCAATTGGAGAATGGTTGGGTAAATTATGGTATATGAAGGTTATGGAATATTATTGCTCTGTAAGAAATGACCAGCAGGATGAATTCAGAAATGCTTGGAGAGACTTGCATGAACTGATGCTGAGTAAAATGAGCAGAACCAGAAGATCACTATACACTTCAACAACAATACTGTATGAAGATATATTCTGATGGAAGTGGATATCTTCAACATAAAGAAGATCCAACTCACTTTCAGCTGATCAATGATAGACAGAAACAACTACACCCAGAGAAGGAACACTGGGAATTGAATGTAAAATATTAGCACTACTGTCTATCTATCCAGGTTACTTATACCTTCGGAATCCAATACTTAATATGCCACAAGAAAATTAGATTTACAT
Source organism: Sminthopsis crassicaudata (assembly GCF_048593235.1). NCBI lineage: Eukaryota > Metazoa > Chordata > Mammalia > Dasyuromorphia > Dasyuridae > Sminthopsis > Sminthopsis crassicaudata. The sequence continues at coordinate 287,368,166 of NC_133617.1, read as the reverse complement.
CCATATATTATATATAGGTTATATTGTAACACATGTAAAATGTATGAGATTGCCTGTCATCTAGGGGAGGGAATAGAGGGAGGGAGGGGAAAATCTGGAAAAATGAATACAAGGGATAATGTTATAAAAAAAAATTACTCATGCATATATACTGTCAAAAAGAATGTATAATTATAAAATTAATTTTATATATATATATATATAGTAGTGTTCTGCCTTTTGATCCAGTCTGCTATTAGCCTCCACTTAATGGGAGAGTTCATCCCATTCACATTTACAGTTAAAATTAATAATTCTGTATTTATTGCCATCATAATATCCCCTGATTATGCTTTTTTTTCCCTTACCCCGACCAATCCCCTCCCCCAGTATTTAACTTATGAGCCCCACTTGCGTCACGCAGCCCTCCCTCTTTAATATCACTCCCTCCTCTTTTTAAATCCCTTTCCTTTTCTTATTCCCTTTCCTTATTGCTCTTTTCCTTTTCCCTTTTGCTTTCCTCTTTTTAATGAGGTGAGAAAGAATTTTCTGTAAAACTAATATGTTAATTATTTTCTCTTTGACCCAATTTTGATGGGAGTAAGATTCATATAATGTTTCTCTCCCTCTCTAACTTCCCTCAGATATGATAGGTTTTCTTTGCCTCTTTGTGGGATGGGGCTTCCCTCTTTTTATCTCCCCTTTCTCCTTTTTCTTACACTATCTCCTTTCCATTTTTATTTCCCTTTTTTTTTTTTGTAATATCCTTAAAAATCAAATTATACATGTAGTCTTAATGTATATACACAACAGAAATACAGTTCTCAAGAGTCCCTTTTACCTTTTTATGCTTCTCATGAGTCCTACAATTAGAGATCAATTTTTTTTCTTTAAATCTGTTTTTTTACTTAGAAACATGGAATTCATTTCATTAAATGTCTATCTTCTTCCTTTGAAGGAAATGCTCAACTTAGCTGGGTAGTTTATTCTTGGCTGCATTCCAAGTTCTTTTGCCTTTTGGAATATCAGATTCCAGGCCCTTCAATCCTTTAATGTAGAGGCAGCCACATCTTGAGTGAACCTTAGTGTGGCACCTTGTTATTTGAATTGTTTTTTTCCTGGCTGCTTATGACATTTTTTCCTTAGTCTGATAGTTCTGAAATTTGGCCACAATATTCCGTGCAGTTTTTTTTTTTTTGTTTTGTTTTTTGTTTTTTTAGGGTCTTTTTCAGAAGGTGTTCGATGAATTCTTTCAATGTCTATTTTACCTCCTGGTTCTATTATCTCTAGGCAGTTCTCTTTGATGATTTCCTGTAAAATATTATCTAGGCTCTTTTTTTCATCATAATTTTCAGGAAGTCCAATAATCCTCAGATTGTCTCTCCTAGACCTATTTTCCAGGTCTGTTATTTTGGCAAGTAGACAGCTGATATTTTTCTGCAGATTTTAATTTTTTTTGGCTTTGCTTAACTGATTCTTGGTGTCTCAGTAAATCATTCATTTCTATTTGTTCAGTTCTGAATTTTAATGAGTTATTTTCTTCATTAGCTTTTAAACTTCTTTTTGTATGTGTCCAATTGAGTTTTTAAATGAGTTGTTTTGCTCCATGGAATTTTTTTTCCATTTCACTAAATTTGTTTTTTAGTGAATTATTTTCTTTTTCCAATTCACAAATCCTATTTTCTTGTGAATTCTTTATCTTTTCCAGTTCACAAATCCTACTTTCCTGTGATTTCTTTACCTTTTCCAACTCCTTAATTCTGTTTCCCTGCACTTCCTGTGAATTCTTTACCTTTTCTAATTCACATTTCAGGACATTGATATTCTCTAGCATAGCTTCTCTTTCCTTTCCCCATTTTTTTTTCTAATTCTCTCTTCAGATTTTTAATAGTTTCTTCTAGTAGAGCATTATTTGGGGAATTGTCTGGATGTTGTCTGCTATTAGCCTCCTCAGGTTTGGAAACAAGCTCTTTTTCTGCATAGAAGCTTTCAAGCATTTTCTTCATTTTTTGCTCATTTTTTTTTTTAAAGCCTTCAGAGTCTGCACTTAGGGCAAGGAGATTACCAGCTTCCTCAGCAGAGGGAGGATGGGTTTAAGGATACTATTCACCCTATGGGCTTAAAGGAATGGCCAAGCTGTGGGAGACTCTGGGAAGAGCTCCATGAGGAAGCGATTATGCCTGGGTATCACAGGCTGGGCTGTGTAAGTGCCCTGATAGGAGCCCAGCTGTGAGGATTAGTGACCACCTTGGGGCTAGTGGTTAAGGAGCAAAGGTATCACTGCCCCCCCCATAAAAGCCCACTTTGAGTATTTGCAATCCTCTTGTTTCTCACCGTACTGGAAGTATCCCTGTCTGGGGGAGCACAGTTGGGCTGGGGAACTTCCACTATCCCTGGCAAGCCCCACATGATACAGATGAAAGGCTGCCCTGGGTTGTGCCCCTGCTGTGTGTGACTACCCACACCAGGAGCCTCTCACTGTCCTGGGTGGGCGCAGCCAGAGCCTCTCAGGCTTTGGCATCCCTCAGCCACCAAAGCAAAGCAGTCAGGCTATAGAAGAGAGCTCTGTGTAAACCTTCCAATCTCAGAGGCTGCCCCACTCCCATTTCTCTCCCTGCTCTGTGCTGGTCTGTTCCCGCCACCTCAGGTCATATTCCAGATTCTCTTCCGCTGGCAAGTTTTTGTATTTCCAATCTTCATGGGTTTTACCAGTCAAGCTGTTTTTGAGGCTGAATTAAATACTTGCTAGAAAGGGAATTAGAGAGCTTAGAAAGTTCCATCTAGCTTCTCTGCCATCTTAGCTCCTCCTACTTATGCATTTCCTAGAAAAATAATATGATTCCTACTCCATTGGTAAAGGACCTTTTATTTTCAAAAATGGGACCCTGACCTTTTGTTGTGTCTGAAGAAAGTGGATGGGTATATTTCATGTTTCTTGTGAATTACTGAAATAAATATGTTGATAGACAACCAGCTATCCTAATTTCAAGTCCATTAATTTATGGAGTAATATTATTTTGCTTGCACTTATGGAATTCAAAAACAAGTGAAAAAATAGTTAATTAAATATATAAAACAGAATAAAGAATAATACAATATGTTTTCATGATTATGCTTTTTTTCATTTTGTTTCATTATATTTTATGGAAATTTGACAAAGATTTTTTAAATAAATATTTGCACAATCTTTTTGCATAAAAACTCTTTGTTATATGAAGACCACATAACTCAAAACTTCTCACTCCCTGTATTCTTAGTATAGTCTTATTGTATAATTGCTTTTTATCTTAAAATACAAATAATTTAAGTTCAAATTACAAATTTAAAAAAATAAATTAAAAACCTCCCAAAACAGAGTCTTATAAAGATCAGTTAAAATATCTGATAATGGTTACCCTTCAGAAGATAATTTCATGAAGGAGGTTGAGGAAAATAGAACATGAAAGCTATTTTCAAGTATTTGAAGAGCAGTTATGTGAAAGAGTAACTAGTTTTAGTTTAATTGGCTCAAAGATGCAAAAGTGGGAGCAATGGATAGAGGTAAATTTACATTCAGTTGTAGAAAAGAAAGCAATTTTATACAAATTACAATATCTATTTTTCAAATTTGTCGTATTTTTAATTTATGGAATAAAACAAGCATTTATATAGTAGTATATTTTGGAAACATAATTGTACATGAAATTTACAAATAGACTATGCATAACTTGCTATTCCTTTTAAAATATAATAAAGTTATGTTATTTGATTTATCAGGATTTTGGATGGAGATATTGTCTTTTTTCATATGTCTTTTTGGGTATTTATAATAGTCAAAATAACATATTTGCTCAAGACTGATGTTACTATATAAAATGCTTTCTTGGTTCTGCTCATCTCACGTTTCACTATTTTTGCAAGTCTATCCATATCTTTTGTTTGTTTGTTTGTTTGTTTTTTTGCTAAGAACATTGAGTTCATTATTTTTTATAGCACAGTTGTATTCCATCAAAATTATAATAGATTGAGATGTTTGAGGATATTTTAGTTTCTTATTTGGTGAATGTCTTCCAGCTATAATTATATGGATAATTACTTTTTATATTTTGTAGGGTTTCTTTTCTGATATAGGATGAACAAGATAAAATCTGACACTTCTGAGCTTGAAAAATCTATTTTTCTATGGTTATTTCCCAGTACCCTGCACATAGAAAGATCTTACATTTTAAAATAGTTGAATATTAAAAAAAATTTAAATCACAAAATATATATTTAAACACTATACCTTATATCATCTTAAAATTTAATTTTGAAGATTTTAATTTTTCTAGAGATGTTTAGGTTTTATTCAAGCAAATAAACAATACAAATAGAAGTAATGCATATAAATGTCATAGGCTTTTTAACAAGTGTTTATTGAATTTCTATCTGAACAATGACATATTTTTGATCACTTTGAGGAAGAATAAATGTCTTAATGACTTTCATACACAATAATTAGTAGATGGTGGACAGGGGATTTTAAAATTTTATTATGTAGATTGAGTGGAGACTACCTCTCATCCCAGATATGATGCAATAAAAATGAGGTAGGTGTAGGATTATATGTACAGAAGTTACCTAGAATGCATTTTACTTCAAAAGAGCTACATTTCAATTAAATAAGCCATGTGAAAATAAAGATAATAATGAAAAAATGGCATTTTTTAAAAGCAGAGTGGAATGGAATACAGATATGTAATAAATGAGAACCAAGTGAGAACTCAGAAGGGCAGAAAGAGGATTGGATTGTACTGGCTGACTTTTAGTGGATAAGATGAGTAGCTTATCATCCATAGCTCAATTTCTTCTGTTATATCTCTGGAGTACTGACAAGGACTGAAAAAGAAACTCTTTCCCCATAAAATATTATATAACCTATTATGCTTTATTTTAATATTTATCAGTATTTCTATACTTATTAAGCTATTAAGGTATATTGTAAATCTCACAGAACCAGGATGATATAGAGAGAGCCTACTTCAAATATTGGCAGGCCTAGATGACAGCTTTCACCTAACTGCTGAAATCAAGCCCTTGGCTTGATTTATAAGTTTATTGTTTTCCTAGTGATAAGGAAAATGCTAATAATGTAGATTAAATTTAAAAGTGTGTCCTACATACATTTTATTTCAGAAATCTGGTTGTTAATTTTTTTTCTATTTTTTTCTATTTTTCTCTCACATCTCTCTCTATAGAGTCATATTTCACTGCTGACAAATACTGATATCACCGTGGGCAAGACTTTTAATGTACAATGTACTTTTAAGTTTCAGGGAAAATGTGAAAGGGCACTGGTAAAGAAAGTTTTCTTATTTTAGGAATTCCATATAATGATGAAATCACAGAGCTTATTCCTAATACAATTCATGTACTTAACCATTAATAATCATTTGTTCTAGGCTATAATATATTATAATACTGTTGTTTTAGAATCTAGCCTACAAAGAGAAGGAGTTTTCCCCAGAACACACTGAAGCAATAGTGATGATCTAGAAATGGATTTTTCCATACTTTTTGCCAATTTCTGAGCAATATATGCCTACTACATTGCTTTTGAATCCAGACAGAAACTTGCTAATTTAATCAGTCTAAACTTGAAGAGATATAGGGATTAATTTAGTTCAATCCAATTAGACATTTTGACACTATTTTCACCTCTTAGTCTTTGTTGGCATTAAGCAATCCATTATATCTACACAGAACCATTCCATGTGTGTTATTATCCCTTATACTGATATATGTAGTGGAGAAATTGGCCTTGTCCTTAGTACATGCATAATATACCTTTTAATGTTCATGTATGCTTTCTGAGACTCCAGAAATTCAGAATGGAAAAGTTTTCTTCCTACTCTTTCAGAAAAGATATAGGTATTTTCTATTTCCTGTCAGTTCTTTGACATACTGGATCAAAGAGGAAACTCTAGTTCCTTGTTTGAGTCAGATATTGAAAGTAGCAGTGAAATCTTTTTTCTGAGTTTATTACTCTAATTTTTGAACTTCTGAAGGTTCTCATTTTTTAAGCTTATCAGGGCCCTTTTTATATTCATTCAGCCAAGTTAAAAAAAAGAAAGAAACACATATAAGGAAAAGTAATAACAATGTTATGATTCTATGTCAAATAGTGATCAGAAGGTGAGTTGACTATAGCAATTCTTATCTCAATAGCCATTAAGGAAAAGGGAAAACTTTTGTCCTTGAAAACCATTTAAAACACATTCAGTTTGAGCTCAGCTGCCAATTTAAGTGACTTTTCATCACCATTTGGTAATTCTCTAGATTTCTAATCCTGAAGGTAATAGTGGGGACCCCCCTGCCATTACACATTTTTAGAAGCAAGGTCACTGTGCTTTATATGAGACATGACATCATCCATGATCCATGACTTGGGTTGTCATGGAAGAATTCTCCCTCATTCCCATTAAATATATAAATGAAAGAGGCTATGTGATAAAATGAATAAAATACTGAATTTAGAGGCAGGAAGAATTGGGTAACATCTTTTTTTACTGATACTTATTGTCTATGTAATCATAGGCAAGCAACTCAACTCAGGAGTCTCAGACAATTTTCTAAAACAATAGGGTGCAGATAAGATGTTATTTGCTTTTTCTGGCACATGGTAGACACAATGAATATTCCCTCTTCACCCCACCCCCCTTAGTAATGTTTATAGGAGTCTATGATCTCACTGATGTGATTATTCCCTGCAGCAATGCAGGTTGTAGCCCATCTCTGTTTCATTATCCGGTGTGACCATTAGCTATGTCTTCCCATAAGTTTAACATAGAGGTCCTACTAAAAATGCTAGGGGGCTAACCTGATTATCTTTTGATAGCTCATGGATGCTAATGGAGCCCATATACCATACATTTAGTTGTCCCTTAATTTCAAAATGAAATAAAACTGCCTTCTGTTCTGTTCATATGTATCTTAGATCTTATCCTTTATTCTATCTACACTGGCCATCCTGAAATTTACCCTGATGATGATTTTTTTCCCTACTTGAATCAGAATTTATGCAAAGAAATCCTAACAGAAAAAACAAATCCTCTTATCCCTGAAAGAGCTAATTCACTCAGCTTTCTAGTTCCTGCTATGGGGCTCTCTTACCTTTATTGGTGAAGCAAAATTAAATAGCCCAATATATCTAGATGGCCCTAAACTAGCAAACCAGACCATTCACCCTATTTCATTCATCCTCCAATTAATTTATCCTGTTTCCTTCTTGCCCAGTCTTAGTAATCAAATCAATATTATTATACTATCATTGTTCCTGGAAAGGCTATATCAGTTGAGTACCTTTTTATTTAACTCAACAACCCTGTAACTTACCACATTCTTCCTTCAATGAAGTCAAATAATATAACATAAATCAAATAATTAACAGATATTCAATAAATACTTCTTTTTCTCCATTCACTCTCCTTTCCTAATCATTCCCTACTCATCTATTAGAGCAGAAGTTATTGATAAGGATTTTATCATGAATTAGTATCTGCAGCATGTACCATAATGCCTAATATATAATAAAAATTTTAAAAATGTTTTTCGATTTATTTATTTATTCTCCAATATTTTCAGTTCTTAATATTTTATAGCCAAGTCAAAGTGACAATGTGCCTTCCCATTGGTTCTTTGTTGTTATGATTTTTAGGTCTTAAGGGGGCAATTTTAGAATTCTATGGATAGTTGTACAACAATGAAGAAATAACATTGTGATTAAAAATATGGATTCTTTAGTAAGAGGGAAGTATGCATATGTGGTATATGATTCTATATGCACATTTACACATATTTATATTATGTTTATATATGTTCAGCATATGGTATATATGTGTACATGTATTGTGTACGTTTAGATATAAAGATAGGTAGATATCCAGCTTATCTTGTATATTTCCTGATAGACTAGGTCTTACTGTATCTTCTGGACTGTATAATAAGTCTTTTCCATCATGGTCTTTTAAATGACAAAGCAAAATCCAAATACATGTATTAATATATTTTGTTTTCCTGTCACCTACATTCACCTTCCCAGAGAGTCATTCTTTATTTAAACATAAAAAATAGTTCTTTAAGAGAAAAGAAAAAAAAATTCAGCAAAACGAAACAGTGGATCAAAAGTAATTCTAATGTTATAAGCACCATTCCACACTGATGCCAAAAATGGGGACAGTATCTTCTCATATACTTCCTTTGGGCCAACCTTGTTCAATGTCATTGTTTCAGTGTCTTTCATTGAAGAAAATTCAACGGAATATTCTTTTCATTTAGACTGTAATCATTTCATATATTGTCCTCTTACTTCTGTTCATTTTCCATCAATCCATGTTCCCTGTAGTCTTTGTCATTTCTTATGGTAGGGTTGTATTCTATGACATTTTTGTGCCACCATTTGTTTGTCTTCTTCTCAGATGAAAAGTGCTTCTGGAAATAACTTGATGTATAGGGGCTTTTTTTGTCAATTACCTCTTTTGAGTATAAGTCAAGAAGTACACTCTCTAATCATAATTATTTGTATAATTCTATATTGCTTTTCAGAATAACTATATCAATTCAAAGCTCCATTAACAATGCATTAGTAGTTTGTGGTAGCCCTTTTTGTAGTTTCCAGTTTCTGGCGTATGTAAATTGTATGTAAATATATGTATATATATATATATATATATATATATATATATATATATATATATATATATATATATATGTATATATATAATATATATGCATATGTGTATATGTGTTTGTGTACACATGTGTCTTTATTTGCATATATATGGATATAGATTTATGTATATGTGTATGTAAAACTACATAAAACACAAGTTAATTTCTCTGGAATGTTTTTCTTGCAATATAGCATCTGTAACAGATGTCAATTATAATTATTTCCCCAATATCTTGCTTCATAAAGCACCATAATGACCAAATATCACTTGAAATAGATGTTTATTGTTCCCTTTGGAAAAACACTAAAGCACCCTCAATTATGTCCTATATATGCTTTTCCAAAATGTACCTCTGCATCATCATTCCATTCTGTTTCTGGGCTTCCATTACCTCAAATTTACTCTATTTTTCACTCTGAAGTTCTCTACTATGCCCTCCAAAAGATATCTTACCCTGAAATATGTCTCTCTTCTTGTGAACTTTCCACCCTAGAAGTTAATTTACCCTATATTCCTGACTTTGACAAGTTGACTTACTCAGAGATACTCCATTTTAAGTAGTGCAAAGTCCAACTATATTTACTCCCTCAATTCTCTACCAAATATATTCCTTACTTTCTAAATATCTTCATTAACTCCTCATCCCATTCCCTGCTTTTCAGTTTTGTTTTATGTATTATCTTGCCCCATTAGAATAAAAGGTCCATGATGGAAGAAATTTACTTGTATTTCGATTTGTATTCCCAGTATTTATCTCATAAGCTGGAATATATAAAGTGATTAACAGATAAATGCTTATTATCTTAAGAATACTAATGTTAATATAATTCCATTCTTCCCAAAGTATGCTCTCTAATTAATCATCAGACAAGGTCTCAAATTTCGAATAACAATAATAAAGTTGATTGTAGATAGAATAAACTGAGTGCTTTGGTAGTGTGGGGCAGAGCCAGGATAATAAAGGAAGGGAAGCACTCAACTAAACTATTCAAATAATACTTCCAAAGAAGTGCAAAACAAACAAACAAAATTCTTAAATTGAATTATGGATGGCAGAGCTAACAAAAAGTTAAAATGAGACATCAATTCATTCCAAGAAAACTTAGGAGATCTGAAGGACAGGGTTGTGACATGGAGGTGGAAAATGACCTGCCTGTGGAATCAACATCAGTGTTAGGACAAAGTGACAGCAAACACACACAGAGACACATGCATGGTACACAGGAACAAACACAAACAAACAAACAAACAAAAAAAGCCAGCAGTAACTTTAGGAGCTCTTAAGACAGAGATAGCAAGATGGATGGCAATTGGTCAGAAAGAGATTACCAAGGACCCCAGTGCCAACACTGAACACAGGACCATATGCTGTATGGAAATCATACCTATATAGAGGTCACAGTTCAAGGGAAAAAGTACTTTTGGTAAAAAGGAAGTAGGGATCCTAAAAAACAATATCATTTTCAGTACAAAAGGAGCAGCTGCTAGATAGAGATCAAAATCCCTTTCTTTCCCCAAGAGAGAAGGGACTCCAAGGAGCAGAATCAATTTCAAACCCAAAGAATCAGGGGCTCTTGATGGGTATGAAGCAGTGCAGAATAGTAAAGCAATGACCACATCTTTTTTTTTTCCCTGATTATACTAATTTGGAAAACTTCCAAAACTCCTGAGCAACCTCTGAAAAAAGTAGTGCATAATAGGCTGAAGTGTGGGACAGTTCCATTCCCTATTCCACAACCACAAATATGTGAGCAACAGAACCCAAATTTAACATAAAGTAAAAAGTAAAAAATGTTAGAAAAATAAACAAATAATGAAAAATAGCCTGACCAAAAAACACTATTATGGTGACAGGTTAGATCAAGGCACAAATTCAAAAGGTCAAATAGCTTTAAAAACAAAAAAACAAAAACAAAAACAACCTTTTTAATTGGACACAAGTCAAAAAATTCCTAGAAGAGCTAAAAATAATTTTCAAAATCAAATAAAAATTGTAGAACAAAAATAGGTAAATAAGTGAAAGGGGAGAAAATTCTTAAAATAAAATTTACAACTTGGTAAAAAAAAAAAAAAGACTGAAAAAATGCTAAAGAAAAGAGCACCTTAAAAAAGAGAATTGGTCATATAGTGTAAAAAAAAAAAAAAAAAAAAACTTTAAATATTTACAGAAGAAAATATTTCCATAAGAATAAGAATTACACAAGTGAAAACTAATGACACCATGAGACACTAAAAAACAATAAAAGAAAATTTTAAAAAGTGAAAATATAGAAAATGTGATTTTTTTTTTGGAAACACAACTATCCTATTAGACTAAGAATTTACTGGACTACCAGAAAGCCATGACTAGAGGAAAAATATAGACATATTTCAAACATTTATCATAGAAAATGCCCTGATATTCTAGAGTCAAGGGATGAAACAGAAACTGAAGGTATCCATTGATAACCTGCTAATGTTCCAAAATGGAAATTCCAAGAAATATTATACCCATATTCCAATGCTCCCAGGTCAGAGAGAAAATATGTCAAGCAGTCAGGAAAAAAAAAATTTTCAAATATTGTAGAGATGCAATCAGCATCACACAAGATTTAGCAGCCAGCACTATAAAGGACTTAGAATATGATATTCTGGAAAACCAAAAGTATTAGCATTTCAACAAAGAATTCCCTACACAACAAAACTCAATAGTGTCTTTCAAACATTCCTGATGAAAAAAACTAGAACTTAATAGATAATTCTGCTTTCAAATACAAGAACCAAAAGAAATATAAAGAGGTAAATATGAAAGAAAAAAATTAAACACACACAATAAAGTTAAACTATTTACATTTACATATGGGGAAATGATATATGTAACTTACGGAACTTTATCATTACTATGCATGAAGAAGGATTCCACATAGACAGAGAGCTTGGGAATGAATCAGTTTATGATGGTTTGCCCCAGAAGAAAAGGGAAAGTAGTGGAAGAATAGGGGAAATTATCTCACATACAGGCAGTGAGCAAGAAAGGGTTTTTAGGCAAAAGGAGGGAAATAAATGGGTTGATGGGGAATATTTAAACCTTAAAACACTGAAATTGCTTCAAAGAAAGAACAGCATTCTCATTCAGTTAAGTAAAAAAATCCATTGTACTCTGTGAGTAAATAGAAGAGGAAGTATGTAAAATAAGTGGAGAAAAATGATATAAAGTAGAGGATAATAAAGGAAGTTGAGTCAGAAATAAATCATACTTTTGAGGAGTGGCAAAAAAAAAGAGAGAAGAAATAAGAAAATAACATCAAGGCAAATTCATAATTTGCAATGCTAAAATGAATGAAACAAATTACACACATTATATAGAGAGATAGATATGACTATAGGTCTGAATATATTTAAATAAAGCACACTGGATTAGAAATCAAAATCCAAAAATATTATGTTGTAAATAAAAACTTGAAACAAAGACAGCCATGCAGTTAAAATAATGGGCTAGATGAAAATCTATTATGCTTTAGTTGAAATTTTGAAAAAAAAAATTCAGCAATAGCAATCATGATCTCAGATAAGTTAAAAAGATAAGAAATAGGCCAAAATAAAATATATGAGTATAAAAACTTATCTTGCTAAAATACTGTATAAAAAATGAAGTATTCTCAAGTTTAAATGTATAAACATCACAAGCATAATGCACAAATTTGCAAGCAAAACAAACAGAAAAACGTAAAAGAATTATTCAAGGAAAAATACATTGAATCAACTTTGACCTCTCAGCAAGAAAAATCTAATCACAAAATAAATAAGAATGGAATTAAGTAAATGACCACTCTCTTTAGATATGGGTGAACTCTGGAGAAAACTGAATTGGAATAAAAAGAAGCATACTTTTTTCTCAGCTATAAATAACATCTTTACAAAACTTAACCATGTATTCAGGAATTAAAACTTCAAACTAAATGCAGAAAAGAATACATATTAAAAGGATATTTTAGACCATAATTGAATAAAAATTACATTTAGTAAAGGGCCATGGAAGCATAGATTAAAATTAATTAAAAAGAAAATAATTTAAAGAATGAATGGATGAAAGAACAAACCATGGAAACATTTAATAATTTCAATCAAGAAAAAGACAACAATGGAATAATGTGCCAAACTTTGGGTATAGAACCAAATCAGTAATTAGGAGGCAATTTATATATCTTTTCCTTACTTTTTGTTTTCAAAACTTATGCATAGATAATTTTCAGTATTAACCCTTGCAAAACCATGTATTCCAATTTTTTTTTCCTTCCCTTCACTCACCCTGTTCCAATATGTTAAATGTGCAATTCACCTACACAGATTTCCAATTATCATGCTGCACAAGAAAAATCAGATCAAAAAGGAAAAAAAAAAGGTGAGAAGTAAAACAAAATGCAAGCATACAACAATAAAAAATGGTGAAAATGTTATGTTATGACCTACACTCAGTACCCATAAGCCTCTCTCTGGATGCAGATAGCTCTCTTCATCATAAGACTATTGGAACTGACCTAAATCACTTCACTATTGCAAAAAGCCATGTCTGTCAGAATCGATCATTGTATAATCTTTCTGTCTCTGTATTATGTATCAGTTCACATAAGTTTCTCCAGGCCTCTATGAAATCATCCTGCTGATTATTTCTTACAAAAATGAAATTAAATAACATTCATATACCATAACTTATTCAGCCATTCTCCAACTATTAGGCATTCACTCTCATGTTTCTGATTTCTTGCCATTACAAAAAGGGCTGCCACAAAAACATTTTCACAGGTGAGTTTTTCCCCCTTTTTTAAATGACCTTCTTAGGATGCAGGCCCAGTGGAGATACTGCTGAATCAAAGGTTTGCACAGTTTGATAGCCTTTTGAACATAGTTCTAAATTTCTTTCCAAAATGGTTGAATCAGTTCTCAACTCCACCAACAATGTATTAGGGCCCCAGTTTTTCCATATCCCCTCCAACATTCATCATTATCTTTTCCTGTCACCTTAACCAATCTGAGAGGTGTGTATTGGTACTACAGAGTAATCTTGATTTGCATTTCTATGTTCAATAAAGATTAAATCATATGATTATAAATTGTTTTATAACAAAATGTCAGTTCATATCCTATGACCATTTAGCAATTGAAGAATGGCATGTATTCTTATAAATTCAAGTCGATTTTTACATAATTGAGAAATTAGAATTTATCAGAATCCTTGGATATAAATTTTTCCCAGTTCATTTATTTCTTTCTCATCTTGTCTTCACTGGTTTTCTTTGTACAAAACCTTTTTAACTTACTATATTCAAAACTCTTCATTTTTCAAGGGGCAGAGCCAAGAAGGTGGAGAAGGCATATACTGTTTAAGCTCCTCTCATGCCCTCACTACCAATCTTTGAATTTAGCCTCAAAAATAGTGCTTGACTGGTGAAATTCATGAAAATTAAAGGTGCAGCAATTTACCAGCCGAAGATAATCTGTAAGAGCACTAGAGCAGGTTTGTCCTGAGGGGCGGGAACAGACCATAGGTAGTCAGGGAGATAGGAAAGTCTGGTGTCCTGAGCGGACCAGTGACAGGGGTAGACTCTGTGGCTAGAAGAGCAGTAGAAAAGACCCTGCCCTAGGCTGACTGCTTTGCCTTGATTGTAATCAGCACAGTGATTAGAGTCAGAGGTAGAGGGTACTTGAAAAATGCAAGAACTGTACCCCCAAATTGGAAGTGACTCAGCATAGACCAACTCAACTGTGCAGCTGCATGTTGAAGCACTGCCAGGGCAGCTGCAAATCTACATGGCAGGGGGATGCAGCCCAGGGCAGCCTCTAATCTGCACAGTGGGGGGGCTCAGCCTGGGGCAACAGAACTTCCACAATGCAACTATGCTTCTGGGGCAGATACACTTCCAGTCAGAGCAGGGCTATTCACCTGGTCAGCTGCTAATACTCACAGCCAGCTTTGGATTGGGGTAGTGACACTTTCACTGCTCAGACTCTTGCCTCAGGGCAGTTGTTAATCCACACAGCTGGGTTCTTAGCAGGGCATCCACCACAGCCGGACCTTGCACACCTGAGTCACTTCCTTTGGGAAACTATTTTCTAGAGCACTCCCATAACTGGCCATTCTTTGTAGCCCGTTGAAAGGCCGTCCATACACCTATCCCTGTTCTGCAGAGGAAGATGATAACCTCTTGGCTCTGAAAGCAGATCCAACAGGCTTTTAAAAATGAGTAAAAAAAATTAAAAGGAAGATTGATAGCTTTTATACAGAAAGAAAGCAGGTTTTTAACCCCAAGGACACTAATAGCAGACAGTCTCCAGACATTTGCTAGCCCCAACACAAAAGGCTCTCCTAGAAGAGACTATAAAATTCTTAAAAGAGAACTAGAAGAAAAATGATGAAAGGAAAGAGAAGCTATGAAAGAGAGTAACAACTTGCTGAAAGGAGAACTAGAAAAGGTAAACAACTTCCTGAAAGGTGAATTGGAAAAGGTAAAAAACTCACAGGAAGTGGAGGGAAACAAAATTTATGAATTGGAAAAGGTAAAGAACTCCAAGGAAAGTAGGATTGCAGAATTAGAAAAAATAATAATAATAATAATAATAATAATTCACTAAAAAAAATTAGTGAAATGGAAAAAATTCCATAGAGCAAAATAACTCATTTAAAAATTCAATTGGACATATACAAAAAAAATTAAAAAGCTAATGGAGAAAATAACCCATTAAAAATCAGAACTGAACAAATAAAAATGAATGATTCCCTGAGATATCAAGAATCAATCAAGCAAAACCAAAAAAAAAAAAAAAAATAGAAACAAATATTACATATCTACTTGGAAAAACAACAGACCTGGAAAATAGATCTAGGAGAGATAATCTGAGGATTATTGAACTTCCAGAAAATTATGATGAAAAAAAGAGCATAGATACTATTTTATAGGAAATTATCAAAGAGAACTGACCAGATGTAACAGATTCAGAAGGGAAAATAGGCTTTGAAAGAATTCATCAAACACCTGAAAAGACCCTGAAACAAACAAACAAACAAAAAAAAAAAAAAAAAAAAAAAAAAACTCCATGGAATAGTGTGGCCAAATTTCAGAACTATAAGACTATGAAAAGAATGTTACAAGCAGCCAGGAAAAAAACAATTCAAATATCAAGATGCCACAACAAGGGTCACTCAAGATCTGGCTGCATCCACATTAAATCTGATATTCCAAAAGGCAAAAGAACATGGAATGCAACCAAGAATAAACTAGACAGCTAAGCTGATCATTTTCTTCCATGGAAGAAGATGGACATTTAATGAAACAGATGAATTTCATTTGTTTCTAAGAAAAAAGAAAAAAAAAAAAACAGATCTAAACAAAAAGTTTAATCTCCAACAAAGAGAAGCAGAAAAAGGTAAAAAGAACTCTTGAGAACTGTATTTCTGTTGTGGAAAGTCCACATGTATAATTTGGTTTTACTGATATAACATAAAAAATGGAAATAGAAATGGAAAGGGGATGGTATCAGAAAAAGGAGAGATAAAAAGAGGGGAACTACATCCTACAAAGAGGCAAAAGAAACCTATCCTATATTGTTACAGTCAGGGGAAGATTTCAAGGGCAGAGTATAAGCAGCACTCGGAGGCTTATTCTGCCTGAGCCTAATAAGCTGGGCATAAAGGTATTGAGTAAGCTTCATTATGAGGAAAAGCCTCCTTGCTCTTGCTGATCATGCTCAAACTCATGCACTCTCAGTCATGTGACCAGGGGACTATAAAACTGAGGTTGCAGAAGGCAGGGGTAGGGAACTTGAGGGAACTTGAAGGGAACTCCATGGGAACTTGAGGGAACTCTGAGGAAGAAAGATGGGAACTTCAGAAGGAAGGCTAGGGGGAATGTTAGGGAAAACTATGTAAAGAGTTAGAATAAAGACCTGTTGCTGCATACTTGAGTCACTCAGATGTTCTGTGGTGGAACCTCTAAAGAGGTAGCTCTCTGACTGAGATAATCAAAACCGGAGATGTCCAAAGACCTGGTGAAGGTGAGAAACCAGTTGACCCCCAATGAGGTAAGCAGCTGGGAGGTAAGGATATATGAGGGAATTTAGAGAGGGGGAGGAATATTGTGTGAAACTTACTCTCATCAGAGTTGGCTAAAAGAGAAAATAATTGACATATTTGTTTTACAGAGAATTATCTCACCTCATTAAAAAGTGGGAGAGAAAAAGGGAAAAGGAAAAGAGGAATAAGGGTGGGATACAACAAAGGGGAAGGGATTTAAATGAAGGAGAGAGCGATACTAAAGAGGAAGGCTGCGTGATGAAAGTGGAGCTCATAAGTTTAATACTGGGGAAGGGGTTCAGAGGGGACAAGGGGAAAAAAAGCATAATCTGGCGATATGATGGCAGGAAATGAAGAATTAGTAATTTTAAATGTAAAGGTGAATGGGATTAACTCTCCCATTAAGAGGAGGCTGATAGACTGGATCAAAAGGCAGAACCCTACAATATGTTGTTTATAGGAAACACATTTAAAGCAGAGAGATACATACTGAATAAAGGTAAAAGGCTGCAGCAGAATCTATTATGCTTCAGGTAAAGGAAAAAAAGCAGGGGTAGCCATCCTTATCTCAGATCAAGCAAAAGCACAAATTGATCTAATTAAAAGAGATAAGGAAGGAAACTATATCCTGCATAGAAAATGAAGCAATATCAATACTAAAAAAATATGCACCAAGTGGTATAGCATCTAATTTCATAAAAGAGAAGTTAAGAGAGTGGCAAGAAGAAATACACAGCAAAATGATAATAGTGGGAGATCTCAACCCTGTACTCTCAGAATTAGATAAATCAAACCACAAAACAAATAAGTATGAAATTAAAGAGGTAAATAGAATATTAGAAAAGTTAGGTATGATAGATCTTTGGAGAAAACTGAATGATAATAGAAAGGAGTATACTTTCTTCTCAGCAGTCCATGGAACCTTTACAAAAATTGGCCATATATTAGGAAATAAAGATCTCAAAATTAAATGTAGGAAAACAGAACTAGTAAATGCTTTCTTTTCAGATCACGATTCAATAAAAACTACATTCAACAAAAAGTTGGGGGTAAGTAGACAAAAAGTAATTGGAAGCTAAATAATCTAATTTTAAAGAATGATTGGGTGAAACAGCAAATTATAGACACAATTAATAATTTCACTCAAGAAAATGACAACGATGAGACATCATACCAAAATTTTGTTGGATGCAGCTAAAGTGCTAATAAGGAGAAATTTTATATTTAGAGGCTTACTTGAAGAAAATAGAGGAAGAGAAAATCAATGAATTAAGCTTGCAACTTAAAAAGCTAGAAAAAGACCAAATTAAAAACTCCCAATCAAATACTAAACTTGAAATTCTAAAATTAAAAGGAAAAATTAATATTGAAAGTAAAAAAAAAAAAACTATTGAATTAATAAATAAAGCTAGGAGTTGGTTCTATGAAAAAAAAAAACAATAAAATAGATAAACCTTTGGTAAATCTGATCAGAAAAAGGAAAGAGGAAAATCAAATTGTTAGTCTTAAAAATGAAAAGGGGGAAGTTTCCACCAATGAAGAGGAAATTAGAGCAATAATAAGGAGTTATTTTGTTCAACTTTATGCCAATAAATTTGATAACCTAAGTGAAATGGATGACTACCTTCAAAAATATAGGCTTCCCAGAATAACAGATGAGGAAGTAAATTGCTTTAATAATCCCATTTCAGAAAAAGAAATAGAACAAGCTATTAATCAATTCCCTAAGAAAAAATCTCCAGGACCAGATGGATTTACATGTGAATTCTACCAAACATTTAAAGAACAATTAGCCCCAATGCTATATAAACTATTTGAAAAAATAGAGAATGAAGGAGTCCTACCAAACTCCTTTTATGACACAGATATGGTAATGATACCTAAACCAGGTAAGTTGAAAACTGAGTCAGAAAAATATAGATCAATGTCCTTAATGAATATTTATGCTAAAATCTTAAATAAGATTTTAGCAAAAAGACTACAGAAAATCATCCCCAGGATAATACACCATGATCAAGTAGGATTTATACCAGGAATGCAGAGCTGGTTCAATACTAGGAAAACTATTAGTATAATTGACCATTTTAATAATCAAATTAACAAGAATCATATGATCATCTTAATAGATGCAGAAAAAGTATTTGATAAAATATAACACTTGGGAGTATAGGAATAAATGGACTATTCCTTAAAATAGCCAGGAACATATATTTAAAACCGTCAGTAAGTATCATATGTAATGGGGATAATCTGGAACCTTTTCCAGGAAGATTAGGAGTATCACCATTACTATTCAATATTGTATTAGAAACACTAGCCTCAGCAATAAGAGTCGAGAAAGAGATTAAAGGAAATAGAGTATGTAATGAGGAAACCAAACTATCACTCTTTGCAGATGATATGATGGTATACTTAGAAAACCCCAGAGATTCTAATAAAAAGCTATTAGAAATAATCCACAATTTTAGCAATGATGCAAGATACAAAATAAATCCACATAAATCCTCAGCATTTTCATACATCACCAACAAAATCCAACAGCAAAAGATATAAAGAGAAATTCCATTCAAAATAATGGAAGATAGTATAAAATATTTGAGAATCTGTCTACCAAAGGAAAGCCAGGAATTATATGAGCAAAATTACAAAATACTTGCCACAAAAATAAAGTCAGATTTAAATACCTGGAAAGTTATTAAGTGCTCTTGGATAAACCGAGCGAATATAATCAAGATGACAATACTCCCTAAAGTAATCTATTTAGTTAGTGCTAAACCAATCAGACTCCCAAAAAACTATTTTAATGACCTAGAAAAAATAACAACAAAATTCATATGTAAGAATAAAAGGTCGAGAATTTCAAAGGAATTAATGGAAAAAAAAATCAAATGAAGTTGGCCTAGCTGTACCTGATCTAGAACTATATTATAAAGCAGCAGTCACCAAAACCAATTGGTATTGGATAAGAAATAAACTAGTTGATCAATTGAATAGGTTAGGTTCACAGGACAAAATAGTCAACAACTATAGCAATCTAGTGTTTGACAAACCCAAACATACCAGCTTTTGGGATAAGAATTCATTATTGACAAAAACTGCTGAGAAAACTGGAAATTATTATGGCAGAAATTAGGCATGTAGCCACTTAACACCACATACCAAGATAAGATCAAAATGGGTCCATGATTTAGGTATAAAGAATGAGATCATAAATAAATTAGAGGAACATAAGGTAGTTTACCTCTTAGACGTGTGGAGGAGTAAGGAATTTGTGACCAAAAGAGAACTAGAGATCATTATTGATCACAAAATAGAAAATTTTTATTACATCAAGCTAAAAAGCTTTTGTATAAACAAAACTAATGCAAACAAGATTAGAAGGGAAGTAACAAACTGGGAAAATATTTTTCCAGTTAAAGATTCTTATAAAGGCCTCATTTCCAAAATTTATAGAGAACTGACTCTAATTTATAAGAAATGAAGCCATTCTCCAATTGATAAATGGTCAAAGGATATGGACAGACAATTTTGAGATGATGGTATTGAAATCATATCCACTCATATGAAAGAGTGTTCCAAATCACTATTGATCAGAGAAATGCAAATTAAGACAATACTGAGATACCACTACCCACCTGTCAGATTGGCTAAGATGACAGGAAAAAATAATGATGAATATTAGAGAGGCTGTGGGAAAACTGGGACAGTTTTACATTATTGGTGGAGTTGTGAAAGAATCCAACCATTCTGGAGAGCAATCTGGAATATGCCCAAAAAGTTATCAAACTGTATATATCCTTTGATCCAGCAGTTCTACTACTGGGCTTATATCCCAAAGAAATACTAAAGAAGGGAAAGTATGTGCCAAAATGTTTGTGGCAGCCCTTTTTGTAGTAGCTGGAAACTGGAAAATGAATGGATGCCCATCAATTGGAGAATGGTTGGGTAAATTATGGTATATGAATGTTATGGAATATTACTGTTCTGTAAGAAATGAGCAGCAAGATGAATACAGAGAGTATTAGAAAGTCTTACATGAACTAATGCTGAGTGAAATGAACTTAACCAGGAGATCATTATATACTTCAACAATGATACTGTATGAGGATGTATTCTGATGGAAGCAGTTATTTTCAACAAAGAGAAGATCTAATTCAATTCCAATTGATGGACAGAATTAGCTACATCCAGAGAAGGAACACTGGGAAATAAGTGTAAACTGTTTGTATTTTTGTTTTTCTTCCCAGGTTATTTTTACCTTCTGAATCCATTTAGTTCTGCACACATATATTGTATCTATATGTATGGGACTGCCTGCCATCTAGGGAAGGGGATAGAGGGAAGGAGGGAAAATTTGAAATAGAAGTGATAATGTTGTAAAAAATTACCATTGTTTATGTACTGTCAAAAATTTTATTATTATAAAATTAATAAAAATGTAAAAAAATAAAAGAAAAGAAAATATTAAAAAATTTTTAAATAATAAAAAATAAAAAGTTTGAGAGATTAAAAAAGCTATTTATTTTGCATAATGTACTCTAGTTCTTTTTTGGCCACAAATTCCTTCCTCCTTTAAAGATCTGAGATAGTTCTTCTAATTTGCTTATGGTATCACTCTTTCTATCTAAAGCATGAATCCATTTCAACCTTCTCTTGGTATAGGGTATTAGGTGTTAGTCAATGTATAGTTTCTGCCATAAATAACAATTTTCCCAAACTTTTTTTTTTTTTACAAATAGTGTGTTCTTATCCCAGGAACTGTGCTCTTTGCATTTATCAAATACTAGATTGCTATAGTCATTGATTATTGTGTCTTGTGAATCTAACCTATTCCACTGATCAAGCTACTCTATTTTTTAGCCAGTACAAAATGTTTTCAATGACCACTGCTTTAATAGAAAGCTTTATATTATAGTTTTAGATCTGGTACAACTAGGTAACATTCATTTGAATTTTTTCATTAATTCCCTTGAAATTCTTGATCTTTTATCCTTTCAGATGAAATTTGATATTCTAGATATGTATAACATATTTTGGGTAATTTTATTGGTATGGCACTAAATAAGTAAGTTTAATTTAGGTAGTATCATCATTTTTATTATTTTTGCTCAGCCTATTGATGAGCAGTTGATAATTTTCCAATTGATTATATCTGATTTTATTTGTGTGAAAAGTGTTTAGTAGTTCTGTTCATATAGTTCCTTATTTTTGCCTTGGCAGATAGATTCCCAAATAATATTTCTGCCATACAAATTTCTGATTTTCCCAGCAGTTTTTGTCAACAGTTATTTTAAATGGAATTTCTCTTTATTTTTCTTGAAGTTCAACTTTGCTGATAACTCATGTGGATTTATTTTGATTCCTGCAACTTTGCTAAACTTGTGAATTGTTTCTAGGATTTTTTTAGTTGATTCTCTAGGATTCTCTAAGTTTACTATCATATCATCTTCGAAAAGTGGTAATGGTGGTCTAGCTTTCTGGAGGTCCTCCAGAAGGGACTTGGTCTCAGCAGTGTACAAACCACAAGAATGGATTAAAGTCCAAAGTCTTTACTGTCTCTCTCTCTTTTTTTTTACATTGCCCATTTAGTCTTTTTTTATTATTATTATAAATTTTCATTAACAAAACATATTCATGGTTAAATTTTCAAAATTGAGCCCTGCAAACACTTCTGTTCTAACTTTTCCCCTCCTTCCCTCCATTCCCTCCTTTCCTCCATTTCCTCCCTTAGATGGCAGACAGTTCCATACATGTTAAGCATGTTAAAGTATATGTTAGATACAGTATATGTATATATATCCATACAGTTATATTGTGCACAAGAAAAGTCAGATTTAGAAAGAAGGTAAACATAACCTGGGAAGAAAAACAAAAATGCAAGCAAAAAAACCCAGAAAGAGTGCAAATGCTCTACTGTCATTCACACACATTTCTCAGTGTTCTTTCATTACATTTTCATCACTGATCAATTGGAACTGATTTGGATCCTCTCCTTGCCGAAAATAGCCACTTCCATCAGAATTGAACCTTATATAGTATTGTTGTTGAAGTGTATATTGATCTGGTTCTGCTCATTTCACTTAGCATCAGTTCATGTAAGTCTCTCCAAGTTTCTCTGTATTCGTCCTGCTGGTCATTTCTTACAGAACAATAATATTCCATAACATTAATATATCATAATTTACTCAGTCATTTTCCAATGGATGGGCATCCATTCAATTTCCAGTTTTTAGCCACTACAAAAAGGGTTGCCAAAAACATTTTTGCTTATATAGGTCCCTTTTCTGTTAGGTTCTTACTAAGTGCTAATGAGATAATGAGATATTAGGTTCTTACTAAGTGCTAAGTCGGTACTTAACAATTCTCTAGTTCCAACCTTTACTGGGAAGTTTTACCCCTTCAAACTTCTGGGGAGGAGCTTGCATGCTTAGGATGTGCAAGTTCATTAGTTGAAGTATTTTTTCCCAGAAGCCCATGAGTTATTCCACACCTTCTTCCTCCAGAGAACCGCCCCAACTCTGGCCCAGATAAGACTCTCTCCTTGCTCAATGTTGTCTTCTTTTCTCCTCCCAGAGAGTGAGCATGGATTAATTCAGGGGCTTCTAGGAAAAAAAAAATACTTCAACCAATGAACTTGCTCCTCCTAAGCATGCAAGCTCCTCCCCAGAAGTTCAAAGGGGTAAAACTCCCAGTAAAGGTAGGAACTAGAGAATTGTTAAGTACTGACTTAGCACTTAGTAAGAACCTAATATCTCACTATCTCGTTAGCACTTAGTAAGAACCTAACACTTTTCCTTCTTTAACATTTCTTTGGGATATAAACCCAGTAGTAACACTTCTGGATCAAAGGTTATACACTGCTTGATAACTTTTTGAGTATAGTTCCAAATTGCTCTCCAGAATGGTTGGATCCATTCACAACTCCAACAACAATGCATCAGTGTCCCAGTTTTCCCAAATTCCCTTCAATTATTTTTTCCTGTCATTTTAACCAAGCTGACAGGAGAGTAGTGATATCTCAGAGTTGTCTTAATTTGCATTTCTCTGAACAATAATGATTTGGAACATCTTTTCATATGAGTAAAAATAGTTCAATTTCATGATGTGAAAATTATCTGTTCATATCCTTTGACTATTTAATAATTGGAGAATGGGTTAATTTCTTATAAATTAGATTCAATTCTCTATATATTTTGGAAATGAGATCTTTATCAGAATCTTTAAAAAATATTTCCCAGTTTATTGCTTTCCTTCTAATCTTCTTTGCAAAACTACAAAGCACTTTCCACACAAATATAGTCAGTTCTAAACAATTGGAAAAAATATGAAGTGCTCCTGGTTAGGTCGAGCAAATATAATAAAGATGACAATACTACCTAAACTAATCTATTTATTTAGTGCTATGCCAATCAGACTCCCAAGAGCCTATTTTAATGACCTAGAAAAAATAACAAGAAAATTCATCTGGAAGGAAAAAAAAAGGTCAAGAATTTCAAGGGAACTAATGAAAAAAATCAAATGCAGGTGGCCTAGCTGTACCTTATCTAAAAATATATTATAAAGCAGTGGTCACCAAAACCATTAAAACATTAATGCAGAGAAGATTAGAAGGAAAGCAATAAACTGGGAAATTCAGGCCTTATTAGACATAGTACAGGAACAAATTGACCAAGGACACTTACAACCTTCTCTAAGTCCTTGAAATTCCCCAGTATTTGTTATAAAAAAGAAATCTGGAAAATGGAGGATGTCGACTGATTTAAGAAAGGTAAATGAACAGATGGCAATTATGGGAACTCTTCAACCTGGACTTCCATCTCTTACATAATTGCCTAGAGAATGGCCTCTGTGGGTTATAGACATTAACGATTGCTTCTATTATATCTCTCTAGATAAGGATGATATGAAAATATTTGCCTTTTCAGTGCCCAGGTAGCTGAGCCTTATAAAATATATGAATGGACAGTTTTGCCATATAGAATGAAAAACTGCCCTACTCTGTGTCAAATGTATGTTGTTGCTGCTCTTACTCCAGTAAGAAAAACATTTCCAAAAGTCATGTTATTCCATTACAGGTATGATATATTGGTATGTGCACCTGAGGAACAAAAGTTAGAAGCATGTCTACAAAAAACCATAGAAACTCTAAGGAATTGTAAATTGCACATAACTTCAGAAAAGATTCAAAGACATGCTCCTTTTCAATATTTAGGATATGAAATATATCCTAAGGTGCTTGCAGTACAGAAACTCTCCTTAAGAACAGAGAAGCTAAACACCTTAAATGAGTTCCAGAAATTGATAGGAGATATCCAATGGATACGTCCCATGCTAGGCTTGTCAATTGCAACCATTATATGACATTTTAAGGGGAGACAGTGCTTTAAATCCACTATGCCAGCTTACAAAAGAAGCTCAAGAGGCTTTGAGACAAATTGAACTGGCTTTATCCAATGTGGTTGAAAGAATCACTCAAAAACCCTTGGAAATATCATTTTTGCTACACAAGAGACACCCACAGCAGTACTTCATCAAGGAGAGAGTGTGATAGAGTGGGTGAACCTCCCAGCACAACCAGAACTAAGCCTTATTCCTTACCCAGTGCTTGTGGCTAGAATTTTATTAAAGGCCATTAAACTAGCAGTACAATTATCTGGGATAAGATCTGACAAGATATAGACCTTTTATACTAATGCACAAATTAATGTGTGCTGTGAAACTATCCCAGAGTGGCCAATTTTATTAGCCATGGCTCCAAATTTTACACACAGGTCTATATTAAAGATGACCAGACTGTTACATAATTGGTGATGGATTCTTGAAGAAAAGGTTTCTAAAGTTCCTCTTAAAGGACCAACTATCTTTACAGATGCATCCAAACATAATATTTGTGCTGTATACTCTCGTGACTTAAATATAAAGAGACTAGTCAGAACTCCTTTTCAGTCCACTCAGCAGAATGAATTGTATGCAATCATTCTAGCTCTTGCTTATTATCCGGGAAACATAAATATAATATCTGATTTGGCCTATTCAGTAGGTGTGGTACAACTAATTGCCACAGCCCAAATAAAATCTGTAGTCTCCAATATATATCAGCTCTTTAAGGAACTTCAAGAGCGAGTGAGAAAGCATCCAGGTAAGATTTATATTTTGCATGTCCACTCCCATAGTGGACTTCCATTTCCTATTTTTGATGGTAATTCAAAGGCAGATAACCTTCTAACCATATTGGCCAATACTCCTTTGTTTCAAGAAACACAAGAATCTCATTCTAAATATCATCAGGCTGCCCAAGCTTTACATTTACAATTTGGAATAACAAGAGAAGAAGCTAGGAGTATAGTAAAAGCCTATACAGCTTGCCTTCCTTTCCATGCTCCTACACTCCTTCCAGGGAAGAACCCTCATGGTTTGAGACCTATTGAAATTTGGCAAATGGATGTGACCCATTATAAATCTTTTGGTCGTCTGTCTTTTATCCATGTTGTGGTAGACACCTCTTCAGGATTCACATTTGCAATGCCAGAAGCAAAAGAGACAGCCCAAGTGATCACTGAAATCCTTATACAATCATTTGCAATTTGGGGTGTGCCACAAGCAATAAAAACAGAAAATGGACCTGCATATACGTCTAAACATTTTGCACACTTTTGTGCACAGTATAAGGTTTTACATATCATGGGCATACCCTTTAATCCTCAAGGGCAGTCCATAGTAGAGAGAAGAAACAAAGATATTAAGACACTCCTCCAGAAACAAAAGGGGAAGCTATGGGTAACCCTAGAGAACTTCTAAATTTAGTTTTCTATACCATTAATTTTTAAATTTTTGACAAAAGATGCACTGGCTCCAACAGACAGGTTTTATAACCCACTGGAAGGACAGTGTCCAGTGCAAGCAGCTCCACTGTCTTTAGATAATCGCCAGGTGATGTGGAGAGACCCAGAAAGTGCGGAATGGAAGGGACCAGATAGGTTAACTGCTTGGGGGAGAGGGTTTGCTTGTATCTCCACAGATGGAGAAGGAATCAGATGGGTGCCAAGAGCCGTATTCACCTTGTCCATCAGAGAGAGATGGAGCAGACCCTTGAAATGAAGGAAAAGACCCAAGAAACATCAGGTGGTTCCATTGCTGATTGTGCCCACCACTGAAAGAACCTGGAAGTTATAGTGTTTGACTCATGGACATCAAAAATTATTGTACTTAAAAATCCTCAGGAGTCATTGGATTGTCTGAGATGTGATAAGACCATTATAGGATTTGAAAGTCCTCAGGAATCATTGGATTCTCTGAGACATCATAAGACTATTGTAGGACTTGAAAGTCCTCAGGAATCATTGGATTCTCTGAGGCATCATAAGACAGTTGCAGAACTTCAAAAATCTGTAGGGATCGATTCCATAACATATAAAAAGACTGATGCGGGATTTCAAAAACTTGTGGAGATCATTGGATTCCCTAATATGTGAAGCAATGGACAATAGATTGGTTTTGGACTATCTCTTGGTTGCTGAAGAAGGCATATGTGTGACTGATGTTTGCATACCCTCCTTTTAGGACTTCTGGAAATCTTTTACAAAACTGTGTTGATTTATAGTTTGTTATATCACTACTTGCATACATAATACATGTTTGTTACACCACATAGAGCATGCACTGACTTTGGGGAGAGTCATCACTAATAGCCTCTGCGTTATTGCTATGTGCTTATGTAATAACTCCCATGCTGATGGGTTTGTGCATACTTGTCTCTAATAAGGCCCTTCAACCCAGAAACCCGCTAGCAATCCCCACTTCCCTTTGGTGCTTTTCATCTCCCTTCCTGAGATGTCATGGAGGGCATGATTATCTCCTTTTTAGTGCTTTCATCTCCCCTCCTGATTAGACAGTGGGGGTGTGATCACCTCTTTTCTAGGGTTCTCACCTCCCAGAAAAGTTAGGGATGGCATGACCACCTGTGTTCTAAAACAAAAGAAAATGGGAGATGTAAAGGGCTAGAACTGAGCAAATGCACTTGGATAATTGAGCAAGTGAGACTAATAGCCAATTGGACAGTTCTCTATTAACTTGTTTGAAAGTTGACCCTCCCCAGCTGTTCTGTGCTGACTTGATTGGTGGGACAAAGAGGGGGAAGTGACGTGTGTGGGGAGAGTAGGATGAGGAAATTGAGGCACTCTCTTTCTCGTGGGGGGGGGGGTGGAGAGAAGAGGGTGGTGTGGAGATTACTAGATCTAATCCCCTGACCAAGAATAAAGACTTTTGGTGATCTTGACTCTGGCTGATTTGTGGGAAGACAGAGTTCCAGCATATCTGTTACTGGATATTGTGTCTGGATATTAAAGTGTTTTTAAATGTTTCTAACAAATGAGATGAGCGTGATCTGTGAAACCTAACTGCTGTTTTATCTATTGGGCTATAGCTGGCAGCTGTTTGCCTGTCCAGTGAAAAAAACCTGTTAAGCTGCTGGCCAATCTATTTTGGCCTCCTCACGTCTTGTAGCAGTCCTTGTGGACTTCTTTCTTTCTATCTTTCTATCTCAGACTGTTCTAACCTTTCCTTGTTAGATTTGTGTTATTAGATCTAGAATTTTAGATCAAAT
This sequence comes from Sminthopsis crassicaudata, assembly GCF_048593235.1. Taxonomy (NCBI): domain Eukaryota; kingdom Metazoa; phylum Chordata; class Mammalia; order Dasyuromorphia; family Dasyuridae; genus Sminthopsis; species Sminthopsis crassicaudata. Next base: position 287,339,848 of record NC_133617.1, on the reverse strand, counting down.
TACAGCCATATCGAGGACCTAGATCAGCTTTGATTGTCAGCACAACACACTATACCCATCCCCTTTCCTGGACTGAGAGTTTATCTTCAGCAGGTAGCAGTTATTGAGAGACTATCACCCCTGTGTTTAGTGTACTTTGGACTGATATGGGGAATTTAGAAATGGTTGAATGGCTGTTAAACCCTGACTGGGTCATCTGTTACTGTGTTTTAAGATTTGGGATGTAAATTGTTAAAACTGTATAACTATTGCTTTTATGTATGAGGGATTTGTAGGAAATACTACTGTGCTAATCTGTTATATATAGGAACTTTGATTCACTCTTGGGATTTATATGTGGGATGGTTATTTGATAATTCATTTCCATGAGAAAAAAAAAAGGAAAAAAGGGATAGGAAATTGAGGAAACTGGTGGATTTTTCTCAAAATACCTGAAAGAATAGTCAGGAATTATATGAGCAAAATTACGAAACACTTGCCACAAAAATAAAGTCAGATTTAAATAATTGGAAAGACATTCAATGGAAAGACATGGATAGGCCAAGCGAATATAATAAAGATGACAATACTCCCCAAACTAATCTATTTCTTTAGTGCTATACCAATAAGACTCCAAAGGAACTATTTTAATGACCTAGAAAAAATAACAACAAAATTCATATGGAAGAATAAAAGGTCGAGAATTGCAAGGGAACTAATGAAAAAAAAGTCAGATGAAGGTAGTCTAGGTGTACTTGATCTAAAGCTATATTATATAGCAGCAGTCATCAAAACCATTTGGTATTGGCTAAGAAATAGACCAGTCGATCAGTGGAACGGATTAGGTACAAAGGACAAAAAAGGGTACATCTATAGCAATCTAATCTTTGACAAACCCAAAGACACCAACATTAGGGATACAAATTCATTATTTGAAAAAAACTTTTGGGAAAACTGGAAATTAGTATGACAGAAATTAGATATGGATCCATACTTAACACCATATACCAAGAGGGGATCAAAATGGGTCCATGATATAAGCATAAAGAATGAGATAATAAATAGATTAGAGGAACTGAGAATAGTCTAACAGAGAATAGTCTACCTCTCAGACCTGTGGAGGAGGAAGGAATTTATGACTAGAGGAGAACTAGAGATCATTATTGATCACAAAATAGAAGATTTTGATTACATCAAACTAAAAAGTTTCTGTACAAACAACACTAATGCAAACAAGATTAGAAGGGAAGTAACACATTGGGAAAATATTTTTACAGTTAAAGATTCTGATAAGGGTCTCATTTCCAAAATATATAGAGAACTGACTCTAATTTATAAGAAATCAAACCATTCTCCAATTGATAAATGGTCAAAGGATATGAACAGACAATTCTCAGATGATGAAATTGAAATTATATCCACTCATATGAAAGAGTGTTCCAAATCACTACTGATCAGAGAAATGCAAATTAAGACAACTCTGAGATACCACTACACATCTGTCAGATTGGCTAAGATGACAGGAACAAATAATGATGAATGTTGGAGGGGATGTGGGAAAACTGGGACACTAATACATTGTTGGTGGAGTTGTGAAGGAATCCAACCATTCTGGAGAGCAATTTGGAACTATGCCCAAAAAGTTATCAAACTGTGTATGCCCTTTGATCCAACATTGCTGCTATTGGGCTTATATCCCAAAGAAATACTGAGGAGGAGAAAGGGACTTGTATATGCCAAAATATTTGTGGCAGCTCTTTTCATAGTGGCTAGAAACTGGAACATGAATGGATGTCCATCAATTGGAGAATGGTTGGGTAAATTATGGTATATGAAGGTTATGGAATATTATTGCTCTGTAAGAAATGACCAGCAGGAGGAATACAGAGAGGCTTGGAGAGACTTACATCAACTGATGCTGAGTGAAATGAGCAGAACCAGAAGATCACTGTACACTTCAATGTTGTATGAAGATGTATTCTGATGGAAGTGAATATCTTCAACATAAAGAAGATCCATCTCACTTCCAGTTGATCAATGATGGACCCAAACAACTACACCCAGAGAAGGAACACTAGGAAGTGAATGTAAATTGTAGCACTACTGTCTATCTACCCAGGTTACTTATACCTTCGGAATCTAATACTTAATGTGCAACAAGAAAATGGGATTTACACACATATATTATATCTAGGTTATATTGTAACACATGTAGAATGTATGGGATTGCCTGTCATCTAGGGGAGGGAGTAGAGGGAGGGAGGGGATAATTTGGAAAATAGAATACAAGAGATAATGTTATTTAAAAATACTCATGCATATGTACTGTCAAAAAAAATTAAATAAAATAAAAATAAATAAATTTTTAAAATCAGCTTCAAAAAAAATACTACTTATCATATGGGATATCTCACTGAGATGGTTAGGAGAAGAGATATATGGGATACTATGGTAATATAAGAAACAGAAAATATCAATTAAAATTTATTTTTAAAAAATAGGAAGTAGGTGGGACACTAAATAAAGCTCTGGCCTGGAGTAAGAAAGCCCTAAATTTAAATACAAGCTTATATACTTCCTAGATGTGTGAATTTCAACAAATTATTTCACCTTTAGTTGTCTCAGTTTCCTAAATTGCAAAATATAAATAGTAAGAGCACTTACCTGTCAAGGTTGTTATGAGGATCAAATGAAATAATATCATAACATCCTTAGCATATGACTTGGTGCATACTAAGTACTATATTAATGTTAACTATTATTATAATATTATTTGATGATAATTCGTTAAGTTCTGAATCCCTAGGTCCTTTATTTTCCCAAATTGATTGTATTCATTGATGTCTGGGACAAGTGGATGGGCCTACCAAAGGATATTGGAAGAAATAAAAGTAAAGGAAGCAGACAAGTGCTACATTCTATATGAAATTGTTCACTGGAACTGGATCATGATTAAAGTTCATAGATTTTAAATTAAAAAAAAATACCTGAAAGAATGGGAACCTCTAGTTCCTATTCACTTTGCCTTTGGCACTTCTGCCCCACCTGCTATCTCACTAGTTCAGATTGAATTGGAAGTCCTTAAATTTACTTGACTATGATTTGCTGGTTATGCTTTAACTTTGAAATCCATTATTCTGTTTGAATTGCCCTGGCAAACTAAGTTTTTGGGATGAATTTTTAGAGACAACCAGAAATTAGACACCTGTCTTGGGACTGGCAATCTCTCTGATCTGTTTCTCCATTCCAGTAACCCTAGTTCTTTAATTAGTATTTAAGCATTCTCAAAGGACCTTGCAGTTTGCTATCAGGCCTCTAAAAGTTTGAGATTTGCCTTCTTTGATCTAACTGTGCATAATCTGCTCAGAAATCTGATCCTTTCTACAGCCTTGTCTGTTCCTCTGAACAGGGACAGGTGGAGCTACTCCAAGTCTCACCCTTCTCCCCTGAAGAGGGTTGCCCCTCTGAATGGGCCTTGAGCTCATGAGCTCTGCTGATCTATAAGCAGAGGCTGAGTTAAGGGCAGAAATGACTTCATACCATCTAATTTAGAGTGAACAGTACATCTTAAACTGGATTCTCTGGCTGAGATGCTCTGAAACTGCAGAGGACCTGACATGCTAACAGTAAGGGGCCTTTGTATTGCTGATTAATTCTGGGGTTATCTGGGAGAGACTTGTTGCCATAAGTCCTTGCATTTTCCTAGTTTTATTTTGGTTTATTTACTTCACATAGGGTTAGTTAAAATTATGATTCTAAGACCTTCCAGGTATCTAGAAGAAGTTAATTCAATAGTTTGAATAGTCAGAAGAGAGACAGTGTGAAATGTTGTGCCACAGTTCCTTTTTATTGTACTGACTCAGTTTCCCAACTTTCCTGACCCAGTTTGTCTAAATTGTTCTGCCTCAGTTCCTAATTGTAATGCTCACCACCCTTCCCTCTTAATCATCAGGGTGTTTTATGGGATAAAGATCTTATATCTTAGACTTCATTAGAATACCAGATGTTTCTCCCCATCCCAATTAATTAGAACATCAGGTGACTCTCCCTCTATAGTTCCTCTTCACATTATGTCATCCCCATCCTAGGTACTTGCCCCCATTATGTCATCATTCTTGTTACCCTATAAAAGAATCTTTGTATCTGACATTTGTTGCTGGATTCTTTGAAATTATAGTTTCATTCAGCCCTGGCACCAAACCATGGATCCATTTGGTCTCAGTAAATCTCTCCCTTTCAAATAAAATATTAAAAACTGTCTAATCTTTATCTTGCCTCAGTTTCTATGGCATTACAATGGGATTATCCTAAAAATAAAATTGGTTGAGGAAATGTAAAATGAAGAAATTACCTTATAAAAGTGAAATATAAATAGAAGAACTTTTATAGTGGAAGGCAGAAGGAAATGGATGTTTTATAGTTCTAGAAACTTAATATCATCAGAATTGGCTTAAAGAAGAAATAACTTATACATTTAGAATGGTAGACAAGTCTTCTTAACTTATAGAGATAGGAGAACAAATATGAAATAAAGGAGGGACTGTTAGAAGGCTGTACAGAATAAGAAATAAGATTAAAAAAGAAAGGATAAAGGAAGAATTCCTAGAAAGGGTGTGGATTATGGTGGCAGTGGTACAAAGTAAATTAGATTTCAGATGAGGGAGGGAATTAAAAGAGCATAAGAGAAAGGTAAACTGTGAGTAAAGATAGGATAGAGGGCAATGTATAACTAGTCATTATAGCTTTGAATATGAAGGGGATAAACACTCATAAAACAGAAATGGATACAATAATGGATTAAAAAATAGACTCCAATGTTATATTTTTGCAAGAAAACTTTTTTTTTAATGAAAAATATACATGTAGAAAAAAAAATAAAGTGTTGAAGTAGAATTTAATGTTTCATCTTAATACAAAAAATAGGAGGAGCAATTACAATCTCAAGGTTAAAACTAAAATGGTTTTAATTAAAAGAGAAAAAATAAGGAAATGACATTATGTGTTTTTAAAAGTATCATAGATAATACAGTAATATTTATGCTAAACTTATGTGCACCAAAAGTTATAGCATCCAAATATTTCAAGGTAAATTAATTATAGATAATAATAGATAGGGGGAAGCTAGGTGGAGCAGTAGATAGAGCACCAGCCTTGAATTCAGGAGGACCTGAGTTCAAATCCGGTCTCAGACACATAACACTTCCTAGCTGTGTGACCCTGGGCAAGTCACTTAACCCCAGCCTCAGGGGGGAAAAAAAAAAAAAAAGATAATAATAGGTAGCAGACCTATAGTTGTATATGAGTTCAATCATCCCCTTTCAGGCCTCAATAAATTGAAAAATAATTAAAAAGTAAAAAAGGAGACAAGGAGATAAATATAATGTTAGGCAAAATAGATAGGATTAAATATTGAGAGAAAACTGAATGCCAAATCGAAAGGAATATATATATATATGTATATATATATATATATATATATATATATATATATATATATATATATATATTTTTTTTTTCAGTATCATATGGTATCTTTACAAAAATTGACCATATATCAGGGCCTGAAAACTTTATAGGTAAATGCAGAAAATCAGAAATATTAATTGCATTCTTTTCAAATCATAAATCAATAAAAGTATGTATAATAAGGGACCATGAAATATGGATTAAAAATAACTGGAAACTAAATAACCTAAAGCAAGGGTTCTCAAACAACGGCCTGCAGTCCAGATGCGGCCCTCTGAGGACGTTTATGCGGCCCACTGGGTTATAGCAAAATCAGACTGGAAGTGATGTTCAACCTAAACTTGCACTTGCAACACATACTTCCGGCACTGGGCTGAGGTGGCAGAGACAGAGTGTGAGGTGATACTGAGGTTCTTAGGCCGGGGTGTATGGTGTGGGGAACGGAGAGACATGAAGAAGATGGAGACCTGATGGCCCATGGCCTTGTAAATTAATGGAAACCACCCAACAGACAGGCACAAGGGATGTACAGTGCATGCTGTGCATGTCACAGCCACTGCAGGCGGAATACTTGGGTTGTGTCTGGTGCACAGGTATAGTAACAGTTAGTACTACAAGTCCCAGCTGGACTCTATCATTGTCATTATGCTCTAATGACAATGTAATGGCTTCCTTTCTAGTGCATGTTGCAGTACTGACTGCTATTGTCGCCCAGAATGAAGCTCCTGGTGCCAGGCCATCGCCCTATTTCCATAGTGACCTCATGTCTAGCTATTGTAGTCATCAGTTTTATCATTGTGTGTATATTTTGTAGTTTCATAAAGAGATGGAATATTGCTAACATATGTCATCACCTTATAATCACTGGGGGTCTGACCTTAGTGGCCCCATTTATCCTGAGTATGAGGGGGTGCAGAGCTGGTATACTACTTCATCCCCCTTCAGATTCTTAAGGTCCCCATACACTTGTGCAGCTTCAATTCACATGATGACCTCCCCCAGAAGCCCCAATGTACGATTTGTCACTGAAGCTCATTCTGCACATACAATATATTGCACAGTTATATACATATATGCACAGTCTTGCCTGCAATTATGATAAATTACGAGTGCAGTACGTATCATCATGCAGTGCTGGATCATGAGAATTGATCCCAGGATTCAGAGGAAGCCAGGGCATTTGTGAGGGCCACCTGATCGGTGACTTGTGTGCGGTGAAGGTCTGAAGTGGGAGGGAGAGTACGAGAAACAGAGGCATCAGAGCACAGAGGCAGCTTGGAGGAAGTTGGGCATTGCAGTCTGTATGAATCTGTGTGAGCAAAGTTATAACTGATATATTGTTTTTGTAGCACTGTATATATATATATATATATATATATATATATATATATATATGTATTTTACTAATAGCATATATATATATATATATATATATATATATATATATATATATATATATATATATGTATTTTACTAATAGCAATTTGGAATGCCTTAGAAATAATGATGTCAAGAAAAAGAAAAATTGAGTTGGAGTGTAGGATATTAAAAGAACAGTGGACGTATGATTACTTTTTCATGCAGTACAAGGAAAGAGCTGTATGTCTGATATGCCAGATATAGTGTCTGTGTTCAAAGAATATAATTTGCATTGACACTACGAAACTCAACATAAAGACAAATATGATTGTTTTGTTGGAGAAGTGAGAAAACATAAAATATTGAAACTAAAAAATATATTGAAAACTTAGCAAAATATTTTTGTGAAGCAGAAACAGCTAAATATTTCATTATTGCGAGCAAGTTTTTAAGTTGCCAAGCTAATAGTACACATTGGCAGCCCACTCTTGGAGGGAGAATTTGTTAAAGAATGCCTTCTTGGTGAAGATGGCGGAGAAGATACATGCGACTGTGTAAGCTCCTTTCTTCCCTCACAACCAACAAGATATAATCAGCCTCAGAAATAGCACTGAACTGATAGAATCCACAAGGACTGGAAGCACGACTTACCAGCTGAAGAGAATCTGGAGTTTCAACAGGAAAAGTCAGTTCCCAGGGGAGGAAGAAGAGAGGCCAGCACAGACGATTGGGTGCTGGCACACTGCGCCGATCCCGCTGGGGAGGGCTCTGGGATCAGAGAAGCCACTGAGATAGAAGAATCTGGCACAGGCTGTTAGCTCTTCTCTGCTTATAAAACAGCAGTTCAGAAGAGAAATCTAAGCCACTTTAAAAAAAATTTAAAGCCAGAGACTGGATCTTCCTGATCCCAGAGGTGACTCAGCAGATCTCGGCACTGTGGGTGCCTCCACATTAAAAGATAGAAGGGCCTGGAACCTGATATTCCGAAAGGCAAAAGATCAAGGATTGCAACCAAGAATAAACTACCCAGCTAAGTTTAGCATCTTTTTCCATGGAAGAAGATGGTCATTCAATGAAATAGAGGAATCCCATATGTTTCTAAGAAAAAAACCAGACTTAAACAAAAAATTTGATCTACATCCACAAGACTGAAGAGAAACAGAAAAAGGTACACAGAAGCAGGGGTAACTATCCTTATCTCAGATCAAGCAAAAGCAGAAGTTGATCTAGTTAAAAGAGATAAGGAAGGAAACTATATCCTGCTGAAAGGTAGCATAAATAATGAAGCCATATCAATACTAAACATATATGCACCCAGTGGTACAGCATCTAACTTTCTAAAGGAAAAGTTAAGACAGTTGCAAGAAGAAATAGACAGTAAAACTATAATAGTGGGAGATCTCAACCTTGCACTCTCAGATTTAGACAAATCAAACCGCAAAACAAATAAGAAAGAAATTAAAAAAGTAAATAGAACATTAGAAAAACTAGGTATGATAGACCTTTGGAGAAAACTGAATGGCAATAGAAAGGAATATACTTTCTTCTCAGCAGTTCATGGATCCTATACAAAAATTGACCATATATTAGGACATAAAGATCTCAAAATTAAATGTAGGAAGGCAGAAATAATAAAGGCCTTCTTCTCAGACCACAATGCAATAAAAGCTACATTCAGTAAAAAGTTAGGGGTAAATAGACCAAAAAGTAATTGGAAACTGAATAATCTCATCTTAAAGAATGACTGGGTGAAACAGCAAATTATAGAAACAATTAATAATTTCACCTAAGATAATGACAATGATGAGACATCATACCAAAATCTGTGGGATGCAGCTAAAGCAGTGATAAGGAGGAATTTTATATCTTTAGAGGCTTATTTGAAGAAAACAGAGGAGAGAAGATTAACGAATTGGGCTTGCAACTTAAAAGGCTAGAAAAAACCAAATTAAAAATCCCCAACCAAAAATTAAACTTGAAATACAAAAATTAAAAGGAGAAAACAATAATATTGAAAGTAAAAAAACTATTGAATTAATAAATAAAACCAAGAGTTGGTTTTATGAAAAAGCCAATAAAATAGATAAACTTTTGGTAAATCTGATCAGAAAAAAGAAAGAGGAAAATCAAATTGTTAGTCTTACAAATGAAAAGGGGGATCTTTCCACAAATGAAGAGGAAATTAGAGAAATAATAAGGAGTTACTTTGTCCAACTTTATGCCAATAAATTTGATAACTAAAGTGAAATGGATGACTTGCTCCACAAATATAGACTTCCTAGATTAACAGAGGAGGAAATAAATTGCTTAAATAGTCCCATTTCAGAAAAATAAAAAATAGAACAAGCTATTAATCAACTCCCCAGGAAAAAATCCCCAGGACCAGATGGATTTACATGTGAATTCTACCAAACATTTAAAGAACAATTACCTGCAATGCTATATAAACTATTTTAAAAAATAGGGGATGAAGGAGTCCTACCAAACTCCTTTTATGACACAGACATGGTACTGATACCTAAACCAAGTCGATCGAAAACTGAGAAAGAAAATTATAGACCAATTTCCTGAATGAATATTGATGCTAAAATCTTAAATAAGATATTAGCAAAAAGACTTCAGAAAATCATCCCCAGGATAATACACTATGATTAAGTAGGATTCATAACAGGAATGCAGGGCTGGTTTAATATTAGGAAAACTATTAGTATAATTGACCATATTAATAATCAAATTAATAAAAACCATATGATCATCTCAATAGATTCAGAAAAAGCATTTGACAAAATCCAACATCCATTCCTACTAAAAACTCTTGACAGTATAGGATATAAATGGATTATTCCTTAGAATAATCAGGAGCATATATTTAAGACCGTCAGTAAGCATAATATGCAATAGAAATAAACTACAACCTTTCCCAGTAAGATCAGGAGTGAAACAAGGATGCCCACTATCACCATTACTATTCAATATAGTACTAGAAACGCTAGCCTCGGCAATAAGAGCCGAGAAAGATATTCAAGGAATTAGAGTAGGAAATGAGGAAATCAAACTATCACTCTTTGCAGATGACATGATGGTATACTTAGAGAACCCCAAAGACTCTGCTAAAAAGCTATTAGAAATAATTCAGAATTTTAGCAAAGTGGCAGGATACAAAATAAATCCACATAAATCCTCAGAATTCTTATATATCACCAACAAAACGCAACAGCAAGAGATACAAAGAGAAATTCCATTCCAAACAAATGTTGAGAGTGTAAAGTATTTGGGAATCCATATACCAAAGAATAGTCAGGAATTATATGAGAAAAATTACAAAACACTTGCCACAAAAATAAAGTCAGATTTAAATAATTGGAAAGACATTCAGTGCTCTTGGATAGGCCGAGCGAATATAATAAAGATGACAATACTCCCCAAACTAATCTATATTATGGAAGAATAAAAGGTCAGTCACCAAAACCATTTGGTATTGGCTAAGAAATAGAACGGTAGATCAGTGGAACAGATTAGATACAAAGGACAAAATAGCAATCTAATCTTTGAGAAACCCAAAGAGACCAACATTAGGGACAAAAATTCATTATTCGGAAAAAAAACTGTTGGGAAAACTGGAAATTAGTATGGGAGAAATTAGATATGGATCCACACTTAACACCATATACCAAGATAAGATCAAATTGGGTCCATGATTTAGGCATAAAGAATGAGATCATAAATAGATTAGAGGAACAGAGGATAGTCTACCTCTCAGACCTGTGGAGGAGGAAGGAATTTATGACCAGAGGAGACTAGAGATCATTATTGATCACAAAATAGAAGATTTTTATTATATCAAACTAAAAAGTTTCTGTACAAACAATACTAATGCAAAGAAGATTAGAAGGGAAGTAACAAATTGGGAAAATATTTTTAAAAGTAAAGGTTCTGACAAAGGTCTCATTTCCAAAATATATAGAGAACTGACCCTGATTTATACGAAACCAAACCATTCTCCAATTGATAAATGGTCAAAGGATATGAACAGACAATTCTCAGAGGAAGAAATTGAAACTATTTCCACTCATATGAAAGAGTGTTCCAAATCACTGCTGATCAGAGAAATGCAAATTAAGACAACTCTGAGATACCACTAAACATCTGTCAGATTAGCTAAGATGACAGGAACAAATAATGATGAATGTTGGAGGGGATGTGGGAAAACTGGGACACTGATACATTGTTGGTGGAGTTGTGAAAGAATCCAGCCATTCTGGAGAGCAATTTGGAACTATGCCCAAAAAGTTATCAAATTGTGCATACCCTTTGACCCAGCATTGCTGTTATTAGGATTATATTCCAAAGAAATACTAAAGAGCAGAAAGGGACCTGTATGTGCCAAAATTTTTGTGGCAGCTCTTTTTGTTGTAGCTAGAAACTGGAAGTTGAATGGATGTCCATCAATTGGAGAATGGTTGGGTAAATTGTGGTATATGAAGGTTATGGAATATTATTGCTCCATAAGAAATGACCAGCAGGAGGAATACAGAGAGGCTTGTTGAGACTTATATCAACTGTTGCTAAGTGAAATGAGCAGAACCAGAAGATCACTATACAGTTCAACAACAATACTGTATGAGGATGTCTTCTGATGGAAGTGGAAATCTTCAACATAAAGAATAACCAACTCACTTCCAGTTGATCAATGATGGACAGAAATAACTACACCCAGAGAAGGAACACTGGGAAGTGAATGTAAATTGTTAGCACTACTGTCTATCTACCCAGGTTACTTATACCTTTGGAAGCTAATAATTAATGTGCAACAAGAAAATGGTATTTACACACATATATTGTATCTAGGTTATATTGTAACACATGTAAAATGTATGGGATTACCTGTCATTGGGGGGAGGGAGTGGAGGGAGGGAGGGGATAATTTGGAAAAATGAATAAAAAAAAATAAAAAAGAATGGCTTCTTTCTGTTGCCAAAGAGATGTGCCCAGAGAAGGCTGATTTATTTAGTACAGTGAGTTTTTCAGGACCTACAATTACATGCAGTATTGAAGAAATGGGAAATAATCTTTATCAGCATTTGCAAAAGTTCACACAAAAATTTTCATATTTTTCCTTGGCACTCGACAAAAGCAATGATGTTTGTCATTCTGCACAACTTCTAATTTTTATTTGTGGGACGGATGATTATTTTCAAGTCATAGAAGAGCTTGCTGCACTGCAAAGCATCAAAGGAACAACGACAGGAGAGGATATATATGAAAAGGTTTGCCAAACTATGAATGGTTTGGAGCTGAACTGGGCTAAACTAGCCAGCATGACAACTGATAGTGCCCCTAGCATGGGAGGGTCTAAGAAAGGAGTAATTGCTCGCATTAACCAAGAGATGGACAAACATAATCATTCTCATCCAATAGCCATACACGACTTCTGGCCAAAATGGCTGCATGGAGGCAGACAGTGCTTGAGCTCCTTGTTTTTTCTCAGGACTTACTTCATGACAAGCCTCAGAGTTAATGCTTGGCCAGAAAAGAAACCTACAAATAATCACCAACAGATAACATCCTTGAAATTCACCAGAGAAGGTCTGTGTTTGCCCCAGGGAGGGTCAAACAGACTGGGCACAGATTGAGGGCAGGCAGCCAGAGTGAGACAGACAGCTCACACAGCTCAGACCGGAGGGGGGAGGAGTACGATCTCTGCGTTTTCTGCAAAAAGACTTTTACCCCAGTGTGGATATTCTGTCTTGGCAGCAAGCCAGGAGTAGCAGAGAGGGTGTAAACACTGGAGGTGAAGAATAAAACCCCAGAAAGCTAGCATCTCTCAGAACCCGGCCACCCCCAACCCCCACCAGGAGTGACTCTGAGTTCTCAGAGCCTCAGAGCTCAGACACAGCGCAGCCATCATTGTCCTGATAGTGGCTCACTGATGCCCTCACCCCAAGTCTGTAGAGGAAGCCCAGTAACCCCATCCAGCCCCATCCCCCCAAAAACAGACCAATTTTTTTTCTCTTATCAATTTCTTTTCTTCGATTCCACTCTAACAAAATGAACAAAAAATTCAAAAAGGCTCTAACCATTGACAGCATCTGTATGAAGAGAGAGCAGACTTCAAATACTGAGGAGACTAAAAACAGACTATCCCCAGAGGAATCCCCTAAGGAGGATATGATCTGCTCCTCAATATATAAGACTTTCATAGAGGAAATCAAAAAGGCTCTCACAAGACAGCTAGAAAAGAAATGGGAAAAGGAAAGGGAAGCTTGGCAAGAGAGCCTGGAGAAGTTATCTAGAGTGGATAAAGAGAACAAATCATTGAGAAACAAAATTAGTGAATTGGAAAAGGTAAACAACTCCAAGGAAAACAGGATTAGTGAACTGGATAAAGAAAAATAAAATGGATAAAATGGAAAAAAATTCCATAGAAGAAAAAAAATCTCACTTAAAAACTCCATTGGATAATTACAAAAATATATAAAAAAAGTGAGTGAAGAAAATACATCATTGAAAATTAGATTGGAACAAGTAGAAATGAATGATTGAAGGAGAAACCAAGAAGTAGTCAAGCAAAACCAGAGAAATGAAACAATTGAAAAGAATGTCAAGTACCTTATTAGAAAGACAACAGACCTGGAAAACAGATCCAGGAGAGATAATTTGAGAATAATCGGACTCCCTGAAAAAATGTGAGGAAAAAAGAGCCTGGACACTATTTTCCAGGAAATTATCAAAGAGAACTGCCCAGACGTTTTGGAAACAGACAGTAAAATAGACATTGAAAAAATTCATCAATCACCTACTGAAAGGGACCCTAAAGTCAAAATGCCAAGAAATATAGTGGCCAAGTCCAAGAACTATCAGACAAAGGAAAAATACTGGAAGCTGCTAGAAAAAAGCAATTCAGATATGGAGGAGCCACAATAAGGATAACCCAGGATCTAGCAGGATCCACATTAAAAGAATGAAGGGCCTGGAACATGATATCACAAGAAGGCTAAGGAACTTGGTATGCAGCCTAGAATAATTTACCCAGCAAAAATGAGCATAGTTTTCCGGGGAAGAAGATGGACATTTAAGGAAATAAATGAATTCCATCTATTCTTGATGAAAAATCCAGACCTACATAAAATGTTTGATCTTCAAATACAGAACTCAAGAGATTTCTAAAAAGGTAAAAAGAAATCTTGAGAACTCTACTTCTGCCATAAAAATATGTAAAGAACATATGTATAATTTGTCCTAGAAACTAGAGGTGGAAAGGAAATTATATCATAAAAAAGTGTAAAGTGGTGGTACTACATCTCATGAAGAGGCAAAGGTAACCTATTATATCTGAGAGAAAGAAAGGAGGGAGATGAACATAGTGTGTATCAATAGACATATGTGATATATGGTGAAACTTCTTCCACTCCATTGAAAAGTGAGAGGGAAGGAGTAACCTAAGGGGAAGGGAATACAGAAATCGTGAGGAAAAGGGGTAAAATAAGGGGAGGAACTTTAAGGTGGGGGAGGGATCCTAAAAAGGGAGGGCTTTGAATAGCAAGTGGTGTTCACAAGTTTAATACTGGGTAGGGGGGTAAGAAGGAAGGAAAGGAGAAAAGCATAAGCAGGGGTTAACAGAATGGCAAACAATATAGAATTATTCATTCTAACCATAAATGTGAATAGGGTAAATTCCCTCATAAAGAGGAAGCAGTTAGCAGACTGGATTAAAAGTCAGAATCCTACTATATGTTGTTTACAGGAAACACACCTGAAACAGGATGATACATTCAAACTAAAAGTAAAAGGGTTGAGCAGAATCTACTATGCTTCAAGCAAAGCCAAAAAAGCAGGTGTGGCCATCCCCATCTCAGATCAAGCAAAAACAAAATTTGATCTAATTAAAAGAGATAAGGAAGGGCATTATATCCTGCTAAAGAGTAGCATCAATAATGAAGCAGTATCAATATTAAACATATATGCACCAAGTGGTGCAGCATCTAAATTCTTAAAAGACAAAGTAAGAGAGCTGCAAGAAGAAATAGACAGCAAAACTATAATAGTTGGAGATCTCAACCTTGCACTCTCAGAATTAGATAAAACAAACCACAAAATAAATAAGAAAGAAGTCAAAGAGGTAAATAGAATACTAGAAAAGTTTGATATGAGAGATCTTTGGCAAAAGGTAAATGGAGACAGAAAGGAGTAGACTTTCTTCTCAGCAGTTCATGGAACCAATAAAAAAATTGATCATATACTAGGGCACAAAAACCTCAAAATCAAATGCAGTAAAGCAGAAATAGTAAATGCATCCTTTTCAGACTGCAATGCAATTAAAATTACATTTAATAAAAAGCCAGGGAAAAATAGACTAAAAAATAATTAGAAACTAAATAATCTTATACTAAGGAATGATTGGGTTAAACAACAAATCATACACATAATTAATAACTTCACCCAAGAATATGACAATAATGAGACATCATACCAAAATGTGTGGGATACAGCCAAAGTAGTAATAAGGGGAACTAGAGGCCTACTTGCATAAAATAGAGAAAGAGAGGGCCAACGAATTGGATTTACAACTAAAAATGCTAGAAAAGGAACAAATTAAAAACCCTAGACAAACACAAAACTTGAAATTCAGTAAATAAAAGGTGAGATTAATAAAATTGAAAGTAAAAAAAACTATTGAATTAATTAATAAAACTGAGAGTTCGTTCTATAAAAAACCCCAACAAATTAGACAAACCCTTAGTAAACCTGATTTAAAAAAAGGAAAAAGAAAAAGCAAATTGTTAGTCTTTAAAATGAAAAGGGAGAACTCACCACTAATGAAGAGGAAATTAGAACAATAGTTAGGAGCTACTTTGCTCAACTTTATGCCGATAAATTTGATAACTTAAATGAAATGGAAGAATACCTTCAAAAATATAGCTTGCCAGATTAACAGAGGAAGAAGTAAGTAGTCTAAATAGTCCCATCTCAGAAAAAGAAATAGAACAAGCTATTAACCAACTTCCTAAGAAAAAATCCCCAGGACCAGATGGATTTACAGGTGAATTCTACCAAACATTTAAAGAACAACTAACTCCAATGCTATGTAAACTATTTGAAAAAATAGGGATTGAAGGAGTCCTACCAAATTCCTTCTATGACACAGACATGGTACTGATACCTAAACCAGGTAGATCGAAAACTGAGAAAACAAATTATAGACCAATTTCCTCAATGAATGTTGATGCTAAAATCTTAAATAAGATATTAGCAAAAAGACTTCAGAAAATAATCTCCAGAATAATACTCTATGACCAAGTAGGATTTAGACCAGGAATGCAGGGCTGGTTTAATATTAGTAAAATTATTAGCATAATTGACTATATCAATAATCAAATTAACAAAAACTATATGATCATCTCAATAGAAGCAGAAAAAGCATTTGATAAAATCCAACATCCATTCCTACTAAAAACCCTTGAGAGTATAGGAATAAATGGACGATTCCTTAAAATAATAACAAGCATATGTTTAAAACCATCAGTAAACATCCTATGTAATGGCGATAAACTAGAACCTTTCCCAGTAAGATCAGGAGTGAAACAAGGTTGCCCACTATCACCATTACTATTCAATATAGTACTAGAAATGCTAGCCTTGGCAATAAGAGCTGAGAAAGAGATTCAAGGAATAGAGTAGGAAATGAGGAAATCAAACTATCACTCTTTGCGGATGACATGATGGTATTCTTAGAGAATCCCAAGGACTCTGCTAAAAAGCTATTAGAAATAATTCAGAATTTTAGCAAAGTTGCAGGATACAAAATAAATCCACACAAATCCTCAGCATTTTTATACATTACCAACACAATCCAACAACAAGGGATACAAAGAGAAATTCCTTTCAAAATAACGGTTGATAGTATAAATTATTTGGGAATATATCTACCAAAGGAAAGTCAGGAATTATATGAGCAAAATTACAAAACACTTGCCACAAAAATAATGTCAGATTTAAATAACTGGAAAGACATTCGATGCTCTTGGATAGGCTGAGCAAATATAATTAAGATGACAATACTCCCTAAACTAATCTATTTATTTATTGTTATACCAATCAGACTCCCAAGAAACTATTTTAATGACCTAGAAAAAATAACAACAGAATTCATATGGAACAACAAAAGGTCGAGAATTTCAAGGGAAGTAAAGAAAAATAAATTAAATGAAGGTTGTCTAGCTGTACCTGACCTAGAACTGTATTATAAAGCAACAGTCATCAAAACCATTTGGTATTGGCTAAGAAATAGACTAGTTGATCAGTGGCATAGGTTAGGTTCACAGGGCAAGATAGTGAATAAAAATAGCAATCTAGTGTTTGAAAAACCCAAAGATCCCAACTTTTGGGATAAGAATTCATTATTTGACAAAATCTGCTGGGAAAACTGGAAATTACTATAGCAGAAACTAGCATGGACCCACATTTAATACCACATACTAAGATAAGATATAAATGGGTCCAAGATTTAGGCATAAAGAATGAAATCATAAATAAATTGGAGACACGGGATGGTTTACCTCTCAGACTTGTGCAGGAGGAAGAAGTTTTTGTCCAAGGGAGAACTAGAGACCATTATTCATCATAAAATAGAAAATTTTGATTACATCAAATTAAAAAGTTTCTGCACAAACAAAACTAATGCAAACAAGATTAGAAGTGAAGTAACAAATTGGAAAAACATTTTTACAGTTAAAGGTTGTGATAAAGGCCTAATCTCCAAAATATACAGAGAATTGACTTTAATTTATAAGAAATCAAGCCATTCTCCAATTGATAAATGGTCAAAGGATATGAACAGACAATTTTCAGATGATGAAATTCAAACTATTTCCACTCATATGAAAGAGTGTTCCAAATCATTATTGATCAGAGAAATACAAATTAAGATAACTCTGAGATATCATTACATACCTGTCAGATTGGCTAAGACATTTACAAATTATGATGAATGTTGGAGGGGATGTGGGAAAACTGGAACACTGATGCATTGTTGGTGGAGTTGTGAAAGAATCCAACTATTTTGCAGAGCAATCTGGAATTGTGCCCCAAAAGTTATCAAAATGTGCATGCCCTTTCACCCAGCCGTTACTACTACTGGGCTTATGTCCCAAGGAAATACTAAAGAAGGGAAAGGGACCTGTATGTGCCAAAATGTTTGTGGCAGCCCTTTTCATAGTGGCTAGAAACTGGAAAATGAATGGATGTCCATCAATTGGAGAATGGTTGGGTAAATTATCGTATATGAATGTTATGGAATATTATTGTTCTGTAAGAAATGTCCAACAGGAGGAATACAGAGTGGCTTGGAGAGACTTACGTCAACTGATGCTAAATGAAACAAGTAGAACTAGGGGATCGTTATACACTTCAACAATGATACTGTATGTGGATGTATTCTGATGGAAGTGGATATCTTCAACATAGAGAAGAGCAAATCCAATTCCAATTGATCAGTGATGGACAGAATCGGCTACATCCAGAAAAAGAACACTGGGAAATGAGTGTAAAATATGAGCATTGCTTTTTGTTTTGTTTTGTTTTGTTCCTCTTCTCATATTATTTTTACCTTCCGAATACAATCCTTCCTTTGCAACAACAATAACAAAATTTGGTTCTGCACATATATATTGTACCTAGGATATACTATAAGATATTTAATATGTATAGGAATGCTTGCCATCTAGGGGAGGGTGTAGAGAGAAGGAGGGGAAAAACTTGGAACAGAAGGGAGCACAAGGGATAATGCTGTAAAAAAAACAAAAATAATTACCTATGCATATGTACTGTGAAAGAAAATGTTATAAGTATAAAACTTAATAAAAAAAACAATAGCCATACACTGACTCATCCAATAAGCACTATGTATAAATCACTGAAGTGGGACTCTGTTATGAAAATTGTGGTATCTTGTGTTAACTTCATTAAAGCTAATGCAATAAATCACAGACAATTTCAGGAATTTCTGTCTGAACTAAATGTTGAGTATGAAGATGTTCTATGTCACACAGAAGTCCATTGGCTGAGTCGAGGGAGAGTTTTAAACGTTTCTATGACTTACATCCACAGATTACAACTTTTCTGCTTTCAAAAAACAAAGAAGTACCAGAGTTCAATGATGGAGAATGGAAATGGCACCTTGCCTTTCTGACAGATGTAACAGAGCTACTCAACAATTTCAATGCAACTTCAAGGAAAGGGGAAGCTCATCTGTGATATGCAATCACATGTCAAAGCATTTGAAGTAAAATTAGGCCTCTTCATCAAATAAGTGAAGGAGGAAAACTTCTGCCATCTCCCCACAACTCAAAATCTGTTAACAGAAAAATCACTGATTGCATTCCCAAACAAAACATGTGTGGATTCATTGGAAAAATTGCAAAAAGAGTTCCAATTTAGATTTAAAGACTTTCATCTCCATGAACAGGACATGCAGCTTTTCCGTAACCCATTTTCTATTGACATCAAAAATGTGGATACAATTTACCAAATGGAACTGGTTGAATTGCAGAATTGTGACTCTCTGAAAGACACATTCAAGCAGCCTTCATAATTTCTATGCATCTCTACCCTCTGAGACATAGTCTCATCTCAGGAACCATGCACTTAAAATGGCAACCATCTTTGGCAGCACTTATGTCTGTGAACAGACTTTTCCTAGAATGAAACATTTGAAATCTCCAACCAGATCAAGACTAATGGATGCACACTTGCCTCACTTGTTACGACTAGCAGTGAAACATTTTGGAACCAGACACTGACCATCTCATTAGCCAAAAGCAGGCCCATAGTTCCCATTGAAATACTGGTAAGTTTGTTGATTTAACTTTACTTCATTTTAAATATTGTATTTTTTCCCATTTTGTTTCTTCACTTCAAAATAAGATATATGCAGCATGCATAGGAATTTGTTCATAGTTTTTGTTTTTACTATAATCTGGCCCTCCAACCATCTGAGGGAAAGTGAACTGGCTCCCTATTTAAAAAGCTTGAGGACCACTGACCTAAAGAATTAATAGATTGAAGAAAAAATCATAAAACCAACATATAATATAATCCTTTGAGATCTATGAAAATTCTTATATCATCAGTATGAACAATAAAAGCAACAATATATTTATATAGCATTTACTACATGACAAGCATTGTGCACATAATTATTATCTCATTATAATCTCATAACGCTGGAAGGATGATGATATTATCCCTATTTAAAAATGAGAAAACTGAGGCAAACAGAGGTTTTGTGACTTGCTCAGTTTCAAAGCTTGTAAATATCTGCATTTAATGCCATGTCTTCCAGACTGTAGACCAGGAGTTCAATTTACTCTACTACCTAGATGTTCCACATTTTAGGGTGATAAAAGTAAAAGATAAGATGATAAAAATCAGAACCATATTTTCTTAGCCCATTATTACTTCTCATAATTCATCACTGAATGTTGTATCAAATGAAATAGAAAAGTACATTTGTGAAATAGGTTAGGTGTATAAGAAACAGTAATGAATGACTATAATAATCTAATGTTTGATAAACCCAATGATTTCAGCTTCTGGAATAAGAATTCACTATTTGACAAAAATTGCTAGGAAAATTAGAAAATAGTATTCCAGAAATTAAGTATTGACTGATATCTAGCACGCTATATTAAGATAAGGTTGAAATGGGCTTATGATTTAGAATGATACTATAAGCAAGTTAGGAGAACAAGGACTAATCTCCCTCTGATATCTCTGGAGAAGTAAGGATTTTGTGGCCAAAGAAAAACTAGAGAACATTGTGAAATGCAAACTAGATACTTTTGATTACATTAAATTAATTTTTTTTTACCCAAACAAAGCCAATATACTTCAAATTAGAAAACAAATGTGTAAGCTGGGAAAATGTCCACTCTGAAACACTGTGTCTGATAAAAGACTTATTTCTAAAATATATAGATAATTGCTTCAAATTTATAAGAATATGTCATTCCTCAATAGATAAATGGTTAAAGGATATAAATAGACAATTTTTAGATGAAGAAATTAAAGCCATTTTAAGTCATATGAAACAAACCCTAAATCACTATAAATTAGAGTATTAGCAAATTAAAATGACTCTAAGTTCCCACCACAGATGTTCTCCTTTCTAAAAAAAAAGTTATATTTGACTGTATATTTATTCTCTTTATATTTATTTTCTATATGTTTTAATATGTACTCTTTGTTTTGTCACTTCATTTGACCCCCTACATATAAATATCATTTCAAACTCCACTTCATATCTCCAGAATTTAGCACAATCCTTGGCATTTATTAGAAATTTAATAAATGCTTGCTGATTAATTTATTGATCATGTAAAGTCTGTATTCTTTAGAAATATCTATCAAAATGGTATCCAGATTATTTTGACACCTACAACTATGTTTATAATAGAACCAATAAATAATATATTTATACGTTGCTTGAAGAAAAAAATATTCTAAAACAAAAGAAAAAGGTTTTGAGTCACCATTCACATGCCTTTACAAAATTACTCTGTACTAAATTCTTTATGGAAATAACATGCCTCATAATTGACATTAGAACAAAGTTAAAACATTTTCTTTTGAATAATCTGAGGGCCATCTAATGCTACATTAACTGTTATAAGTAAAAAGTAGTTTCTTTCAAGATCTAGAACATGTGAAGGAGGCAAGCTTCCGTGATTAAATTTGTAGGCAAATAGACAAGAGTGATGAGGTATGAGTTGCTTTTTTTTTTTTAATTTTATTTTATTTTATAATTATAACTTTTTTTTGACAGTACATATGCATGGGTAATTTTTTACAACATTATCCCTTGCACTTACTTCTATTCAGATTTTTTCCCTTCCTCCCCCAACTCCCTCCCCCAGATGGCAGGCAGTCTTATACATGTTAAACATATTACAGTATATTCTAGATACAATATATGTATGTAGAACCGAATTCCTTGTTTCACAGGAAGAATTGGATTCAGAAGGTAAAAATAACAGTTTACACTCATTTCCCAGTGTTCCTTTTCTGGATGCAGCTGATTCTGTCCATCATTAATCAATTGGAATTGGATTAGTTATTCTCTATGTTGAAGATATCCACTTCCATCAGCATACATCCTCGTACAATATCATTGTTGAAGTGTATAATGATCTTCTGGTTCTGCTCGTTTCACTTAGCATCAGTTGATGTAAGTCTCTCCAAGCCTCTCTGTATTACTCCTGTTGGTCATTTCTTACAGAACAATAATAATCCATAACATTCATATACCATAATTTACCCAACCATTCTCCAATTGATGGACATCCATTCATCTTCCAGGTTCTAGCCACTATGAAAAGGGCTGCCACAAACATTTTGGCACATACGGTATGAGTTGCTTTTAATGACTAGTGGTGATAATGGGCAATTCACCCTTGATCTTACTAGATATGCTTCTATCTTATTCCTATTACATATATTTACTGATGGTCTAAGATATATATTACATATCATTTTAAGGAAAACTATCTATTTCTGTGCTCTGTAGTGTCTTTATCAGAAATGGGTGCTGCATTTTCCAAATGCTTATTCTGCATCTATTGAGATAATCATGTGATTTTTGTTAATTTTGTTATTGGTATGATCAATTATGCTGATAGTTTTCCTAATATCATAGAATGTTATCCTTATGAAAAGTTGCTGCAATATTTTTGCTAATATTTTATTTCAGATTTTTGCATCAATATTCATTAGGGAAATTGTTCTATAATTTTCTTCTTTGTTTTGACTTTTTGGTTTAGGTAAAAGCACTATATCTATAGTCATAAAAGGGATATTTTTTGGCACACCTTCATCTATTTTTTCTAAATAGTTTATATAGTATTGGGATTAGTTGGCTTTAAATTGTAAATCCATCTGGCCCTAGAGATTTTTTTCTTAGTGAGTTCATTGATGACTTATTTAATTATTTTCCCAAAAATTGGACTATTTAAGTATTTTCTTTTTTCTTCTAATAATCTTGGCAATCTATATTTTTGTAAATACACATCCCTTTGACTTAGATTATCAAGTTTATTGGTGCTCAATTGGGCAAAATAGTTCCTAATTATTGCTTTAATTTTCTCTTCATTGCTGACAAATTCACCCTATTCATTTTTATTCTGTCAATTTTATTTTCTTCTTTCTTTTTTCACATCAAATTAACCAAAAGTTTATCTATTTTTTAGTGAAACCAAATCTTAGTTTTATTTATTAGCTCAATAGTCTTTTTAGTTTCAATTGTATTAATCTGTCTTTAGATTTTCAGAATTTCTAATTTAATTGGGATTTTAATTTTTAAAATTTCTAGTTTTTTTTAGTTGTGTATTCGATTCATTGATCTCTTCTTTTTCACTTTCATTCATGTAAGCCTTTAGTGATATAAAATTTTGTATCTAAGAACTGGTTTAGCAGCACCTCAAAAGTATTAGGGGTTTTCTCATTATTGACATTCTCTTAGATGAAATTCCTGGTTGTATCTATGATCTATTGTTTGATTCACACATTCTTTAAGATTTGTTTATTTAATTTCCAATTAATTTTTGGTCTATTTATCCAAGATCCTTTACTACATGTACTTTTTTTTATTGCATCTGAATCTGAAAAGTAAGCATTTAATAATTTTTTTTGTATTTGATTGTGAGATTTTTATGCCACTAATATGTGGTCATTTTTTATATTTGTATCATGTTTTACTAAGAAAAAGTTACATTGCTTTCTATTTCCATTCAATTTTCTCCAGAAATCTATTGTACCTATTTTTTCTAAAATTCTATTCTTCTACTTACCTTTGTTGTTGCTTAATTTGTGGTTATATTTGTCTAGTTCTGATAGAGGGAGGATGAGATCCCCTATTAGCATAGTTTTACTATTTATTTCTTCTTATCTCACTTAGCTTTTCCTATAAAAATTTGGATGCTATATCACTTGGTGGATATATGTTTAGCACTGATATCACTTCATTATTTATGGTACTCTTTAGCAAGATTTACTTTCCTTTCTTATCTCTTTTAATTAGATATACTTTTTGCTTTTGTTTGGCCTAAGATCAAGCTATCCTTGCTTTTTTTTTTTTTTAAGTTCAACTGAGTCATAATAGATTCTGCTCCAGACTTTTACATTTATTTTGAATGTATCTCTCTGCTTCAAATGTGTTTCTTGAAAACAAAATATTGCAGAATTCTAACTTTTAATTCACTTTCCTATCAATTGATTCTGTCTCCTAATTCACTCTTCTATCAGCTTCTTTTTTATGGGAGACTTCATCCTATTCATATTCACTATTACAATTATTAACTATCCACTTTGTCCCCATTTACATTTTTCTGTCTCCTTCCATTCTTTCCCTCCTCAGCAGTGTTTTGCTTCTGATCCCTACCTCTTTCAATGTTTTCCTTTTTATCATATTCCCTTTTATTATCCCTTTCCCCTTCTACTTCTGCCTCCCTTCTAATAATCCCCCCCAATTCCCTTTATCTTTTTTCCTCCTCCCTATAAGGTGAGACAAATTTCTATACCAAACTAAGTATGCATATTATTCCTTCTTTGAGCCAAATTCAATGAAATTATGCTTCAAACAATGTTTCTCTTCTCTCCCTTCTTTTATTATACTGTAATAGGTTTTTTGTTCCTCTTCATGTGATGTAATTTATTCCATTATAGCTCCCATTTCTTCTTCTCCTTTTTTCCACCCTTTAATTTTTTTATATAATTACATTAAAGTTAACATGTCAACACCCTCTATTTATGTATGCCCTTTCTAATGAATGAAGATACAGTTTTCAAGGATTACAAATATCATCTTTCTATATAGGGATGTAAACACTTTAACTTTTATGTATTTTTTTTTACAATTTTATTTTTTTTATGCTTTTCTTGAGTCGTATTTGAAAATCAAATTTTCTGTTCAGTTCTGCTCTTTTCATCACAAATTTTTAAAAAAATCTCTATTTCATTGAATGTCTTTCTTTCCCAAAAAAAGATAATGCTTGAGTAGTTGATTCTTAGTTGCAGATCAAGGACCTTTACCTTCTGGAATATTCCAGGCCCTCTGATCCTTTAAAATGGAAAGTACCAGGTCCTAGATAATATTGATTGTGGCTCTTTTGTATTTGGATCATTTCTTTTGAAATCCTTGCATTATTTTCTTCCTGCTATAATCATTATGGAATTTAATTATAATATCCCTTGGAATTTTCATTTGAGGGGCCTTTTTCAGAAGGAGATTAGGTAGAATATTTCAATGTCTATTTTACCCTCTGATTCTAAGATACTAAGGCAGTTTTCCTTGATGCTTTCTTGAAGAGTGTTATATAGGTTCTTTTTTTTTTTTTTTTTTTTTTTTTTATAATGACTTTCAGATAGTCCAATAATCCTTACATTATTTCTCCTGTATCTACTTTCCAGGTCAGTTTTTTTTTTTTCCAATGTGGTATTTTGTATTTTCTCCTGTATCTACTTTCCAGGTCAGTTTTTTTTTCCAATGTGGTATTTTGTATTTTCTTCCATTTTTCATTTTTTAAAAATTTTGATTGATTTTTGATTTCTTATTGAGTCATTCACTTTCATTTGCATTTGCCCAATTCTAATTTCTAATGAATTATTTTCTTCAGTTTGCTTTTTTACCTCCTTTTGCATTTGGCCAATTGTACTTTCATAAGACTTATTTTGTTCAGTGGATTTTTTTTCCATTTCACCAATTCTATTTTTTTTTATTTTAATAATTTTTATTTACCAGATATATGCATGGATAATTTTATAACATTGACAATTGCCAAAATTTTTGTTCTAATTTTTCCCCTCCTTCCCCCTCCCAGATGTCAGGTTGACCAATACATGTTAAATATGTGAAAGTCTAAATTAAAAACAATATATGTATACATGTCCAAACAGTTGTTTTGCTGTCCAAAAAGAATTGGACTTTGAAATAGTGTACAGTTAGCCTGTGAAGGAAATCCAAAATGCAGTCAGACAAAATTAGAGGGATTGGGAATTCTATGTAGTGGTTCATAGTCATCTCCCAGATTTCTTTTGCTGGGTGTAGCTGGTTCAGTACATTACTGATCTATTGGAACTGATTTGGTTCATCTCATTGTTGAAAATGGCCACATCCATCAGAATTGATCATCATATAGGATTGTTGTTGAAGTATATAACAATCTCCTGGTCCTGCTTATTTCACTCAGCATCAGTTCATGTAAGTCTCTCCAGGCCTTTCTGAAATCATCCTATTGGTCATTTCTTACAGAACAATAATATTCCATGATATTCATATATCACAATTTATTCAGCCCTTCTCCAATTGATGGGCATCCATGTAGTTTCCAGTTTCTGGCCAACACAAAGAAGACTGCCACAAACATTCTTGCACATACAGGTCCCTTTCCCTTCCTTTTTTAAGATCTCTTTGGGATATAATCCCAGTAATAACACTGCTGGGTCAAAGGATATATATAGTTGGATAACTTTTTGAGCATAGTTCCAAATTGCTCTCCAAAATGGCTGGATGTATTCACAATTCCACCAACAATGTATCAGCGTCCCTGTTTTCCCACATCCCCTCCAGCATTCTGCATTCTTTTTCCTTATCATTCTAGCCAATCTGATATGTATGTAGTGGTATCTCAGAGTTGCTTTTATTTGCATTTCTCTGATTATTAATGATCTGGAGCATCTTTTCATATGACTAGAAATAGTTTCATTTTCTTTATCCAAGAAGTGTCTGTTCATATCCTTTGACCATTTATTAATTGGAGATTGGCTTAATTTCTTATAAATTAGAGTCAATTCTCTCTATATTTTGGAAATGAGGCCTTTATCTGAACCTTTGACTGTAAAAATGTTTTCCCAGTTTAGTATTTCCCTTCTAATCTTATCTTCATTATTTGTTTGTACAAAAACTTTTCAATCTGATATAATCAAAGTTTTCTACTTTGTGATCAATAATGATCTCTAGTTCTTCTTTGGACATAAATTCATTCCTCTTTCACAGGTCTGTGAGGTAAACTATCCTATGTTCCTCTAATTTATTTATAATCTCATTCTTTACTCCTAGGTCATGAACCTATTTTGACCTGACCTTGGTATATGGTGTTAAGTGTGGATCAATGCCTTGTTTCTTCCATATTCAGTTCCAATTTTCCCAGCAATTTTTGTCAAACATTGAGTTCTTATCCCAAAAGCTGGGATTCTTGGGTTTGGCAAACACTAAATTCTCATTCTTTATGCCTAAATCTTGGACACATTTTGATCTTATCTTAGTATGTGGTGTTAAATGTGGGTCCATGCCTAGTTTCTGCCATACTAATTTCCAGTTTTCCCAGCAGATTTTGTCAAATAATGAATTCTTACGCCAAAAGTTGGGATCTTTGGGTTTGTCAAACACTAGATTGCTATTTTTATTCACTATTTTGCCCTGTGAACCAAACCTGTGCCACTGATCAACTAGTCTATTTCTTAGCCAATACCAAATGGTTTTGGTAACTGCTGCTTTATAATATAATTTTAGTTCTGGTACAGCTAGGCCACCTTTATTTGATTTTTTTTTTATTAATTCCCTTGAAATTCTTAGCCTTTTATTTTTCCATATGGACTTTGTTATTATTTTTTGTAGGTCATTAAAATAGTTTTTTGGGAGTCTGATTGGTATAGTGCTAAATAAATAGATAAGTTTAGGTAGTATTGTCATCTTTATTATATTTGCTTGCCCTATCCAGGAGCATTTTAATATTTTTCCAATTGGTTAGATCAGACTTAATTTGTGTGGAAAGTGTTTTGAAGTTTTCCTCCTATAGTTTCTGATTTTCCCTTGGCAGATAGATTACTAAATATTTTATACTATCAGTAGTTACTTTAAATGGAATTTCTCTTTGTAACTCTGTTGGATTTTGTTAGTGACATATAAGAAAACTGATGATTTATGTGGGTTTATTTTGTATCCTGCAACTTTGCTAAAGGTATGGCTTATTTCTAATAGCTTTTTAGTAGAATCTTTGGGGTTCTCTAAGTATACCATCATATCATCAGCAAAGTGATAATTTGGTTTCCTCATTACCTACTCTAATTACTTTAATCTCTTTCTCCATTCTTATTGCTAAAGTTAGCATTTCTAATACAATATTGAATAGTAATGGTGATAGTGGACAACCTTGTTTCACCCCTGATCTTAATGGGAATTCAATTCTATTTTTAAGGAGCTGTTCTCTCCAGTATTTTCTTCCTTCCATTTCACCAAATGTATTTTTTCCAGTCAATTTCTGTTCTTATTTTTCCAAAGTGTTGGCTATTGTCTTTAAACTTTCATAGTTCTCCTGCATCACTCTCATTTCTTTTACCCATGTTTCTTCTCTCTCTCTTTTAAGAACCATTTTTGAGCTCTTTCAAAAGAGGCTTTTGAGCTTAGGACTAGTTCATATTCCTCTTTATGGCTTTACCTAAAGCCATTTTGTCATTGCTCTTCTTTTCTAGTTTGTGTTCTTATTTTCCCTGTCTCCATAGTAACTTTCTATGTTCAGGGCTTTTTGCTTTTCTCCTCATTTTTAAAGCTTGAGATCTGTTCCTGGGGCACTGGGGAAATTGTTGCAAGCTTCTTTTGCAGGAGAAAAGCAGCCTCTCAATGATTTTCTGTTGTGCTAGTGCTTTCCCATTGCACTGGATTAACCTGCCCAAGTCCTGCCTGTAATGCTGGAGTTTGGGGGAGGGTTCACAATTTTCCTTCTGTAGTTGTGTTGGAGGTCTCGCAGAAGTCCTGCTGATCCACGGGCCTGAATTATGCCAAACTACTGTAATTTGGCTAAGAGCCTCCTGTCAGATTTCCTGCATTAGACCCCCCTGTCCTGTGCCTTCAGTGTCTCATATTCCCCTATTCCCAATTTAGTCAAACCTCTCCTAAAGTCCTTCCAAGATATCTTAAGCTTGAAAATTAATAAACTCTGAATGTTTGTTGATTCTGTCATTTCAGAATCTGTTCAGAGGACTGATTTAGCTTTGATTCTGAGATAAGCTAGGGAGACTTCAAAAAATGTTTTGGCTTTTCTCTATCTTCACTCTGTTTCCTCTTCCTATAATTTCTTGATTATTGATTTCTTAGCACTTTTTTTCATCTGGCAACAAATCTTGTTGTTTCTACTTTCTCAATATATCTCCTGTCTGACTCCTAGTTTTACTAACATCATACCCATTTAATTCCAGGACCTAATCACTATTCACCTAGGGTAGTGCAATGTTCTCTTAATTGGTCTGATTAGATGAAGTCTGTCCTTTCTACAAACAGCCTCATCATTTGCTAACTTGAAACTCTTAAAGCAAAGGTTGGCCTATATGGCTATTATCTACTCAATCTATCCTTTAAAGCTTTTTACAATCTATCTCTAGTCTATTTCCAGGCTGATTTTACTTAAGTATCTATCATGATCCTTGAGAAAAACTGACATACAAAAAATTATATCCTACCTCTGTATATTCACAAAGATTATCCTCCCCATCGTGAATATTATTCTTCCTTATTTTTTCTTTTTTAGAAACCCAAACTTCTTTTCACAACTCATATGCAAGCCCTCTTTATTCTACAATTAATTACTGATTATTTTATACTACAAATAGTTATGTATGAGCATATTCTATCCATCCAATAGAATGCAAGCATCTTAAGGACAGGGATTGTCTCACTTATGCATATGCATCCATAATACTTAAGACAATGCCTGATACATAGCAAGTGCTTAATAAACAAGTGTTAATTGATTTGTTGGTTGTATACATACATACATATATATATATATAATATTTATGTATATATATATTCATATATATGTATATATATGTATATATGCATATATATATATATATATATTATGACATATTGGAAGAACACAATCATAGTCTTAAAACCAGATTATATCACTTAGATAATAAGCTTGAAATATTTAAGGTCTTCTTCAGACTCTGTTAAGCATATCAGAAACCAAATAATTGTTGAGGAATCATCTAGCTTGCATGTTATTATTTGCCCCATCTTCAAGGAGAGTCAAACACTCTTCTTTTGACCTCTACAATTATATGTGCTCTGAAAAGTTCTCCCTTTTTTCTTGGAGAAAGAGATACATTCTTCATAGTGACATACTACTTTTGAGAATCTGAAAAATGTGAGTATTCCTTAAGAGCTACAGAATGTAGATACCTTTATTGATGGATTTATGATGAGAGTTACTTTTAAAACATCTAGAAGAGTACTGCAAAGAGACTAAGAAGGTTAGAAGTTTAAGATTAAAGTCCATGGATCCTGCTAAGCAAAATCTCCTGCTTTAATATTTTTATTGGAGTTATTAGGAAAGTATCCAGATTAGCACACTTATCTTTTATAATTTATTCTCCTGAAGCTGGCCAAATGATTATAGCTTACTAAATGAAATCATGAGCTCAGTAACTGGCAGCATCATGCATACATATCTGGATTAACTTAATTGTATTACTAAGAATTACTGAAGCATTTGAGCCAGCAAGGACCAGAATTAAAAAAAAAAATGTTAAAACACTTATATGTTCAGATTGTGGCAGAGGGATGAAGAAATTGATGAGGAATAAATGTTTCAATGCCATGCAAAAATGAGACCTTACCAACATAATGCTAAAGGCTCTAAAATTGTCAAAAATGGACAGTTATGACTTATGACAAACTGAATTATGTAAACACGAATTTCAGTAATGAAGGGAAAAAAGTCTATAATTTTACTGCTTAGGTTCTTCAACCTCCCCCCAATAAAAATGATACATTCAGGATAGTGATAGTGATGACATTAATTGGCAATTATATCACCAGAGTTTGAGAGATTGAATGAAGCAAGTCCACAAGCATAGCTACACAGAAAAAAGGAAATACATCTAGAATCTCAATTATGCCTCAAGAAACTTCATTTCTTGAATTCAAACTATTGGTCCAATCTGAAGATAATATATTACATTGTTAATTATAAGAATAACTTTATTCTGATTCACTCAATTCATCACTGTATTGGCAAAAATCATTTCAGTAATCAATAAATGAATTTCCCCACTCCAAAATGCAAAGAACTCTAATTGTAGATGATATCTGACATCTATGGGACCACATAGTAATTTATCCAGCTTTTCTTTTGCCCTTCTTTCAAGTAACAACTTATTCTGTGACACTCAGCTTTACACTTCTCTGTTTCATTATTCCTAAAACAAGGAAGGAAAAATGTATTTTTAGAATATAGCAGGAAATTGTGAGGGTTTGTTAAGATGTTTTCAACTCTTTGGGGGGAAATGAGTGAATATAAATACAAAGTCTGATTATAAATGACAGGGGGAAAAGTGGAAGAAGGTTGAAGAATTAGGAATTATTTGGTAAATCATGAACAAAAACACCTACCAGATGTAAAAGCTGTTGCAAATTAGTTGAAGGAGAGTTTGAGTGGAAGAGGAGACAGAAACATCAGAAAGAACTTTTAGTCACAGTTTAGAATTTATGGTTTTTACAGTTGGGTGAGGCAGGGTAAGATTAGTCAAACTTGTCCAAATTTACTTAAAAGTAATACCATGTGCTCTAAAATAAGCTCTGAAACAATGATAATCTAAAATTGTTAAATGGAAATAATTGCCTCGAAGATACTTATGTGAATCTATGATCTTATTGATGGTGGAATTAACTTTAACCACTAGATTTCAACCTAGCTAAAATGATTGATTCTTTGTGGTTCTTGTTTGTAAGATAGCAAAGCAAACAATTTTAATGTTTTGATGTGTATACATGTGTGAGCACACATGTATATTAAATCTAAACATGTATATAACATATTTCCACATCCTGTGAACTATAGACATTTGTAGCAACATACATCTGTGTGTATGTGTATATAGATAGATAGATAGATAGATAGATAGATAGATATGAAATATGTATCTATATATGGATGTATATATAAATATATATGCACATACATTGATGTACATATAATTAATTGCTTATACTCAAATACATTTTCTATCTCACAGATTCAAGTTTACTCCTATATTGCAAATTGTAATGGTTGCAAATTAAACCTGTTCATCCTGTCTGCCTATAGTCCATATTCTCCCAAGGGTTTGCCAAAAGGAATCCATGCATCATTTTAGAATCCTTCTGCTTACTTATATCATCTGCACATGAGTTGAGCATTCTTACCATCAATATGTATTTTATATATATATACATATATATATATATACATATATATATATGTATATATATATATATATATATATATATATATATATAATACACATATATAATACATACTGACATGTATGCATGTTCTGAATACCTTAGGCATAAATAGATATATATGTTTAAAAGTTAAAATAATATTAGATACTGAAAATAAATTAATTTGTTAAATAGTTTCACAGCTTTAATTGATTTTCAGGATTTCACATTTATATGTCACTTTAAAATTTGCATACTGCTTTATATTTACTTTTTCATTTAAACAGTAAAGGCATTTTATTTCTGCCCATTCATTCTAAAATTAAGAAAACTAAAAATCATAGAATTTAAAGATCACACAGACAATAAGATTCAGAGATAAAATTTCAGTTCAACTGGACCCAGCATTCTGATGTATTCTCCCTTCTTCCTTCCTTCCTTCCTTCCTTCCTTCCTTCCTTCCTTCCTTCCTTCCTTCCTTCCTTCCTTCCTTCCTTCCTTCCTTCCTTCCTTCCTTCCTTCCTTCCTTCCTTTCTTCCTTCCTTCCTTCCTTCCTTCCTTCCTTTCTTCTCTCCTCTCCCCTTCTTCCTTTCTTTCTTTCAACTCAAACCATATATTCTCTTATGCATTTAGTTTTTGTATGTATATATATATATATATATATATATATATATATATATATATATTTAAAAGTAGCTTCTCAAAGCAAAGTGGTCACAATAAAGTATAAAAAAATTCTAAAATAATTTTTTAAAGATAGCATTTAATATTTTAAAAGTTTGAAAGGCTTAACAAAATGAAAATGATTACAAATTTGGTTTCATATAAATTATACACTGTCTCCAACTATTAAGAAATACAATTTGTCAGCAGTACTCATTTGGATGCAACATATACTTGCATTTTATAAGAGACCTGGAGGATGTGCATGAAGCTGAGGATTTTACACTGATGGGGAAAAGGCAACTGCACAGCAGGTAGGAAGATACACATTAACTGTTCACTAAGTAGCTCTTGAACAGGAAGGATCATTGTTAAGTGGCTCTCAAAGAAGAGAGATCATCAGTATCTTTCTCCAAGAGGGTGCAGCTGCATGGATTGCAACAGTTTGTTAGGCAAAGGTACCTAACCCAAATCCAAGCTAGAGAAATTCAAAACCAGTCAATATAGCAAGTAATTGAGTAGGTTGCTAATGCATATAAAATAGGTAGATTGGTGTCAACAAAAGAAAGTGAAAGAAATGTCACTATGTGAATTCAAGCAGAGTTTAAGGGAGTAATTAGATTAATTTAAGAATGTGATGATATCCCCCCCTTTGATCCAGCAGTGCTACTACTGGGCTTATATCCCAAAGAAATACTAAAGTTGAGAAAGGGACCTGTATGGGCCAAAATGTTTGTGGCAGCTCTTTTTGTAGTGGCTAGAAACTGGAAAATGAATGGATGTCTATCAATTGGAGAATGGTTGGGTAAATTATGGTATATGAATGTTATGGAATATTATTGCTCTGTAAGAAATGACCAAACTTACATGAACTGATGCTGAGTGAAATGAACAGATCACTATACACTTCAACAGCAATACTGTATGAAGATATATTCTGATGGAAGTGGATATCTTCAACATAAAGAAGATCCAACTCATTTCCAGCTGATCAATGATGGACCGAAACAACTACACCCAGAGAAGGAACACTGGGAAGTGAATGTAAACTGTTAGCACTACTGTCTTTCTACCCATGTTACTTATACCTTCAGAATCCAATTGTTAACGTGCAACAAGAAAATTGGATTTACATACATATGTTGTATCTAGGTTATACTGTAACACATGTAAAATGTATGGGATTGCCTGTCATCTAGGGGAGGGAGGGGAGGGAGGGAGGGAGGGGAAAATTTGGAAAAATGAATACAAGGGATAATGTTATAAAAAAAAATTACTCATGCATATGTACTGTCAAAAACAAATTTTATAATTATAAAATTAATTTTTAAAAAGAATATGATATCCCTTAACCATATTTCTTTCTTGAATGAATGGGAAAAGGACACTGTGCACTCCATGTGTTTCTATGTCTGTCTTTCTCTCCCCTGACTCACAAAAATCCTATTGCGGTAGTCACCTGGCTTTTGAAAG
This sequence comes from Sminthopsis crassicaudata, assembly GCF_048593235.1. Lineage (NCBI taxonomy): Eukaryota > Metazoa > Chordata > Mammalia > Dasyuromorphia > Dasyuridae > Sminthopsis > Sminthopsis crassicaudata. The sequence continues at coordinate 287,305,653 of NC_133617.1, read as the reverse complement.
GGAAAAACATAAACTCCCAGGCTAGCCCTTCCCAGTTGGTATAGCCATAAATGTTAGGAAGCATTTTTCTTATAAGAAATCTAAATATATTTCTCTGTAACTTTTACCCCTTGTGCCTAATATTTTCTTCTGAAGCCAAGCAACACATTTAATACACCTTCACATACATAAAAACAGCTATCCTTTTTCATTTACTTCTGTCCTCAATTCTATACACCACATATCTACAGTCTGTTCTTATACTGTGGTCCTCATTCTCTCCATCGTTAAGAATCATGAGATTCTCAAACTAAACACAACAATCAGGATGTCCAAACAGGGCAATGCACAGTGGAACTATCAACTTTCTTGTCACAGATATTATGCCTCTCATAATTAAGCCTATGGTCATGTTTGCTTTTTTTGCCTGCTATATTATGATATTGACTCATGCTAATTTTGCAGAACAATAAAATCATAAGTCTGTTTCAAAGCAACTGCTGGCTAATATCTCTCTCTCATTTTGTTAAATAAATATATGTGTATATATGTATATATACAGGTATATGTGTACATGTATGTATATATACATATATTATCAACATACATACATATACATATATGTATTTCACTCATTTTTAGTACAGAAGCAATATCATTACCCTTAAAATGCATGGTCAAGTTGCTCTAATGTGTCAGCTAGAAAATCCCAAATATATAGGAAAAATTTCAGCTCTCAACCTAAATTATATGTTTACCCATTTCCAGTTAATATCTTTCCTACTGAAGCAAAAATCAAGTTACTAGAAACATTCAGATGACATAGCTATGAATAATGTTACAGTTTTTGTGAATATTTATATCCCAGAATTAAGAGCTGGGGAAAGAAGAGATCTTTTCTTTAGGTTTTCTTCTTTCTCAGAGTAGGAGGGTACTTTGATGGTATCATTTTTGGATCCCTTGTTCACTGATCCAAGTATAACTAAAGAAAAGCTTCAGTATCTCTGACTTTGCCACACCTCAGTCAGAGTCTCAGTAAACAATGCTTAGTGTCTGACAGGCACTGTGCTAAGCATTAGAGATAGAAAAACAAAAGCATTTCCTGCTCTCAAAGAGGTCAAATGCTAATAGAGGACCCAGCAGACAAATAACTACATATACTATCTATGTCTTTCTTGCTTCCTCCCTCCCTCCATTCCTTCCTTCCTTCCTTTCTTTTTGTCTATCTACCTATCTAGCTGAAGAGAGAGAAAGAGACAGACAGAGAAATAGAGAGGCAGAGAGAGAGAGGGAGACATAGAGACCAATAGACATTCAGAGACAGAGAAAGAGTGACAGAGAGAGAACTAAAAGTAATTTCATAAGGGAGGCACTATCAGTGGGGAAGACTAGGAATGATCTCTTTCAGAAGATGGATTTTGAGTTGTCTTAAATGAAACCAGAAAAGATAGGAGCTGTAAAAGAAGAAGAAGAAACCAAAATGTAAAAGACTTCAAAAGCCAAACAGAAGATTTGTTATTTGATCGTTGAGGCAAAAGAAAGAGAATAGAATTGATTGACCAGGGAAATGGCATGGTCCTAGTGCTGGTGGTTCTTGGTTTCATTCTGTTTAATTTCATTCCTTCCTCTCCTCTTCCAGATCTCCTGAAATTTCTTTATTGATATGAGATATCAATTTCTTTTTATAGACATTTCTTAATACACAAGTTAAGTATCTTAGTGATAGCTTTATTTGATTCCAGAAAGTGTAAAAGCTCTGGTTACTCATACTCTCATTGATTGATTCAATCAAGAAGTGTTTTTTGTCTAACAAGGACAATTTCTTTGAAATAGATTGGGATACTAAATATATATTAAGTCATGCATTTATGAAGTTGATTTTATATTTGAATATAATGTGGGAAATATATTTATTTTATGTTTTATAAAGTAAAACTAGAAAAAAGGAGAAAAGTCTGTAATCAATATTAGGTAAAACTTTATAATCTACAACATATTAAAGTAATAATCCCTAAAATAATCCACATTTTAAAGACAAATTAAGACAAAATGTTTGTGGCAGCCCTTTTGTAGTGGATAGAAACTAGAAAATGAATGGTATATGAATGCAATGGAATATTATTTTTCTGTAAGAAATGACCAGCAGGATGAATACAGAGAGGATTGAAGAGACTTACTGAACTGATACTGAGTGAAAAGAGCAGAACCAGGAGATAATTATACACTTCAAAAACGATATTGTATGAGTTTGTATTCTGATGGAAGTAGGTATCTTCAACAAAGAGAAGATCTAATTCAGTTCCAATTGATGGACAGAATCAGCTACACCCAGAGAAGGAACACTGGGAAATGAGTGTAAACTGTTTGCATTTTTGTTTTTCTTCCCAGGTTATTTTTACCTTCTGAATTCAATTCTACCTGTGCAACAAGAGAATTGTTTGGTTCTGCACACATATATTGTATCTAGGATATACTATAACACATTTAACATGTATGGGACTGCCTGCCATCTAGGGGAAGGGGTGGAGGGAAGGAGGGGCAAATTTGGAACAGAAGTGAGTGCAAGGGATAATGTAAAAAATTACCCATGCATATGTACTGTCAAAAAAAAAGTTATAATTATAAAATTAATTTTAAAATGTAAAAAAAAAAAGATATTTGGCACATCTGATAAATATCCTTTAAAGGAGGATATATGGCATGTCCAAAAATGATAAGGGGTTACTGTAATTTATTTTAGTGAAAAAAAATTAAATATCAATATACTATATTATGCTCATCATTCAAGGATCATGTTAGAAGTGTGGAGAGGCTCATCTTGGGAAATAATTTTCTGAAACCATGAAAATTATAAAACCATCTATTATTAAGATGTAAGTAGACTGCAATCTGCATTGATGAAAGGAGGGTCCAGGATTAATAAAATTATTTCCTTTTTGATGTTACAGTATTAAAGAAGAATTGAGAAGTAAAGAAGAATTAAAGAAATAGGACATTTGTTAACCTATGCTTTTTCAAAGAAAATGATGAAACTTATTCTTTATATTCACAGGAAAATATATTTGAAAAAAAGAAGAGTGCTTAGATTACATGACAAGGAGAAGAATCCAGAACACAAGATACATTGGGAGGGCTGTATAATAAAATAATAATAATAATAATAATAACCTGATTGTTGTATTACCAGCTTTCTTTAATTCCTCATGTAAAAGTATGGACAATTAGCTCTTGGCCCTGGATGACTTAGCTTAAATAATCTAAAGAGTAAACAACATTAACAGGACTGTTGTATTTTTCTCTTGTGGTACCATTTGTACACTGAATAATATATGGACCATAAGTATTACTGAGTGCAATAGAGTATGGCTTCTGGGCTTGAATTCTCAAAGACAAATGACTTTTTCAAATTCTTCTAACGGCCTGTAGCCCTTAATGCATTAATGTGTACTATGACAGTAAAATGTAAAAGCAGGAAAAGCTTTGTTAAGTTGTTTTTCTTTGTGATAGTGGGATAAATTAGGCATTCCATTTATTCAGAGTTGTTGCTATGGGAACAATGTATATCCTGTAGAACAATAAATAGTTGTATAAGATGGATACATAGCACACAGACTTACAGAGCTACTAGCTCAGTTAAAATGTACATATACTCAAGTCAGAATTTTTTTTTTCACAAAGGAATATATTTATTCATTTCAGATGGATGCTCAGAATATTCCAGAAGATTATGTCTATTTGTATGTAGGACCATGGTGTATAAATAGGGGTAGAAGCTGAGGAGGGGAATTTTTTTTTTTTTTACATTTCACAACATAAAATGAGGTGATTATAATACAGACAAGTAGGATTTGCAGTTCTTCCATATAATTATTATGAGTAGTCTATGAAAACATTCCAAAACCTTTTCTAAGAATTAGGCCCTCAGGTAGCAAGATTAGCATGGTTAAATTGACTGCTGGCGATTTAAACAACCTCCAAAGATTCTGTATAAAATCCATTGACAATGAAAATTTTCATTAAAAAAAGGGGCTGCCATGGGCAATCTATGTTAGCCAATTTATAATCTCTATTTTTATAGGCACTTTAGAAGAAAATGCTTTTAAATCAGCCAAACAAAACTCCCTAAATTTGTTATAGATTAATAGATGACAACTTTGCTATCATAAAACTAAGTAATAAATTACAAGATGTCAGAGGGACTGAATACAGGATATTGCTTAGAAGTTGGGATCTTTCCCACAATATAGAGATACTGTTGTAGGGGTTACATTTATTAAATGTTTCAAATGAGAGGGGTCCTGTGAAGAACAGGTGGGTGTTAGGATTTTTATTTATTTCATTTTATTTGCCAATCTATTTTGTTATTACTTTTTCCTACCTTGTGGCCTCTTACATTCTAAAGAAACATCCATCACCTCCCTTCCCCAATTTATTTAGAGTCTGTGTAAAAAATACCTATTAAATGTCTACTACCTATCAAAGTACTTTGATTCTGTAGGGATACAGAGATAAAATGAAAAACAAAATAAATTGATCACAGATGATAATTGTGCAAACATTGCAACAGGTAATTACTACAGACAAGTCCTACAATTGTAAGACCTTGAGGACAAGTGCTCTCTTGATTCTCATATTTGTATCCCCAATATTAATGCAGTGTTTGGTGCCTAGTAAGATTTTCAAAAATATTTTTCATTCATTTCTTCATTCAGAAGTTCATTTTCATCATCTATGACTATATCTACCTAGTCATATCTATCCACTTGGAGGTAACACTTTCTTCTTAAGTCCTCAAAATCCACAAATCCTCCAACACTGAACTTATATAGAATACATTATTCCTGATAGTAACAATATCATTCACTTAGTTCTGTCTTACATAGTAAAAACAATCCAAAAATCCAAAACAATGATGTTCCTCTGATCTTCCCTCATATTTCTTAGTCCATCAATTATCAAGTCCTATTAATTCTACTTGTAACAATTTTTTAAATTCACATCTCCAACATTCTAATTTTAACCACCCCAGTATACTCCTATTCCTATTTATACATTTAAATTATAATTACCTACAAATATTTCTTCCCATCTCCACTCCTCTACCCATTCACATTAAATCTTTACAATGATGCTAGATTTTTCCTTATTCATGATAGTAACAATATCATTCACTTAGTTCTGTCTTACATAGTAAAAAAAAAATCCAAAACAATGATGTTCTTCTGATCTTCCCTCATATTTCTTAGTCCATCAATTACCAAGTCCTATTAATTCTACTTGTAACAAATTTTTTTTAATTCACATCTCCAACATTCTAATTTTAACCACCCCCAGTATACTCCTATTCCTGTTTATGCACTTAAATTATAATTACCTACAAATAGTTCTTACCATCTCCACTCCTCTACCCATTCACATTAAATCTTTACAATGATGCTAGATTTTTCCTTATTCATAAATCTGATGCTATCATTTCTCAGCTAAATATGGTCAGTGTTTGCCTGATGCCTAATGAGTAGAGTTCAAATACTGTAGCCTGGTCTTCAAAATGATTTACAATCTGTCAACCTTCTACCTTTCCAGCTTTGAGACCAATCTGCCCAATATATTCCTTAATACTTTGATAAAGTCTTTCTTTGTGTACTTAGAGCTAATCAAAAATGTGGGCAATTCAATGAAATGGATCATATTTTTAAAATAAAATCATTATATAAATATATATATATATCATCTATCCTTTTTATTTTTAATATATTTCCTTTTCCTTCTCACCCAGAGAAGAAGCATTCATTGTAACAAAGCAAAAAAAAAAAAAAAAAAAAAAAAAGAAGCAAAATTTCCAACATATTAGCTGAATATGAAACTTTATTCAATGTTGCAAATCCATAATCTCTGACCTCTAAAAAGAAGAGAGAAAGATGTGTTTTCTCACAATTGCTTTAGATTCAATATTAGTCATCACAACTACAATGAATCCAATTTTGAAAACCTTTTTACCATATAACATATACCATTTGGACCTGTCAGAGGAACTTTTGTGCTATATTGTTTCTAATTTAATTATATGTGCTCCTCTACCTTTGCCCAATTAGATTTTAAATTTCATAAAGTTGGAAATTTGGTGTCTTCTTTTGTTATTAGCTTAATTCTCTACTCAAAAAAAATATATATATGTATGTATGTATGTATATATTTATATATGTAATTCAATTGATTTATCTACACATTTATGTTTCAATTTTCCACATTTTGTATGTATAGGCACAGAATAAATTACAATCACTATTCCCTTATAGAAGATGACTTTTTTATTCCCTCCTTCCCACAAAAAAAAAAATTCTCACTTTAGATAGACATCAAATGCCAATTAGCATAAAAAGCACTGAAATGCTGAGGCAAATTTGAGAGTGAATTTCTATCATCAAAATTCTAACTTTATCAGCTACCTAGTTAGTGACTGAATAGAAATCTTCACAACTTTTCTAGAGGAGAAAGGGTAGCTGGTAATTACCACAAGGCACTGAAATAATGGAACAACTATTAAGAGATAAAAATCTGTAAACATCTTCTGAATAATGGAATCATAAGCAATAAGAAGTAGCATCTTATGAAGAATTATTCATACTAGGAAAAGTTGATTGCATTTTTAATAGAATTATGAGATTAGTAGATGAACTGAAATGCATTAAACATAATATATCTTGAGTTTAATAAAGCATGTGATACTGTGTTTCATAAAATTTTACTAGTGAAATTAATTCAATTTGGCAGGCAGGATATGAGTGCTGTCACATGGCCTGAAAACTATGGGAAAAGATGCAAATGAAGTTAATGACAAGTGACATTTTTTCTACCTGTAAGGAGGAGTTTTCTGGAGTAAACAGAGATTGGGTGCCATTTTAGTATTACTCAACTACTTCAAGTGACCTAAAAAGAGAATAATTCATGTATTAATGTGATTTGTTTAGACTTGGAATATGATACAAATAATGATAAGGAAGAGAAATGACTAGAAGACAGAGGTTACATGATTTGGCTATTATATGGTGATTGTAGAAAAAATACTTCAAAAGAGTTAAATGACACATTAAAGTTTTTACGCCAATAAGATAATTTACATATCTAAGACGACTTATACATGCAAAACACAAATATAAATATCTTTGATAATGTGCTGATTATTTTCAGCTGTCACATAAAACATGGAGATATATGATGACCATGATTATTCATGAAGAATGATTACCACAGAGTCCTATTAAAGAGAGTATCCCCATAGAGAATTGGTCTTCAAGACACTACTATGGATCAATCTCTCAGATTGAGAAGCCATAGTTACATTGACATAATTACATTGTAGAACCTTCTTTAGATTTAAACTTTTCAAAAGAATTTTACCAAAATGAAAACACACCAAAAATCCTAACTGGATTAGAAATTCAAATACTTATTGTCCATGAGTCCCATAAAAGTTGGCATGTAGAAAAAGGCTTTGAGCAGAGCTTTGGGGGAAAAAATATCAAGGTAATCCATGAAGAGAACTTGAGGGAGGAATGTATGACAAATAGGAATAATAGCCTATGTAGAAGGATATTCATGGGGGAGGGGAATTTGTAATATAATAAAGAGAAGAAGGCTGGTTTAACAATACCAAAATGTTCATGTGCTTGCTTGTGAAATGCATGTACATCAGAGTGCATGTAAACTCAAGGCCAGAAAGTGAATGGGTTTACATGACAAACAGTGGAGTTTCAGTTTTACCCTGCAGTTAACAGTGCTATCTGATAGATTTTGCTGAGTAAGAAAATGACATGGTCAGAAAAAGTTTGTGGATCCTTTTGATCTTTGATTTCTTGCATCAAGTTATTTTTTTCAATACACATCCCTCTATCTCCTATGCTAATCTTCATATTAAAGTTTATCAAGTTATCAAATATAAAATTACTTGAAGTAGTTCTGAGAATCTCAAAGTTCTTTGCTGAATGTCAATCTCTTCACCTTTGAAATGGATGTTGAAATATAAGAATCAGTGATTTTCATAGTTATCATTTATGTTAGCATGATCATGAGAACGGTACTGCATTTTATTGATTCCCTAATAGTGGTCCTCAATCTTTTAAAATAGGGGGCCAGTTCACTGTCCCTCAGACTGTTGGAGGGTCGGACTATAGTAAAAACAAAAACTCACACTCTGTCTCTGCCTATCAGCCCATTTGCCATAACCTGGCTGGTCACATAAACATCCTCAGCGGGCTGCATCTGGTCCACAGGCCATAGTTTGAGAACCCTTGCCCTATAACATTCTCCACAATGCCTTTACAAACCTCCACTTCCTATAAATTCCAAACTCCATCCATAATCCATGTCATTTAAATATATGACTGTCTTCTATTTTATTATTAGCAGAGCAACAGCATTAACAGACTTAATACATTTGAAAAAGTAAAATATATTGTAGTCTTACATGGATAGCAATCTTACTTACAAAAGGCAGTAAAGAGAAGACAATGATAATTTTATAACATATGACTTTTCTATATATATAAAATATAAGATTAAGGCTATCTATGATCAAAGTATAAGAAGGGGAAAAATAATACTTTTGCAAACAATCCACAGCAGACCACATTTTTGGGCTAATACAATAAACTTAAAAGTGATCCCACTCTATTGTTGTTGATAAAATTGCTTTTGATTTGAAACAAAACTCAACCTTACAAATTCCTGTTAAATGAAGACTCTCTTATATAGATACTAAGATTCTAAAAGATTCCTTGATAAATTCAACCACAGAGATGCGGTACTTGAACAGCACTGTGATTTATACAGAACAAAGTAGGTACATGAAAATGAAACAAAACTGTCATTATCATGGGAAAATGTACAATATAAAAAGTTAGATTTCAATAAGGTAAAGCAAACAAGCTGAATATCCTTTCAAAATTACATAATGCTTAAAATGATCCCAAAGTGCTCTTTGGCACAAAGAATCATCTTTTTAACAAGAATACTTTTTTTTCTATTATTCATATGTGACTACAATACTTAGAATCAAAAAAAAAATTAAAAAGAAAAAAAGCATGAGAAAGATATGGTGAATATAAGAAGGCTGCAATATATTTCCACTGTTGACTTAAAACCAATATTTTCCTACAAATTTGACCTTCAAACATCAGGAATATAACTCAAGAATGTATGCTGAGAAATAGAACTTTTACACTAAGTACTGTGGATCAGGGTGAAACAGATTCATTATTATGCTAAAATGATAACTACAAATCTGAGATCCAAAGAAAGACATTCAGCATGTTGACTAAATCTGATGCAGAAAGTCTATGTAAAAACATGGATAATAGTCAAACAATATTTATGAAAGGGCATAAATGGATGGAAGCTTACACCAATGAAGAGAATAGCATGAAATAGTTGATAGAGTTTCAGAGTCAGTAAGATTGGGACAATTAAAATCCAATGTAAATATATTATTTTATTATTGTTTTGCTATAAGACATCAAACTGAATTATTAAATTATCATCTGTCTAAGATTCTCATATATTTTTCTGTTTTTTTTTTAATTGTCCATTATAGTCTCTCTATAGCTCAATCCATCCATCACAATGAGCAAATCTGACATTACACTTTAGAATTCAAAATCTTTCAGTGACATTTTAGTTACTAACAAAATAATTTTACACTATCTAGTCTAATTTCACAGTTTTCTCCTTCCAACAAGCCAATAAAATTTGTCTTTTCACTTTTATATATGTATTATCATTCCATCTCTAGCTTCTGTGCATATTTTCCCCCACAACCACACTTGGAATGTTGAAAACTTATTTCAAGCTATAGTCATAATGTAACTTCCATGAAGACTTCTAATAATCATCTCAATTGTTAATGATCATTACTTCTTTAAATCCTTTATACTACTCCTTTTTTTTCTTTAATTTTCTTTATTTATTTTTATTATTTTTAATAATTTTTATTTACCAGGTATATGCATGGGTAATTTTACAACATTAACAATTGCCTAACCTTTTGTTCTAATTTTTCCCCTCCTTCCTCACCCCCCAGAGGGCAGGTTGACCAATACATGTTCAATATGTTAAAGTATAAATTTAATACAATATATGTATACAAGTCCAAATAGTTGTTTGCTGTCCAAAAAGAATCAGACTTTGAAATAATATACAATTAGCCTGTGAAGGAAACCCAAAATGCAGGCGGACAAAAATAGAAGGATTGGGAATTCTATGTAGTGGTTCATAGTCATCTCCCAGAGTTCTTTAGCTGGGTGTAGCTGGTTCAGTACATTACTGATCTATTGGAACTGATTTGGTTCATCTCATTGTTAAAAATAGCCACATCCATCAGAATTGATTATCATGTAGTATTGTTGTTGAAGTATACAACAATTTCCTGGTGCTACTCATTTCACTCAGCATCAGTTCATGTAAGTCTCTCCAGGCCTTTCTGAAATCGTCCTATTGGTCATTTCTTACAGAACAATAATATTCCATGATATTTATATATCACAATTTATTCATCCCTTCTCCAATTGATGGGCATCCATGTAGTTTCCAGTTTCTGGCCAATACAAAGAGGATTGCCACAAACATTCTTGCATATACAGGTCCCTTTCCCTTCTTTAAGTTCTCTTTGGGATATAATCCCAGTAATAACACTGCTGGGCCAAAGGGTATGCATAGTTGGATAACTTTTTGAGCATAGTTCCAAATTGCTCTCCAGAATGGCTGGATGTATTCACAATTCAACCAACAATGTATCAGCGTCCCAGTTTTCCCACATCCCCTCCAACATTCTGCATTCTTTTTCCCTGTCATTCTATCCAATCTGACAGGTATGTACTGATATCTCAGAGTTGTCTTAATTTGCATTTCTCTGATTAATAATGACTTGGAGCATCTTTTCATATGGCTAGAGATAGTTTCAATTTCTTCATCTGAGAATTGTCTGTTTATATCCTTTGACCATTTATTAATTGGAGAATGGCTTGATTTCTTATAAATTAGAGTCAATTCTATATATATTTTGGAAATGAGACCTTTATTGGAACCTTTGACTGTAAAAATGTTTTCCTATACTACTCCTTTTTAATCTCTTTATGAATTAATTATATTCAAATACATATTATCATTACTTGCACGCATGACTTATACCCAGTACTTCAGTATAAACTTTTTGAGTACATGAACTGACTCTGGTCAGTAAGTGAAATGTTGCAGATTGAAATCTTTACAAGTCTTTTTGGTCTCTACACTACTTAACTGAATTTTTCTAAATATTCACCAGACAAGATGTGCCCAAACTTGTCTTACTCTTTTAGTAAATAAGAGATGAACTGGAATTTTTAGATAATTCATCTGCTTTCTTGAAGTCCTGCTATATGATTGGGTCACTTCCCTTTCATATCATAACTATTATCTGTAAAGGGCTAGAACTGAGCAAATGCACATGGATAATGAAGCATGTGAGACTAATTGCCAATTGGACAGTTCCCTATTAACTTATTTGAAGGTTGACCCTCCCCAGCTATTCTGTGCTGACTTGATTGGTGGGACAAAGAGGGGGAAGTGACATGTGGGAGGAGGAGGAGGAGGAAGAGGAAATTAAGATGCTCACTCTCACTCTCTCTAGTGGTGGAGGAAGGTGTGTGTGGAGATTGCTACATTTAATCCCCTGACCTTGACAGTAAAAGATCAGGAATAAAGACGTTTAGTGATCCTGATTCCAGCTGATTTCTGGGAAGACAGAGTTCCAGCAATTATCCATCATGTCTTCACATGCAAAATTAATAATTGGTAAAATGCCATCGTTTTCTTACATTTAATGAAACTCTTTTCCACATAAACCTACAGTTTCTTAAAGACAAGGGAAAATTTCTTTTTTTTTTTTTTTTTTAATTAGAATGATAGATAAAAGTTTGTTCAATTGAATTATGAATTTCTATTTCTTTTGGGTTATCTGTGTTAACTGTTTAAAGTATTAGATAGATCTCTCTAATATACATATATGCATATATATGTATACACACACACACACATTATATATATATATATATATAATTTATTCATTTTCATCACCAAGAGTTTTCAAAGTATCCATTTTCCTTCTGTAAAACAGCTATCCCATATAATAAATATGTTAAAAGCAAAAACAAAAAACAAAAAACAAAAATCAAAACAAAAACTTGGCAAAAGCAACCTCCAAAGTCTACAAATATGTGCTATGTACCACATCTGTGGATTTTTTACCTCTAATAAAGAGACAAAGAGTTTAGTATTTTTCTTGTATTTCTTCTTTGGAATTTGTTAGTATACACTTTTGATTTGTTTCTGCTTGTTCCTTGAAATCTTGTTTTTGAGATGGAGTGCCCTCCAGGCCTCCAGCTGTTCTCAGCAACTCCAGAGCCTCAAGTCAGGAAAGAATGGCCCCTTCCTGCTGAGCAAAGGCAGTGCATCATTTGCTGCTAGAGCTGGAAATGTAAGGAAGACAGAAAGAGGGGTTGGGTTGTTGGGGGCTGAGGGGATCCCTCACCTGAGGCTCCAGCAGCAGATACTGCTGTCAAATTCAGTCTTTGCATCAGATAGGGAGCATAGCTGAAATACAAAAAGTTCTGGAGTACAGATTATTATTCAGAATAAACAGCCTTAATTAACATTAGTTATCTTCCTCTTTACTTTCCTTGGAAGAATGGGTGATCATTATAAACCTTCCAATACAAAAGCATTTAATGGGCAAACATTGATGTAATTTACTGTCTATTAGTAAAGAATGAGGTTTGGAAGAATTGTCCAAATTTGGCTCCCAGTTCAACATTTCCATACCTGTATATCAGTAGACTGGAGGGATGTCTCCTTATCTGTTCTGGGACTTTAGGTTTGTTTGTATTGGTTATGTGCTGGGAACAAAAGTATAAGAAATGTAATTATCCTTATTCTCAAATATTTACTTTCTAGGTGGGGAGACTAGTTTGGTTAGCTTTTATGCTGTGGTGCGAGGAAGACTATCAATTGAAGTTTGAAAGATAGGCTGGGAAAAAGTTTTAAGTTTTATTTTGTACTAGAGACAGGAGTTTGTTGAGTAAGGGATTCATAAGCATCATATAGTTAGACTCAAAATTAAAGAAAATCCTTTTCTTAGCTATGTAATGAATGGACTGGAGTATGACTTGATTAGAAAAAGTAATTAATATGGGAGACTATTGCAAAAATGTATATGAAAAATGACGCACCAAAGAACTACAATTTTTACTTTTTTTTTCTTTTCTTTTTTTTTTTTTTAAATTGACAGATGGGCGTTGGTCAAAAGGTATCACAGAGATAGAATAGAAAGATTTGGCAAAGGTTTGACATTTTGAGATGTATGAAAATGAGGAGTTGAGAAGCTAATGATATGAATCTGAAAGAAGAGGATATTTATTGTTACTTCTACAAAAGAGAGAATTTTGGAAGAGGACTAGGAACTAAGGGAAAGATAAAACAAGGTAATAATTATTTATTGGGTACTTATGTACCAGATAACTTACTATATATTGACAATACAAACTGTTGTTGTTTGCCCTTCTTTTTCCAAGAGGACCATAAAATCAGAAAGATGATATCAAGACTTACAAGTGAATTGGATTTAAGTGTGGGAGGGCTGTGCAAGGTCACCTGCCTCATTTTCCCCTCAAGAGCCATCTAGTTCCAGTGGCAAGATAGAGATACAGATTCCTGGAGATGGGCCTGGATGAAATGGGAGACTTAGGCCTTTTTAAACTAATTCAACAGATCTCAGTTTGACTGAGGCTGCACCCATTCAGTGATTAAGGGGAGTTATCAATGGAGACAAAGAATCTCTTCTTTTGCTTAATGCAAAAAATATGTAAATAAATTAATGAATGAATGAATCTGGGAGGGGAAGACTCTCAGGGTTCTGGCCAAATCTTATTGCTATTTATATTCAATCTGAGCCAATCAGGACCCAAACAATGACCAAATAGGGCTTGGCCTAAGACCTTTTGTGGCCAATGAGAATCAGATTTGTTTTGATTTAAGACCTGGTCCTTAAGAAAGAAATCTAGCCAGTAAACCCCAAGATATCTTGGGAGGGTTCAAAAGTGCAAAAGAGAAAGAAAATGTTTTAAGAGCATATGGAGACATGGTCTAAAACTAAGATCTTTTGATGACCTTAGCTTAAAAAGGCCAAAGTCCCCCATTTCATCCAGAGCCATTTCCAGTCTTCTGATCTATCTATATCTTACCACTAAACCCAAATGATGACCTTGTACAAGCCCTCTCTCACTCAAATCCAATGCACTTTCATGTCATAGCATTGCCTCTGTAATGTCCTGGTCCTCTTCAAGAATAGAGGACAAACCATAACCTCTGGTGTCACAAATACATGCAAAGAGAAAGATGTCTCATTATACACTTTGAGTCCATCATCTTTCTGTCAGTAAATGGTTTGTATACTTAATCATCAATTATCTGGGATAATGATTGGTCATTGCATTGATCCAAGTTTTTGAGAACTTCATAATTGTTTGTTTTTAAAGTATTGTTACTGGGGCAGCTAGTTTGTATAGTAGATAGAGCACTGGACTAGCAGTTAGGAGTATCTGAGTTCAAATATGGACTTAGACATTTAATACTTACTAGCTTGGAGACTCTGGATAAGTCACATAACCTCAACAGTCACAAAGGTGGGAAAAAAGTATTGTTATTATTGTAGAAATCATTCTTCTGGCTCTGATCATATCAATCTATCAAATCATATAAATTTTCCCAGTTTTCTCTGAAACTGTTACTTTTGTGATGTGTGTGTTTAGATATATATTTGATTTTTTTTCAATTCAAAAAGTTAATTTACTATTTTTCTCAATTACAAGTAAAAAATAACATTCAATTTTGAAACTTTGAGTTCCAAATTCTCTCCCTTTTCTCTGTCACCATCCCTCTTATTGAGAAGACAAGCAATTGGTTATAGGGTATTCATGTGGAATCCTGCAAAACATATTTGCCTATTAGTAATATTGTGAAAGAAAACATGGATCCCTCAAAAATAACTGAAGAAAATCAAATAGATTTTTTAAATGTATACTTATATCTATATTCAGATAGCATCGGTTCTTTCTTTGAAAATGGACAGCATTTTTCATCATACATCCTTCAAATTGTCTTAGATCACTAATTGCTGAAAATGGTTGTGTCACTCATAACTGATCATCTTACAATATTGTTGTTACTTTGTACATAATGCATGTCACTTTGCATCATCTCATGTAAGTTTTCCCAGGTTTTTCTGAAAGCATCTTACTCCCTATTCCATCAAATTCATGTAGCACAATTTGTTCAACTATCCCCCAATTGATAGCTTCCCTCAGTTTCGAATTCCTTGACATCAGAAAAGAACTGCATATTTTTGATACATATAGGTCCTTTTGCATGTTTAAAAAAAAATCTTTTTTTTTTTTTTTGAGGCAAGTGGGATTAAGTGATTTGCACAGGGTCACACAGGTAGGAAATGTTAAGTGTATGAGACCATATTGAACTCAGGTCATTCTGATTTCAGAGCTGGTGCTCTATCCACTGCGCTACCTAGTTGCCCCTTTTAAAATTTTTGTTTTGCAATACAGACGTAATAATGATATTTCTAGGTCGAAGGGTATATAGTTTTATAGCCCTTTAGGAATAGTTACAAATTGCTCCAAAAATTGTTGAATCCCAATAATATAATGTCTTATTTTCCCCACATTCCCTTCACCTTTTTTTCACTTTCCTTTTCTATCCTCTTAACCAATATAATAAGTATGAGACAGTACATTAGAATTGTTTTACTTTGTATTTCTCCACTGAAAAAGTATTTGTAATATTTTTTTTTTCATATTCCTATAGATGGCTTTGAATACTCCATCTAAAAATACTCATATATTTGGTCATTTATCAACTGGGGAATGGTTCTTATTTTTATAAATTTCAGTTTTAAGAAATGAGATTTTTCCCCAGAGTTATGATTGCTAAATGTATTTCTCTCCATTCTATTCCTCCCTTGTTTATTCTGTTCTCTCTTTCCTTTCACTCTATCCTCTTCAAAAATGTTTTGCTTCTATCTCCTTCCTTAATCTGCCATTACTTCTATCTCCCTCCCCCATTCTTTTCTCTTCTATTTTTCTATAGGATAAGATTGATTTCTGTATACAACTGAGTATATTATTTGCTCTTTGAACCAACTCTGATGAAATTAAAGAAGTTTGCTTAACCTCACCTCCATTTTTCCACTTAATGTAAAAGCTTTTTTTGGCCTCTTTTATATGAGATAATTTATCTCATTCTATCTCTCTCTTTTCCTTTCTTCCAATGCATTCTTCTTTTTCACCCACTAGCTTTATTTTTTAAGTTATATCCATTCATATTCAACTCATTATATCTTTTCTCTGCATGTATTCCTTTTAACTTTCTTAATAATGAAAAAGTTCTTAGGTGCTACAAGTATCATCTTTCTATATATAGATATAAAGAGATTAACCTTGGGACTTCCGGCTAAGATGGCGGCGTGGAGGCAGACAGCTGCTTGAGCTCCTCGCTTTCTCTCAGAACTTACTTCATGACAAGCCTCTGACTTAATGCTTGACCCAGAGGGAAATCCACAAATTATCACCAAGAGAGGACGTCCTTGAAAGTCGCCAGAGAAGGTCTGTGTTTGTTCGGGGGAGGGTCAATCAGACTGGGCGCAGACTGGGGGCAGACAGCCAGAGCAAGGCGGGCAGCTCACACAGCTCAGACCGGAGGGGGAGGGGTGTGATCTCTGCAGTTTCTGCGGGAGGGCTTTTGCCCCAGTGTGGATGCTCCGTCTTGGCAGCAAGCCAGGAGCAGCGGAGAGGGTGTAAACACCGGAGGTGAAGATTAAAACCCCAGAAAGCCAGCTTCTCTCAGAGCCCGGCCACCCCCAACCCCCACCTGGACTGACTCGGTGCGTTCTCGGAGCCTCAGAGCGCAGACTCAGTACAGTCATTGCTGTTCTGTTAGTGGCTCTCTGCTGCCCTATCCCCAGTCTGTAGAGGAAGCCCATTAATAACATCCAGCCCTATCCCCCGCAAAACAGACCAATTGCTTCTCTTGTCAGTTTGTTTTCTTTGATTCTGACAAAATGAATAAAAAATTCAGGGGGGCTCTAACCATTGACAGCTTCTGTGTGGAGAGGGAGCAGACTTCAAATGCTGAGGAGACTAGGAACAGACTGTCCCCAGATGTATCCCCTGGGAGGGATATGGGCTGCTCCTCAGTGCAAAGGAACCTCATAGAGGAAATAAAGGGGGCTCTCACGGGAGAGCTGGAAGAGAAATGGGAAAAGGAAAGGGAAGCTTGGCAAGAGAGCCTGGAGAAGTCATCCCATGCATTCAAAGACAGAATGGATAAAGAAATCAAATCATTGAGAAACAAGATTAGTGAGCTGGAAAAGGTAAACAACTCCAAGGAAAACAGGATTAGTGAGCTGGAAAAAGAAATCAGCTCTCTAAAAAATAAAATGGATAAAATGGAAAAAAATTCCATAGAAGATAAAAACTCAATTGGACAATTACAAAGAGATATAAAAAAAGTGAGTGAAGAAAATATATCATTGAAAATTAGACTGGAACAAGTAGAAATAAATGACTCAAGGAGAAACCAAGAGGGAGTCAAGCAAAACCAGAGAAATGAAACAATTGAAAAGACTGTCAAGTACCTTACCAGAAAGACAACAGACCTGGAAAACAGATCCAGGAGAGACAATTTGAGAATAATCGGACTCCCTGAAAAATGGGAGGAAAAAAAGAGCTTGGACACCATTTTCGAGGAAATTATCAAAGAGAACTGCCCAGACGTTTTGGAAACAGAGGGTAAAATAGACATTGAGAAAATTCATCGATCACCTACTGAAAGGGACCCTAAAATCAAAACGCCAAGAAATATAGTGGCCAAGTTCAAGAACCATCAGACAAAGGAAAAGATATTGGAAGCTGCTAGAAAAAAACAATTCAGATATGGAGGATCCACAATAAGGATAACACAGGATCTAGCAGCGTCCACATTAAAAGAACGCAGGGCCTGGAACATGATATTCCGAAAGGCTAAGGAACTTGGTATGCAGCCAAGAATAACTTACCCAGCAAGAATGAGCATCGTTTTCCAGGGAAGAAGATGGACATTTAACGAAATAAATGAATTCCATCTATTTTTGATGAAAAAACCAGACCTACATAAGAGGTTTGATCTTCAAATACAGAACTCAAGAGACTTCTAAAAAAGGTAAAAAGAAATCTTGAGAACTATACTTCTGTCAAAAAAATATGTAAAGAACATATGTACAATTTGTCTTAGAAAATAGAGGTGGAAAGGAGATTATATCATAAAAAAGTACAAAGTGGTGGTACTACATCTCATGAAGAGGCAAAGGTAACCTATTATATCTGAGAGAAAGAAAGGAGGGAGATGAACATAGCGTGTATCAATAGACATATTCGATTTATGGTGAAACTTCTTCCACTTCATTGAAAAGTGAAAGGGAAGGGGTAAGCTAAGGGGAAGGGAATACAGTAATTTCGAGGAAAAGGGGTAAAATAAGGGGAGGATCTTTAAGGTAGGGGAGGGATCCTAAAAAGGGAGGGCTGTGAAAAGCAAGTGGTGTTTACCAGTTTAATACTGGATAGGAGGGTAAAAGGGAAGGAAAGGGGAAAAGCATAAGCAGGGGTTAATAGGATGGCAAGCAATATAGAATTAGTCCTTCTAACCATAAATGTGAATGGGGCAAACTGCCTCATAAAGAGGAAGCAGTTAGCAGACTGGATTAAAAGTCAGAATCCTACTATATGTTGTTTACAGGAAACACACCTGAAACAGGATGAGACATTCAAACTAAAAGTAAAAGGGTGGAGCAGAATCTATTATGCTTCAGGCAAAACCAAAAAAGCAGGAGTAGCCATCCTCATCTCAGATCAAGCAAAAACAAAAATTGATCTAATTAAAAGAGATAAGGAAGGGCATTATATCCTGCTAAAGGGAAGCATCAATAGTGAAGCAGTATCAATATTAAACATGTATGCACCAAGTGGTGCAGCATCTAAATTCTTAAAAGAGAAATTAAGAGAGCTGCAAGAGGAAATAGATAGCAAAACTATAATAGCGGGAGATCTCAACCTTGCACTATCAGAATTAGATAAATCAAACCACAAAATAAATAAGAAAGAAGTCAAAGAGGTAAATAGAATACTAGAAAAGTTTGATATGATAGATCTTTGGCGAAAGCTAAATGGAGACAGAAAGGAATATACTTTCTTCTCAGCAGTTCATGGAACCTATACAAAAATTGATCATATACTAGGGCATAAAAACCTCAAAATCAAATGCAGTAAGGCAGAAATAGTAAATGCATCCTTTTCAGACCATAATGCAATCAAAATAACATTTAATAAAAAGCCAGGGGAAAATAGACCAAAAAATAATTGGAAACTAAATAATCTTATACTAAAGAATGATTGGGTAAAACAGCAAATCATAGACATAATTAATAACTTCACCCAAGAAAATGACAATAATGAGACATCATACCAAAATGTGTGGGATACAGCCAAAGCAGTAATTAGGGGAAGTTTTATATCTCTACAGGCCTACCTGCATAAAATAGAGAAAGAGAGGGCCAACGAATTGGGTTTACAACTAAAATTGCTAGAAAAGGAACAAATTAAAAACCCCCAGACAAACACAAAACTTGAAATTCAAAAAATAAAAGGTGAGATTAATAAAATTGAAAGTAAAAAAACTATTGAATTAATTAATAAAACTAAGAGTTGGTTTTATGAAAAAACCAACAAAATAGACAAACCCTTAGTAAACCTGATTAAAAAAAGGAAAGAGAAAAAGCAAATTGATAGTCTTGAAAATGAAAAGGGTGAACTCACCACTAATGAAGAGGAAATTAGAACAATAGTTAGGAGCTACTTTGCTCAACTTTATGCCGATAAATTCGATAACTTAAATGAAATGGAAGAATACCTTCAAAAATATAGCTTGCCCAGATTAACAGAGGAAGAAGTAAGTAGTTTAAATAGTCCCATCTCAGAAAAAGAAATAGACCAAGCTATTAACCAACTTCCTAAGAAAAAGTCCCCAGGACCAGATGGATTTACAGGTGAATTCTACCAAACATTTAAAGAACAACTAACTCCAATGCTATGTAAACTATTTGAAAAAATAGGGATTGAAGGAGTCCTACCAAATTCCTTCTATGACACAGACATGGTACTGATACCTAAACCAGGTAGATCGAAAACTGAGAAAGAAAACTATAGACCAATTTCCTTAATGAATATTGATGCTAAAATCTTAAATAAGATATTAGCAAATAGACTTCAGAAAATCATCCCCAGGATAATACACTATGACCAAGTGGGATTTATACCAGGAATGCAGGGATGGTTTAATATTAGGAAAACTATTAGTATAATTGACCATATTAATAATCAAATTAATAAAAACCATATGATCATCTCAATAGATGCAGAAAAGGCATTTGATAAAATCCAACATCCATTCCTACTAAAAACGCTTGAGAGTATAGGAATAAATGGACTATTCCTTAAAATAATAAGGAGCATATATTTAAAACCTTCAGTAAACATCATATGTAATGGTGATAAACTAGAACCTTTCCCTGTAAGATCAGGAGTGAAACAAGGTTGCCCACTATCACCATTACTATTCAATATAGTACTAGAAACTCTAGCCTTGGCAATAAGAGCCGAGAAAGAGATCCAAGGAATTAGAGTAGGAAATGAAGAAATCAAATTGTCACTTTTCGCAGATGACATGATGGTATACTTAGAGAACCCCAAAGACTCTGCTAAAAAGCTATTAGAAATAATTCAGAATTTTAGCAAAGTCGCAGGATACAAAATAAATCCACATAAATCCTCAGGATTTTTATACATTACCAACACAATCCAACAGCAAGAGATACAAAGAGAAATTCCATTCAAAATAACAGTCGATAGTATCAAATATTTGGGAATATATCTACCAAAGGAGAGTCAGGAATTATATGAGCAAAATTACAAAACACTTGCCACAAAAATAAAGTCAGATTTAAATAATTGGAAAGACATTCAATGTTCTTGGATAGGCCGAGCGAATATAATAAAGATGACAATACTCCCCAAACTAATCTATTTATTTAGTGCTATACCAATCAGACTCCCAAGAAACTATTTTAATGACCTAGAAAAAATAACAACAAAATTCATATGGAAGAATAAAAGGTCGAGAATTGCAAGGGAACTAATGAAAAAAAAGTCAGAGGAAGGTGGTCTAAGTGTACCTGATTTAAAGCTATATTATAAAGCAACAGTCACCAAAACCATTTGGTATTGGCTAAGAAATAGACTAGTTGATCAGTGGCATAGGTTAGGTTCACAGGACAAGATAGTGAATAAAAATAGCAATCTAATCTTTGACAAACCCAAAGATCCCAAATTTTGGGATAAGAATTCATTATTTAACAAAAACTGCTGGGAAAACTGGAAATTAGTATGGCAGAAACTAGGCATGGACCCACATTTAACACCACATACTAAGATTAGATCAAAATGGGTCCAAGATTTAGGCATAAAGAACGAAATCATAAATAAATTGGAGGAACATGGGATGGTTTACCTCTCAGACTTGTGGAGGAGGAAGGAGTTTGTGTCCAAGGGAGAACTAGAGACCATTATTGATCACAAAATAGAACATTTTGATTACACCAAATTAAAAAGTTTCTGCACAAACAAAACTAATGCAAACAAGATTAGAAGGGAAGTAACAAATTGGGAAAAAATTTTTACAGTTAAAGGTTCTGATAAAGGCCTCATCTCCAAAATATACAGAGAATTGACTTTAATTTATAAGAAATCAAGCCATTCTCCAATTGATAAATGGTCAAAGGATATGAACAGACAATTTTCAGATGATGAAATTAAAACTATTTCCACTCATATGAAAGAGTGTTCCAAATCACTATTGATCAGAGAAATGCAAATTAAGACAACTCTGAGGTATCATTACACACCTGTCAGATTGGCTAAAATGACAGGAACAAATAACGATGAATGTTGGAGGGGCTGTGGGAAAACTGGGACACTGATGCATTGTTGGTGGAGTTGTGAAAGAATCCAACCATTCTGGAGAGCAATCTGGAATTATGCCCAAAAAGTTATCAAAATGTGCATACCCTTTGACCCAGCCATACTACTACTGGGCTTATACCCCAAGGAACTACTAGAGAAGGGAAAGGGTCCTGTTTGTGCCAAAATGTTTGTGGCAGCCCTTTTCATAGTGGCTAGAAGCTGGAAGATGAATGGATGTCCATCAATTGGAGAATGGTTGGGTAAACTATGGTATATGAATGTTATGGAATATTACTGTTCTATAAGAAATGACCAACAGGAGGAATACAGAGAGGCTTGGAGAGACTTACATCAACTGATGCTGAGTGAAACGAGCAGAACCAGAAGATCATTATACACTTCAACAATGATACTGTACGAGGATGTATGCTGATGGAAGTGGATTTCTTCAACATAGAGAAGAGCTAATCCAATTCCAATTGATTAATGATGGACAGAACCAGCTACATCCAGAAAAGGACTGGGAAATGAATGTAAACTGTTATTTTAACCTTCTGAATCCAATTCTTCCTGTGCAACAAAAAATTCGGTTCTACACACATATATTGTATCTAAATTATACTGTAATATATTTAACATATATAAGACTGCTTGCCATCAGGGGGAGGGGGTTGGGGGAGGAAGGGAAAAAATCTGAATAGAAGTAAGTGCAAGGGATAATGTTGTAAAAAATTACCCATGCATATGTACTGTCAAAAAATGTTATAATTATAAAATAAAATAAAAAATTAAAAAAAAAAAAAAAAAAAAAAAAAAAAAGAGATTAACCTTATTAAGTTCCTTATGATTTCCCTTTTCCATTTACTTTTTGATGCTTTTCTTCACTATCTTGTTTGAATATCAGATTTTTTCTTCAAATCTGGTCTTTTTATCAAGAATATTTGAAAGTGTCCTATTTCACTGAATATCTATATTTTTCCATCCTGAAGTATTATACTCAGTTTTGCTAGGTAGGTGATTCTTGGTTGTGTAACTTCTTTACCCCTATCATATTCCAAGCCTTCTGGTGTTATAATGTAGAAGGTACTAAATGATATATTATCCTGCATGTAGATATCTCCATGATACTTGATATGTTTCTTTCTAATTACTTGCAATATTTTCTTCTTGATGTGGGAGTTTTGGAATTTGTCTATAATGTTCCTGAGAGGTTTTTTTTTTGAATCTCTTTCAGGAGGTGATTGATGGATTCTTTCAATTTTTATTTTATTCTCTGGTTCTGGAATATGGGGAAAGTTTTCCTTGATAATTTCTTGAAAGATGATGTCTATGCTCTTTTTTTTTTTTAACCATGGTTTTCCATGGTAGTCCAATAACATTTAAATTATCAAATGCCATCTGCATCCAGTTAAGCAAAGAAGTTTGCCTAACTGGAGTATACACAATTTTAGAGGGGGAAAAATCTATAATAATTATCTCTTTGAGCTCACCAAATCTGTAAATTCATTGATGGTGCTAATCTTGTTTTTTTTTCATATAATCCTAATTCTTGCTGTCACAAAACATGGGGCGAGGGGGGGGGATGTAGTCTTTATCTGTTTAACAAGAGTATATCCCCATATAAATTCTTTGAATCAGCTATTTTGATAGTATCTTCACTGGACATAGGATAATAGTTAAAGGCATAGTTATTATGCTAGTAAAGTTACTTAAGTTATATAATGTTTATGAACTATTATATGGAACACTTAAATGTGTAAAAATCTATATTGGGAAACTAAGAAATAGGGGGCAACAGGAAAAACAAATACTGAAAACCATAAATAATACTTATAACATAGCTAACCTGAATTCCAATTCTCTATACGATGCAACCACAAGGCAATGATGTCTTGTAAAAGTATTAAATGAACTACAAGTGGCAGCACTGCAAATCTCAAGTGGAAGAAATGACCTAAGGCTGATGACTGGCCCTGCCATGGCTCTGGTTGAATGAGCTCTAATTTGACCCTCAAGTGACAATTTCACTGAAGAACAACAATGAGAAATACAGGAAGGTGGCCATTTCAATACAGGGCTTTTAGAAGTATGCTGACCCAATGTCAAAGTCAAAAGAAAGATATAAAAATTGAATGCATTTTTCTAAAGGGTGTGAACCCAGAAACATTTTGGATTGAGTTTGTGGGTAGTCGGTCAAAATTTTTCAGTAGAGGAAAAAAGAAATTATCAGCATGAAAAAGGTCTTGTGATTATCAAAACAAATTCCATGGCTAATTTACATGCTGTATTACCTGCTCCAATCAGATTGATATTGACTTTTCTTATTTTTAAAAGTTTTACTAATTTAATAATGTTTAAATTTTGTTTTTGTTTTATATAATTGAGTACAAACTATCTACTCTTTCTCTCTTGGAAGTTATCCAAAAAACCCAAAACAAAACAAAAATAATTCTGCAAGACTAACCAACACATGAGTAAATGATTAATGTGCATCATTTTTCACTCATTGTCCACTATCTCTTTAAAAAGAGAAAGCACAATTATTCACTTCTTAAGAACCAAATGTAGTCATTATGATTATACAGTTTTCATTTTCATTTCTTTTTTTCCTAATTTTTATTAACATAAAATTGAAAAAAATATTTATTATATAGCTCTTATTACTGAGCAACATACTAGAAACTTAGCAAGCCAAAACAAACAAACAAACAAAAACATATGTTCTCTGACCTAAAAAAGTTCACAATATAATTGGGAGTTTTTAAACAAATTATCATTTTCCAAGTGCTTTGTTTGAGTGGTGCCATGTTATGGAGAATTTTGAATACTAGTTTAAGAAATATGTATATTAGTCAATAACCAAGAGGAAACCTGTCAGCATTCTAATCAGTAAGAGCCTGCTTTGTGCCAGAGACTGTGCTAAACTCTGGAAAATATGAAAGAAAAAAAAAAAAAAAAGCAAAATACAGTTTATCCAAAATATTAAAGCTCATAGGTTAATATGGGATACAATGTGAAAAATAAAAATGTAAAAAATAGATACATATAAAGCAAATTAGAGAGAATTAATAGAGAAAAAATTAACATTAAAGGGAATCAGGAAAGGCTTATAATAGAAGATGCAAATTTATCTGGGACTTGAAGAAAAATAAGGACAGTGTTCTAGTCATGAAAGAAACATAATGAAAATGTCCAGTCTGGAGATGAGTGTTTTGTGTGGAAAGATAATGAGGAGGTAAATGTCATTACATTGTAGAATTTCTGAGGGGGAGTACAGATGGAAGAAGACTAGGAAGATGGAAGTGGAAAAAGTTTTAAAAGTTTTGAATGCCAAGCAGAGGATTTTCTATTTTATTCTGGAGTTGACAGGGAGCCAATCAAGTTTATTGAACAGGGGATTGACATAGTTTATTCATGGAAGTATTTTGAATTAATAATTGCATTATCAAATATGTGATTAATAAAGATGATTTTGATTTTGATAACTATGAAAAATGGATTGGAGTGAGAACAATGAAATGGAAAATTTTGGGAAATATAATGTACTATTGTACTGGGATGGCTTCAATAGTAATAAAGCAAAGTGCATCCCTGTAAATAAAGCTACTCAAATAGAATGATGATGATCAATTGTAGAGGTTGAGGGAATAAATCAATGCATATTTTCTCCCCATTTACATGATATATTTTTGAGGACAGAGAAAACATACGAATTATACAAACACATATGTATGTATACATATATACATATGCATGTACATATATGCATATATATGCATATACACATGAATAAATACATGCACCACATATATATGTATACCAATACCCATCCCCTAGCATATAGGATCACATATTTGAAGCTCAAAAGGAGTTTAAATGTCATCTAGTCCTACTTCTATACTTTATCAATGAAGAACTAATATCCA
The DNA here is from genome assembly GCF_048593235.1 of Sminthopsis crassicaudata. Classification (NCBI taxonomy): domain Eukaryota; kingdom Metazoa; phylum Chordata; class Mammalia; order Dasyuromorphia; family Dasyuridae; genus Sminthopsis; species Sminthopsis crassicaudata. The sequence goes on along the minus strand of NC_133617.1, from coordinate 287,279,606 downwards.
GAGATTTTAAGTGACCTCTTCAAGATTATACAGATACAATGTGTGAAAGTCAGAATTTGAATACAGGCCTTTTGACTTAAATGCAGCCTTCATTTCATGGTACCATACTGAACTTTGAACATCATAGATACTCAAGAAATTATTATTAAATGCTTAATTTTTGGAATGTTAAAATGATTTAATCTTTACTTTATTGATTTTAATGAAGTATAATAAAAGTCTCTGTGGATTTTAAGCAATCACTAAAACAAATATTTATAGAGCCCCTTTGTTTACTTAAGTTTGTAAAAAAGATAATGTTATATATACAATTAGTACCAGATTTTGTGGTCTCTAAAAGATTTTACAGTAAAATGGTTTTATATATTTAGATATATAAACAGAATTAAGATGGAGCATTATATACTTTTATTTAAATTATCATCACTGAATAAGCCACAGGATCTCTGGAATAGGATGATTCATAACAATGATATCTTGACTAGGATGAAACTAAAATGATCTACTCCCAGACTTTTTTTAGATTTTGTGTCATATGCATATGTTTCATTGCTTTCTTTTCTTGTATTATTCATTCCTTGTTTGTACATAAACTTACTTCTATTATTCTAACAAACTGTGCAAAATTTGCAAGTCTTAAGGAGACTCTTGGAGATATTTTTTGTATTACAAAATCTAATATTTCCAGCATTTTTCAAGTTTCCAAAGAAGCAAGATCAAATCCATTGAAGTATAAAAGAAAAAACATAGTAAAAATGACAATTAAAAATTTCTAAGAATTAACAATTTTTTTCCAGAGAAGGAAATAACAAATATAGTCAGGAATCAAGTGATGCAGCAAACAAGCATTTTAAAGGAGTTATATATCTGAGAGTTATCAATTCCTTTCAAGTGTAGGGCAAATTTCTTGAAGTTGTAAGAAATGATGAGTTGAACAAGTTAATTTTTACTTATGAAAAGCAATTTTTTATCAGGACAATATTGTAAGAATGTAAAGAGAATTCTTGTAGTCCTATATAATATCTGTACATATTCATCAAATTGCAAACTAGCCTCCCAAAACAATTTTGGAGATATTTTTACTCCCATAAAGTCTTATCTCCATTGAGGGAGTGATAAATACATATATATACACACAAACATACATATTTAACACGCACATTTATACTACATACAAATACATAATACATGTGTACGTATGCATCTATAAACATATATGCATATACACATACATAGATATCTACTTATATGTTGACATAATAAAAAGCATAATTGGTTTGAATTCCAGAAATTCCTAAATTGAAGACTGAATACAATACAATAAAATTGCATAATATTATGTCATGAAATATTAAGACATTTATCAAGATGTTGAAAATAAGCATGTATTGATGGCTTAGTAATTCATTAGATTTAAACTCATTTGAAAACTTATGGAACATGAGCTAGGTTAGTATTAGAAAAATAAAGTCTTCATCAAAAGTTCACTTAATTTCATATGTGAATAAGAAATGTGTTGCTTCACAAACAAAATTTCCAGGTACACATAAAAATTTACTAAATACAATGTCAAATCTTTTAAAGCCAAAAATTACATAAAAGGAAAATAATTGCATATTAAAAGGTTAAGACTGACAATGCTGTAAAGCTTATTATTATTAAAATTTAATTAGCTAATTTTGCTCTGGTTAATTTGCAAATTACTATAAATGAGTAATCTATACCTATCTGTCCATGCATATATATAAGCTTAAATGCATATATACATATACATCTCTGTATGTGTGTATATATATATATATATATATATATATATATATATATATATATATATATATATATATATATATATATATATATATATATATATATATATATATATATATATACAAGAATGTATTTCATAGTAGAATCTTAGAGTCATGAGATCATGGAATCACAAAGTTGATAGGGATCTCAGAGATAATTTAATTCATGAATGTATGAACATATAAAAAGTGGTGTTTAAGCTTTTTCTCAAAGATAGGCTTCATATAATAAATGAAATTTGTTTTATGTATCTTAAAAATGCATTTTCCCATAGTAACATTGGTAGGCACTATGGTTAGGTTGGTAAGTATGCCCCCAAGACCATATGTTTGATAACTTCATCAATTTAGAGCTGGGTTAGACTTTATATTTTTACCTAATATAAGCCTCTCATTTTATAAATGAGAATACTGGATTGCCCCAGTATTCTAACTCAAAAAATCAGTTTTTTTTTTGTTTTTTTTTTGTTGTTGTTTTTTTTCTATATATATCATGACTGTTCAATATTGTGCCAACTAGTTTTACAGTGTTTAATCAATATGGTTAAATATTTCTGTTGGAAAATGCATTCATAATTCCAACTCAAGATGATAAGAATATGATCATTTTCTTCTTTAGCCCTACTTGCTTTCAAGAAAACAGATTCTTCAGCTCCAAATTACTAGTTGTCACTACTTGATCTGTGGCTAAAGCTCTGGTAAGGTAAAGACTGAAAGCAGTCAGGTAAAGGCTTACCATTGGGCGGGGGAAAGTCACTCTAGAAGTCAGTGAGCTGTTAATTTTAAACTTATTTCTTCCTTCACTCTTCTAAAAACAGTTTCTGCCCAGGGCTGGCTGGTTCAGTCACTCCTTTTCTTCTTTGCTTAGAGCCCATTTTTTCCTATGTTCACAATGCCATTTATTCTAAACAGGGTTTCTTTCCTTCCCTGGTCATTGAAGATAGGATTTAATAGTTTCTCTGTAATCCTTTCCAGGAAAAAAAGATGTTTTTCTACCAATATTTACTGTGAACCACAAGAGAAAAAGGACAAGATTAAGACAATTTTCACTTTTAAATTGCTCCTTGAGGTCAAGGACTCTTTTTTTTTTCTCATTGTGTATCTTCAGTGTTTATAAAGTGCTTGACACATAGAAGATGCTTAATAATTGTTTACTGACTGATTGACTTTGCTCCTCATGCCCTTCATCTGTTTTTGTTTTTTTAATATACATAAATATGAGTGGCTTTGATATGTAAGTATAAAAATATATTATTTTAAAATCTTTTTTTATTAAGCATTTTTTAAAATTAATTTTTATAATTATAACATTTTCTTTAGCAGTACATATGCATAAGTAATTTTTTTTTTAACAACATTACCCCTTGTGCTCCCTTCTGTTTGGAGTTTTTCCCCTCCTTCCTTCCACCCCTTCCCCTGGATGGCAGGCATTCCCATACATATTAAATATCTTATAGTATATCTTAAGTACAATATATATGTGCAGAACCGAATTTTGTTGTTGTTGTTGTTGCAAAGGAAGGATTGTATTCACAAGGTAAAAATAATCTGGGAAGAGAAACAAAACAAAAACAAAAACAAAAAACAATGCTCACAGTTTACACTCATTTCCCAGTGTTCCTTTTCTGGATGTAGCTGATTTTGCCCATCATTGATCAATTGGAATTGGATTAGCTCTTCTCTATGTTGAAGATATCCACTTCCATCAGAATAGATCCTCATACAGTATCATTGTTGAAGTGTATAATGACCTTCTGGTTCTGCTCATTTCACTCAGCATCAGTTGATGTAAATCTCTCCAAGCCTCTCTGTATTCCTCCTGTTGGTCATTTCTTACAGAACATCATATTCCATAACATTTATATACCATAATTTACCCAACCATTCTCCAATTGATGGACATCCATTCATTTTCCAGTTTCTAGCCACTATGAAAAGGGCTGCCACAAACATTTTGGCATATACAGGTCCCTTTCCCTTCTTTAGTATTTCCGTGGGATATAAGCCTGGTAGTAGTACAGCTGGGTCAAAAGGTATGCACATTTTGATAACTTTTTGGGCATAATTCCAGATTGCTCTACAGAATGGTTGGATTCTTTCACAACTCCACCAACAATACATCAGTGTCCCAGTTTTCCCACAGCCCCTCCAATATTCATCATTATTTGTTCCTGTCATTTTAGCCAATCTGACAGGTGTGAATTGATATCTCAGAGTTGTCTTAATTTGCATTTCATTGACCAACAGTGATTTGGAACACCCTTTCATATGAGTGGAAATAGTTTCAATTTCATCATCTGAAAATAGTCTGTTCATATCCTTTGACCATTTATCAATTGGAGAATGGCTTGATTTCTTATAAATTAAAGTCAATTCTCTGTATATTTTGGAGATGAGGACTTTATCAGAACCTTTAACTGTATAACTGTTTTCCCAATTAGTTACTTCCCTTCTAATCTTGTTTGCATTAGTTTTGTATGTGCAGAAACTTTTTAATTTGGTGTAATCAAAATTTTCTATTTGGTGATAAATAATGGTCTCTAGTTATCCCTTGGACACAAACTCCTTCCTCCTTCACAAGTCTGAGAGGTAAACCATCCCATGTTCCTCCAATTTATTTATGATTTCGTTCTTTATGCCTAAATCTTGGACCCATTTTGATCTAATCTTAGTATGTGGTATTAAATGTGGGTCCATGCCTAGTTTCTGCCATAGTAATTTCCAGTTTTCCCAGCAGTTTTTGTCAAATAATGAATTCTTATCCCAAAAGTTGGGATCTTTGGGTTTGTCAAACACTGGATTGCTATTTTATTCACTATCTTGCCCTGTGAACCTAAGCTATGCCACTGATCAACTAGTCTATTTCTTAGCCAATACCAAATGGTTTTGGTAACTGTTGCTTTATAATACAGTTCTAGATCAGTTAAGCTAGACTACCTTCACTTAATTTTTTTTTTTCATTACTTCCCTTGACATTCTTGACCTTTTATTGTTCCATATGAATTCTGTTGTTATTTTTTCTAGGTAATTAAAATAGTTTCTTGGATGTCTGATTGGTATAGCACTAAATAAATAGATTAGTTTAGGGAGTATTGTCATCTTTATTATATTTGCTCGGCCTATCCAAGAGCATTGAATGTCTTTCCAATTATTTAAATCTGACTTTATTTTTGTGGCAAGTGTTTTGTAATTTTGCTCATATAATTCCTGACACTCCTTTGGTAGATATATTCCCAAATATTTTATACTATCGACCGTTATTTTGAAAGGAATTTCTCTTTGTATCCTTTGTTGTTGGATTGTGTTGGTAATGTATGAAAATGCTGTGAATTTATGTGGATTTATTTTGTATTCTGCAACTTTGCTAAAATTCTGAATTATTTCTAGTAGCTTTTTAGCAGAGTCTTTGGGGTTCTATAAGTATACCCTCGTGTCATCTGTGAAAAGTGATAATTTGATTTTCTCATTTCCTACTCTAATTCCTTGAATCTCTTTCTCGGCTCTTATTGCCAAGGCTAGAGTTTCTAGTACTATATTGAATAGTAATGGTGATAGTGGGCAACCTTGTTTCACTCCTGATCTTACAGGGAAAGGTTCTAGTTTATCGCCATTACATATGATGTTTACTGAAAGTTTTAAATATATGCTTGTTATTATTTTAAGGAATAGTCCATTTATTCCTATACTCTCAAGCGTTTTTAGTAAGAATGGATGTTGGATTTTATCAAATGTTTTTTCTGCATCTATTGAGATGATCATATGGTTTTTTTAATTTGATTATTAATATGATCAATTATACTAATAGTTTTCCTAATATAAAACCAGCCCTGCATTCCTGGTATAAATCCCACTTGGTCATAGTGTATTATCCTGGGGATGATTTTCTGAGGTCTATTTGCTAATATCTTATTTAAGATTTTAGCATCAATATTCATTAAGGAAATTGGTCTATAATTTTCTTTCTCAGTTTTCGATCTACCTGGTTTAGGTATCAGTACCATGTCTGTGTCATAGAAGGAATTTGGTAGGACTCCTTCAATCCCTATTTTTTCAAATAGTTTACATAGCATTGAAGTTAGTTGTTCTTTAAATGTTTGGTAGAATTCACATGTAAATCCATCTGGTCCTGGGGACTTTTTCTTAGGAAGTTGGTTAATAGCTTGGTCTATTTCTTTTTCTGAGATGGGACTATTTAGACTACTTACTTCTTCCTCTGTTAATCTGGGCAAGCTATATTTTTGAAGGCATTCTTCCATTTCATTCAAGTTATCGAATTTATCGGCATAAAGTTGAGCAAAGTAGCTCCTAACTACTGTTCTAATTTCCTCTTCATTAGTGGTGAGTTCACCCTTTTCATTTTCAAGACTAACAATTTGCTTTTTCTTTTTCCTTTTTTTAATCAGGTTTACTAAGGGTATGTCTATTTTGTTGGTTTTTTCATAGAATCAACTCTTAGTTTTATTAATTAATTCAACAGTTTTGTTTTTTTTACTTTCAATTTTATTAATCTCACCTTTTATTTTTTGAATTTCAAGTTTTGTGTTTGTCTGGGGGGTTTTAATTTGTTCTTTTTATAGCAATTTTAGTTGTAAACCCAATTCGTTGGCCCTCTCTTTCTCTATTTTATGCAAGTAGGCCTGTAGAGATATAAAACTTCCCCTTATTACTGCTTTGGCTGTATCCCACATGTTTTGGTATGATGTCTCAATATTGTCATTTTCTTGGGTGAAGTTATTAATTATGTCTATGATTTGCTGTTTTACCCAATCATTCTTTAGTAAAAGATTATTTAATTTCCAATTTTTTTTTTGGTCTCTTTTCCCCTGGCTTTTTATTAAATGTAATTTTGGTTGCATTGTGGTCTGAAAAGGATGCATTTCCTATTTCTGCCTTACTGCATTTGATTTTGAGGTTTTTATGCCCTAGTATATGATCAATTTTTGTATAGTTTCCATGAACTGTCTCCATTTAGCTTTCGCCAAAGATCTATCATATCAAACTTTTCTAGTATTCTATTTACCTCTTTGACTTCTTTCTTATTTATTTTGTGGTTTGATTTATCTAATTCTGAGAATGCAAGGTTGAGATCTCCCACTATTATAGTTTTGCTATCTATTTCATCTTTCAGCTCTCTTAATTTCTCTTTTAAGAATTTAGATGCTACACCACTTGGTGCATATATGTTTAATATTGATACTGCTTCATTATTGATGCTGCCCTTTAGCAGGATATAATGCCCTTCCTTATCTCTTTTAATTAGATCAATTTTTGTTTTTGCTTGATCTGAGATGAGGATGGCTACTCCTGCTTTTTTGGTTTTGCCTGAAGCATAATAGATTCTGCTCCACCCTTTTACTTTTAGTTTGAATGTCTCACCCTGTTTCAGGTGTGTTTCCTGCAAACAACATATAGTAGGATTCTGACTTTTAATCCAGTCTGCTAACTGTTTCCTCTTTATGAGGCAGTTTGCCCCATTCACATTTATGGTTAGAAGGACTAATTCTATATTGCTTGCCATCCTATTAACCACTGCTTATGCTTTTCCCCTTTCCTTTCCTCTTACCCCCCTACCCAGTATTAAACTTGTGAACACCACTTGCTTTTCACCACCCTCCCTTTTTAGGATCCCTCCCCCACCTTAAAGTTCCTCCCCTTATTTTACCCCTTTTCCTCACAATTCCTGTATTCCCTTCCCCTTAGCTTACTCCTTCCCTTTCACTTTTCAATAAAGTGGAAGAAGTTCCACCATAAATCGAATATGTCTATTGATACACACTATGTTCATCTCCCTCCTTTCTTTCTCTCAGATATAATAGGTTACCTTTGCCTCTTCACTTTTTTATGATATAATTTCCTTTCCACCTCTAGTTTCTAAGACAGATTGTAGATATGTTCTTTACATATTTTTTTTGGCAGAAGTATATTTCTCAAGATTTCTTTTTACCTTTTTAGAAATCTCTTGAGTTCTGTATTTGAAGATCAAACTTTTTGTGTAAGTCTGGTTTTTTCATCAAAAATAGATGGAATTAATTTATTTCATTAAATGTCCATCTTCTTCCCTGGAAAACGATGCTCATTCTTGCTGGGTAAGTTATTCTTGGCTGCATACCAAGTTCCTTAGCCTTTCAGAATATCATGTTCCAGGCCCTTCATTCTTTTAATGTGGACGCTGCGAGGTCCTGGGTTATCCTTATTGTGGATCCTCCATATCTGAATTGCTTTTTTCTAGCAGCTTCCAATATCTTTTCCTTTGTCTGATGATTCTTGAACTTGGCCAATATATTTCTTGGCGTTTTGATTTTAGGGTCCCTTTCAGTAGGTGAATGGTGAATATTTTCAATGGCTATTTTACCCTCTGTTTCCAAAATACCTGGGCAGTTCTCTTTGATAATTTCCTTGAAAATAGTGTCCAACCTCTTTTTTTCCTCACATTTTTCAGGGAGTCCTATTGTTCTCAAATTGTCTCTCCTGGATCTGTTTCCCAGGTCTGTTGTCTTTCTAATAAGGTACTTGATATTTTTTTTCAATTGTTTCATTTCTCTGGTTTTGCTTGACTACCCCTTAGTTTCTCCTTGATTCATTCATTTCTACTTGTTCGAGTCTAATTTTCAATGATGTATTTTCTTCACTCACTTTTTTTATATCTTTTTTTAATTGCCCAATTGTGTTTTTAAGTGAGTTTTTTTTCTTCTATGGAATTTTTTTCCATTTTATTTTTTAGAGAGCTGATTTCTTTATCCAGCTCATTAATCCTGTTTTCCTTGGAGTTGTTTACCTTTTCCAATTCACTAATCTTGTTTTCCTTGGAGTTGTTTGCCTTTTCTAATTCACTAATTTTATTTCTCAATGATTTGATCTCTTTATCCACTCTGGATAACTTCTCTAGGCTCTCTTTCCAAGTTTCCCTTTCCTTTTCCAATTTCTCTTCTAACTCTATTGTGAGAGCCTTTCTGATTTCCTCTATGAGGTTCTTTTGTATTGAAGACCAGCTCATATCCCCCTTAGGGGATTCCTCTGGGGACAGTCTGTTTTTAGTCTCCTCAGTATTTGAAGTCTGCTCTCTCTCCATACAGAAGCTTTCAATGGTTAGGGCCTTTTGAATTTTTTGTTCATTTTGTCAAGAGCAGGAATCGCAGAAAACAAATTGACAAGAGAAACAATTGGTCTGTTTTTGGGGGGGATGGGGCTGGATGGTGTTAATGGGCTTCCTCTACAGACTGGGGGTAGGGCAGCAGAGAGCCACTAATGGGACAGTGATGACTGTGCTGCATCTTCTCTCTGAGGCTTTGAGAACTCAAAGTCACTCCAGGTGGGGGTGGGGGTGGCCGGTTCCCAGAGAAGCTAGCTTTCAAGGGTTTTAATCTTCAGCTCTGGTGTTTACACCCTCTCTGCTGCTCCTGGCTTGCTGCCAAGACAGAACATCCACACTGGGGTAAAAGCCTTTTCGCAGGAATGGCAGAGATTGTACCTCTCTCCCCTCCAGTGTGAGCTGTGTGAGCTGTCTGTCTAGCTCTGGCTGCCTGCCCTCAGTCTGCGCCCAGTCTGTTTGATCCTCCCCCAAGCAAACACAGACGTTCTTTGTTGAATTTCAAGGATGTCTTCTCTTGGTGATAATTTGTGGGTTTCTTTTCTGGTCAGGCATTAACTCTGAGGCTTGTCATGAAGTAATCCTGAGAGAAAAGCACGGAGCTCAAGCAGCTATTTGCCTCCACACTGCCATCTTGGCCAGAAGTCCTTATTTTTAAAACTAAAGAAAGATCAGTCTATTCAAAATTTAATGACTTTCTTGGATATTTCCTTTGAAGGGAAGGACCATTTTGTTAGAGAAAGTATACATTAGTAATTGAAATTGTAAATTGAATGAAAGGGGGAGGTGGCGGGGGGAGGGGGGAGGGGGGAGATCCAAAACTGAGCTACTGTATTCTGCCTTAAAATGTATTTTCCCTTGTTTGTATCTTTTAGATACACACATAGTATAATTGTGTTTGTGAGAGATTCCCACTCTCTTTCTGACTACATATGTATATCAATGCTTGGCAACTACGTAGGAAAATAATGTTAATGATTTACATTTCTATTTATAATGTTATTCTCAAAACTCTTTGCTTGTCTGTGCTAAACTGTCTGTCTAATTTATAAATGCGTTAGCTGAGTATCTTCCCCTGTTTTGAAATATATGTCTCAAAGAAAAAAAAATTACAGAGATTACTTATGAAATTAGAATTTACCTAGGAAAACCACTCTTTCACTAAGATCTATAATCAAGTTAGATGCTTTTAATAAAATAATTGGTCAATGGAATAAAATATAAACAGAAAAATTTATAAATTGCTTATTAGAATGCCTTACCTTATCTGTGACACAAAGCCTTAATTTTCCATTAAATAGCCAGACAAGATAGGAACATACAGAAGTTTCAAATTATGTGGAAATAAAAGGGCATAGGAACAAAAGAATCATTATTGTAGAGTCTATATTTTAGCTTATGTATAAATTATAAAATATGTTGTTTCACCAAAATTTCAGGATTAAAGTATACTTATTTTCTAGAGTTTTATTTAACTACTTTCAGCTCTCAGTAAAAATCGTATTACAAAGAAATTGAATTACATTTTTGCCTCTACACTGCATATTTCTGCTTTCTTTCTTAGTAAAAAAAAATAGATAATTTAAATTTTGAATTTTGCCTTTCTACCTTTTTATAAGGGTATTCCATAAAAGGAAACAAAACCTATTGAATTTCTAGGAAGGAAAATAAAAGTTAATAATTGAGATGTAAGAAAAATGTCTCTAACCAATTCTGAAAGACATTTAAAATACCTTAAGGATACTAAAGTTATTTAATAAATACAATGATATCTTTAGTAGTATATTGTTCATGGAAAGTTAATATTTACTTGAAAATATGTGAATCTCTTATTAAAACACAATTATTTATCTTCAATGTTTAGTAATGGTAGTAAAGGAGTTGGAAGTAAACAAACCATCGCACAGACCAAATTGTTGTGGCATGAAAGGAATAGTAAGTTTGTTTTAAGTAAGTCTGTTAATACAGACCAAAACAACAGTTTACTGGAAATATTTCATTTATTTTCTGTAATTTTTCACATATTTATTAATGTCCACCATATTCAAAGCACTGTGGCAGCTATTAAGGAAGATATAAATATGATCTGTTATAGACTATCCAACAAAAGAGGCAGAAATAATGCACATACAAACATGGATTAACTATATATTACATATATAACTATGAAAAAATAATATAAAAATAGAATAGAAGAAAAATATATCAGGAAGGAAATATTATTTCCATGTACATAGATGTCTAACAGCTTCATTGAATCATTTAAGCTAAGCCCTGAAAAAAATTCAATTGTGGAGGCAAAAATAATCATTCAGCAAGTAAGGTGAGAAAGTATGGCTTCTAAAGAGCAAGCAGTAAGTAATTCACTTTAATTAGTATGTAGTAGACAAAGAGAAATCAGAAATAAAACAAGAAAAGCAAGGAGGAGCCTAACTGAGAAATATGAAATCACTGAAGGGCTTGGGGGAGAGGGATTAACCAATCATATCAGTAAGTGTGAAAGTTATGCTCAAGTAAATAGATATAATTATCATGTTCTATTTAAATTGAATGATCCTTTAAAGAGGAGAGAATGTCTCAATAAATCAATCAAACATTTAAACCAGGAGTTCTTGGAAATTCTGTGCCATGGACTTTTTTTGTATTATGGTGAAACCAATGGAAAACAACTAAGGGTGAAAAAATTATTTTTTATAATTATGGGATATGTTAAATAAGTTAGAATTTAATGAATATTTTCAATATAATATTTTCCCTCTTCTAAGTTCATGGACCCTACCTAAAACCTGCAATGGAGATATAACCTCCCCAGAAGAACTGAGTATAATTTCTCCAAAGAAAGACAAATATTTAATGAAATAAAGGACTTCAAGCATTCCTGAAGAAAAGACCAGAGCTGAATAGAAAATGTGATTTTCTAAAGTAAGACTAAGGTACTAGCATAAAAAGATAAATACAAAAAAGAAATCATGAAATTCAATAAAGTTAAACTATATACATTTCTATATGAGCGAGTGATACTTATAACTTCTAAAAACTTTCTCCAGAGGATTCTCTATAGAAAGATGGCATAAGAATTAGTTGATTATGTTGAGATAATGTAAAAAATGAATAGATGAGAAACAAGAATGCTTTGGGAAAAGGAGAAAGGAGAGAAAAATGGCAAAAATTATCTATGACATATCATTTCATACCTATCAGATTGGCTAAGTGACAGAAAAGGAAAATGATAAATGCAGGAGGGAATATGGAAAAACTAGGCACTAAGGGACTATTAGCAGAGTTATAAAATAGTCCAAGCATCTTGGAGACAATTTAGAACTATACATAAAGAAACTATTAATACCGTCTGATCCTGCATTTCTACTGTAAGATCTGTATGCCAAAGAGATAAAAAAAGGGGGAGAAAGGAAGTATTGATACAAGGGTATATAAACAAGCTGCTATAAAGCATCTCCCTTTATGGTGAAAGAGAATTGGAAATCAAAAGAATGACTTTTAGTTAAGGAATGGCTGAATAAGTTACAGTATATTATCATGATGGAAAACAATTATGTTGTAAGAGATGATGAGAAGGATCACTTCAAAAAACCTGGAAAGACTTATATGAACTGATGAGGAGTGAAGTGATTAGAAACAGAATAGCATTATACAAAGGAATGACAATATTGTAACAATAATAAATTATCAAAAACTTAACTGCTGTGAGGAAGATAATGAAGTGATTAAAAAAAAAAAAAAAGAAAAGAAAAAGATCCATTATGGAAAATGCTATTCACCTCCAGAGTGAAAAATAATGAACTCTGAAGACACATTACAGAATACCTTTTTTAATCTTATTAATTTTTGGTTTTTGTCTTTTTTTCAAAATTCCTATTATGGATATCTGTTGCCTAACTTCACGTGTACAATCCACATCAAATTGTTTGCCTTTCCAAGGAAAGGCAACTCAGGGAAGAAAGTTAAAGAGGAGGGAGTGAATGTGGAAATCAAAATTTAAAAAAATGAAGTTAAATTATTTTCCATAAAATTGGAAAATAATAAGAAAATAAGTAAAATATACTTTAAAAGAAAAGGAGGAAGAAAAAGAAATTTGAAAAAAGGAAGAATTTTAGAGGAAATATATTTTGTTTCATTTTGGAGATGTTTAATTTGAATATGGGATCTAGTTCCATATATCTGGGAGGCAGTTAATGATGAATAATTGTATCTATGTAGAGAAACATTAGTTGAATACCTATGTAATGGTGGTGACTAGACTACCAAATAATCAATATCTTGTTGAGCACTGTACATAATGCTACAATGCCCACAGAGACTTTGGGGAATGTGTGCCAACATTCCCTAAATGGTTCTTATATGTCTTCCAAGTGATGAAAACAGAGCTCAGATTGACTGATGATATAGAACCGACTTCCATTCAAAGTCATTACTAGTCAAAGTAAGCTTCTTGATCATCTTTGCCTAGTTCTGTTCAAATGAGAGTACAAGGACTGTTATAAACTCTCAATAAAGAAGTTTACCATAGAACTTTCTCTCTTCACCAGAGCTGCCAAGAAATGGTCTATGAGCATATTATTCTATTCTTAGTACTACTTATACTTTGTCTAATGTTCCTTGTTTTTAGGTAATGGACTATTGATAATAGCTTTGAATTTCAGAAGATAAAATTACCAAATGACAGAATATTAAAGCTAGATTTCTTACAAAGATTTTCTAGTGGTTAAGCATAGGTTAAATAGATGCTAAGGTCGTGAAGGACAATTTTATTGATTCAGTACAGTGGAAGAGGAGCAAAGAACTCATTAATTCACTTTGTCAAATTGTAAGGACAGAGTCAAGTTGATGGAGCTGTAGCTCCCTTAAAACTTTTACCACAGAATGGCAATAGGAAGGAATATACTTTCTTCTCAGCAGTTCATGGATCCTATACAAAAATTGACCATATATTAGGACATAAAGATCTCAAAATTAAATGTAGGAAGGCAGAAATAATAAATGCCTTCTTCTCAGATCACAATGCAATAAAAGCTACATTCAGTAAAAAGTTAGGGGTAAATAGACCAAAAAGTAATTGGAAACTGAATAATCTCATCTTAAAGAATGACTGGGTGAAAGAGCAAATTATAGAAACAATTAACAATTTCACCCAAGATAATGATAAAGATGAGACATCATATCAAAATCTTTGGGATGCAGCTAAAGCAGTAATAAGGGGAAATTTTATATCTTTAGAGGCTTATTTGAAGAAAATTGAGAAAGAGAAGATTGACAAATTGGGCTTACAACTTAAAAGGCTAGAAAAAGACCAAATTATAAGCCCCCAACCAAAAATTAAACTCGAAATACAAAAATTAAAAGGAGAAATCAATAAAATTGAAAGTAAAAAAACTATTGAATTAATAAATAAAACCAAGAGTTGGTTTTATGAAAAAGCCAATAAAATAGATAAACCTTTGGTAAATTTGATCAAAAAAAAGAAAGAGGAAAATCAAATTGATAGTCTTACAAATGAAAAGGGGGATCTTTCTACCAATGAAGACGAAATTAGAGAAATAATAAGGAGTTACTTTGCCCAACTTTATGCCAATAAATTTGATAACTTAAGTGAAATGGATGACTTCCTCCAAAAATATAGGCTCCCTAGATTAACAGAGGAGGAGATAAATTGCTTAAATAGTCCCATTTCAGAAAAAGAAATAGAACAAGCTATTAATCAACTCCCTAGGAAAAAATCCCCAGGGCCAGATGGATTCACATGTGAATTCTACCAAACATTTAAAGAACAATTAGCCCCAATGTTATATAAATTATTTGAAAAAATAGGGGATGAAGGAGTCCTACCAAATTCCTTTTATGACACAGACATGGTACTGATACCTAAACCTGGTAGATCGAAAACTGAGAAAGAAAATTATAGACCAATCTCCTTAATGAATATTGATGCTAAAATCTTAAATAAGATATTAGCAAAAAGACTTCAGAAAATCATCTCCAAGATAATACACTATGATCAAGTAGGATTTATTCCAGGAATGCAGGGCTGGTTTAATATTAGGAAAACTATTAATATAATTGACCATATTAATAATCAAATTAATAAGAACCATATGATCATCTCAATAGATGCAGAAAAAGCATTTGACAAAATCCAACATCCATTCCTACTAAAAACTCTTGAGAGTATAGGAATAAATGGATTATTCCTTAGAATAATCAGGAGTATATATTTAAGACCGTCAGTAAGCATAATATGCAATAGAAATAAACTGCAACCTTTCCCAGTAAGATCAGGAGTGAAACAAGGTTGCCCACTATCACCATTACTATTCAATATAGTACTAGAAACGCTAGCCTCGGCAATAAGAGCCGAGAAAGAGATTCAAGGAATTAGAGTAGGAAATGAGGAAATTAAACTATCACTTTTTGCAGATGACATGATGGTATACTTAGAGAACCCCAAAGACTCTGCTAAAAAGCTACTAGAAATAATTCAAAATTTCAGCAAAGTGGCAGGATACAAAATAAATCCACATAAATCCTCGGCATTTTTATATATCACTAACAAAATGCAACAGCAAGAGATACAAAGAGAAATTCCATTCCAAACAAATGTTGAGAGTATAAAATATTTGGGAATCCATCTACCAAAGAAAAGTCAGGAATTATATGAGAAAAATTACAAAACACTTGCCACAAAAATAAAATCAGATTTAAATAATTGGAAAGACATTCAGTGCTCTTGGATAGGCCGAGCGAATATAATAAAGATGACAATACTCCCCAAACTAATCTATTTATTTAGTGCTATACCAATCAGACTCCCAAGAAACTATTTTAATGACCTAGAAAAAATAACAACAAAATTCATATGGAAGAATAAAAGGTCAAGAATTGCAAGGGAACTAATGAAAAAAAAACTCAGAGGAAGGTGGTCTAAGTGTACCTGATCTAAAGCTATATTATATAGCAGCAGTCACCAAAACCATTTGGTATTGGCTAAGAAATAGACCGGTAGATCAGTGGAACAGATTAGATACAAAGGACAAAAAAGGGTACATCTATAGCAATCTAATCTTTAACAAACCCAAAGATTCCAACATTAGGGATAAAAATTCATTATTCGGAAAAAACTGTTGGGAAAACTGGAAATTAGTATGGCAGAAATTAGATATGGATCCACACTTAACACCATATACCAAGATAAGATCAAAATGGGTCCATGATTTAGGCATAAAGAGGGAGATAATAAATAGATTAGAGGAACAGAGGATAATCTACCTCTCAGACTTGTGGAGGAGGAAGGAATTTATGACCAGAGGAGAACTAGAGATCATTATTGATCACAAAATAGAAGATTTTGATTACATCAAACTAAAAAGTTTCTGTACAAATAACACTAATGCAAACAAGATTAGAAGGGAAGTAACAAATTGGGAAAATCTTTTTAAAAACAAAGGTTCTGACAAAGGTCTCATTTCCAAAATATATAGAGAACTGACCATAATTTATAAGAAACCGAACCATTTTCCAATTGATGAATGGTCAAAGGATATGAACAGACAATTCTCAGAGGAAGAAATTGAAACTATATCCACTCACATGAAAGAGTGTTCCAAATCACTACTGATCAGAGAAATGCAAATTAAGACCACTCTGAGATACCACTACACACCTGTCAGATTGGCTAAGATGACAGGAACAAATAATGACAAATGTTGGAGGGGATGTGGGGAAATTGGGACACTAATACATTGCTGGTGGAGTTGTGAAAGAATCTAGCCATTCTGGAGAGCAATCTGGATTTATGCCCAAAAAGTTATCAAACTGTGCATACCCTTTGACCCAGCAGCGCTACTACTGGGATTATATCCCAAAGAAATACTAAAGAGCGGAAAGAGACATATATGTGCCAAAATGTTTGTGGCAGCTCTTTTTGTTGTAGCTAGAAACTGGAAGATGAATGGATGTCCATCAGTTGGAGAATGGTTGGGTAAATTGTGGTATATGAAGGTTATGGAATATTATTTCTCGGTAAGAAATGACCAGCAGGAGGAATACAGAGAGGCCTGGAGAGACTTAAATCAACTGATGCTGAGTGAAATGAGCAGAACCAGAAGATCACTGTACACTTCAACAACAATACTGTATGAGGATGTATGCTGATGGAAGTGGAAATCTTCAACATAAAGAAGATCCAACTCACTTCCAGTTGATCAATGATGGACAGAGGTAGCTACACCCAGAGAAGAAACACTGGGAAGTGAATGTAAATTGTTAGCACTAATATCTGTCTGCCCAGGTTGCATGTACCTTCGGATTATAATGTTTATTGTGCAACAAGAAAATGATATTCACACACATGTATTGTACCTAGACTATATTGTAACACATGTAAAATGTATGGTATTGCCTGTCGTCGGGGGGAGGGAATAGAGGGAGGTGGGGTAATTTGGAAAAATGAATACAAAGGATAATATTATAAAATATATATATATATATATATAATAAAAAAAAAAGTCAAAAAAAAAAAACTTTTACCACAAAGACTTAATGAATATACTGAATCATATATTTTATCCAAGAAATATTTTATACTGATTCATTTTTCCACTTGAAGATAGCTTACAAATATATACAGAGAACTTTGTTGTTACTGAATTGGTGGCTGGCCAGAAGCTTAGTGCAGCAGAAGAGGTTCTGGGTTGTGGTGAAGGTAGCAAGAGTGAGAAGTAATTTAATACTAGAAGATGATGAGGAGATAGAAATCCTAAGCAGAAGAAAATATCACAAAATCTTTATATTAGCATTATGTACTGGATCAAGTGCCACTTGTCAACTCTGTCTCTCACTAACCAGTTCCAAGTATGGGAGTGGTAGGCTTTATCTAACAGCTCTGTTGTGCACAATTTTTATGTTTATAATATCATGGAGGATATAGGCAGTGTAAGTTGTGAATAAATGGCCTATTTGTATAAAAACCAGAGAGCATACTAGAAGGGCAATGAAGAGACTTCTCTCCCAATCACAGCACTTAAAAAGCACTGAAAACTGACAGAAACTGAACTTTCCTCACAGAAGTTAGCCAAACCCAACTTTGACTTAAAGTCAAAGTTAAAAAGTAGGTTAGAAAAATGAGCAAAAAAAAAAAAAAAACAGGAAGAAAAAGAAGAGGATGATGATGAAAAAGATAAAAAAGGAGGTAGAGAAGGAAGAGGAAAAGAAGAAGGAGGAGAAAGAAGAAGAGGAGGATGAAAAGGAGGAACCTCACCATAAAAATCTACTTTCATAAGAGAGAAACATGAGACACAAAATCTAAAGTCAAAGACTTGAAAACATCTATTAAGTATTTTATTTCCCCAAAAATGGTGATAATTCATGACCAAATAAGAAAGAGAGAAACTCATGGAAAGTAAAATGAAAAATTTTGATTACATAATTTGTTTTTTGCCAAAACATATAAACAATAGCAATGATTTCAAAACTGAAAAGCAGAAACCTAGTGGGAAAATTACAAAAATTTCTCAGATCAATAGCTCACTCTAAAATATATAAGGAATTGAGATGAATTTATAAGAATAAGATCAATTTTCTGATTGATAAATGGTCAAAACTTATAAAAATAGTTTTCAGAAGAAGAAATCGAGATTGCCAGTAATCATATGCAAGATACTTTAAATTACTAAGAATAAATAAATTGAAATTAAAACTACTCAGGTACAAACTCAGATTTATCATATTAATTAAAATGAGAGAAAAACAAATTGGATAAAATTGCATAAAAGGTGCACTAATCCAATAGTATAAAGGTACTATTGGTGGAGGTTTGAACTAGTCCATTCTGGAGAATAATTTGAGACCATTCCCAAGGAACTATAAAATTGTGTTTTACTCTTTGACCCTGCAGGTTTACTATAATGCTTATACTCCCAAAGAAATAAAAATGGGAAATGTACCAATTATGTATAAAGATATTTATATCCATTCTTTTTGTAGTGTCAAATAAATGGAAATGGAAAAAGTGTATAGAATGATTTAAGAAGTTATAGAAGTGTGATAGAATACAATTGTGCTCTAAGCAATGATGAAATAAAAGTATACAGAAAAGCTTTGGAAAAGTGTGATACTGATACAAAGTGAAATAAGAAGAACTAAAAGAATAATTTACACAGTAATAGAAATGTAAAAACAGTCAACTCAGAAAAACTTAGTAATTCTGATCAGTACAATGTGCAAAAACAATTCAGAAAAGTTTCATGATGAAAAATGCTATCTGCCTAAAGCTAGACAACTGAGGGTATCAGAGTACAGATTGAAGCATATATTGTTTTTTCTTTTTTTCCTTCAAAATATGGCTAATGTGAAAATATTTTTCACCTGAATTCACATGTAAAAGGAATAATATTTTTTGTCTTCTCAGTGAGTGGAATAAAGATGAATGGAGGGAGAGAATTCAGAATATAAAATTAAAAAATCATATTTTTCAAAAAAGAAATTGATGGGGGAAATTCCTATAGAAATTACTTTACATTTCATGCATTACTTTTCAAGGAGTAAATTGAGAGAAGAAAGTTATCCCTCCCATTTTAGTGGAGGAATCTTTCTAATTTTTTTTTATATAACTGTGGAATAAAATTGTTGTTCATTAATTAAATTATAGTAGGGTATTCATCACTATTAATTATTGGCAGTTAACATCAAGATAAATAAGCCTGAATGGAGATTTGTTTTGTCAGAATTGAAGACATGTGGACAAATAGAGTGCTTTTAGAGCAGTGTTCCTCAAACTTTTTAAATAGGGGGCCAGTTCACTGTCCCTCAGACTGTTGGAGGGCCGGACTATAGTAAAAACAAAACCTCCCACTCTGTCTCTGCTCCTCAGCCCATTTGCCATAACCCCGTGGGGCCTGATAAACATCTTCAGCAGGCTGCATCTGGCCCAAGGGCCATAGTTTGAGAACCCCTGCTTTAGAGCTTTGAGAAGAAAGTGTAGCTTTTTTTTAAACCCAGTAATATGGGTGTGGGTTAGTTTAAATATTCTCAAAGTTTTGTGAGAAATCCATGTAGAAATGGAAGCCATCTTCATAGAGATTATATTTGAACTTGGGGAAATCAGTGATGATCAGTGAAATAGTATGCAAAGAAATGAGAATCTGTTATCTAAGATCTTCAATGCCTCTAATTACCAAATCCATTGTTGTTTTTTTTGTTTGTTTGTTTGTTTTTTGTTTGTTTTTTTGTTATTATATGCTTGATTTGCTGCTCATGTTTTATGACCTCATTTTCTTGGATTTTTATGCACCTGCCTCTTGACAACAGCTCCTACTGGATATTCCATCCTCCCTCAATATCAGAGACAGTACATTATGCTATTTTTCATCCTATAATTTTAACCACACATTTTTGGCTCTTTTAGTAGCTCATCGGTCTGAGAAATAATGAGTCAATTTAAGTCTTTACCAAAGTTTCCAATATTTCTCATCAGATAAATTTTGCTATAGATCTGTTTAGAAACTTTGTACTATTTCAAGCATTAATTCTTTTGAAGGGAGGGGATTTGAACTCTACATAGTTCTGGAAAACAGATTTTGAGGAGATCCCATTGGAAATTCAGCTGCCATTTATGAACTTCACATAAAGGATGTCTGGCTTCTGTAGTTCAGTTGTCAAAATGGTGACAATTTTCATCTTAAGATCAATGGCACACGTTCTAACACTGACATGTTTCATTGTCTCTGAGCATAGAAAGAAAACATGCACACATACATACACACACACACACACATATACACACACAGAAAAACTGAAGTAAAGATTGGATAATTACCTGATGAATCCATACTATGAGGAAGCATAATCCTTGAAATATTCAAGTTTTAAACTTCTATGATTTTCTCTCAATAATTAGGGTCCTAGAGTCTGCTATACTAAGCATAGTACTCTAAAATTTTTTAAACATTTTAACTTTTTAACACTTTTAAAAAGGTCAACTGGAATAAGAGAAATTGGCTAAAAGACATATATTTGGAATCATGCTGTAATTAACCAGTCTTTTCTTTTCCCCACAACAGGGGACAGTAGTAGAGCTCTGCTGATAATAACAGTTTTAAAGTTTAGATAAGAATGAGTTACTTAGTCTTACAAATGGCCTTGAAACTACTCATACTATGTAGGTCATATTGTGTTGGTACCATAATTTTATGTTTTACCCCTTTATCAAGTAACCTTTGTGTTCTTTCAATTCCGTTTAGCTTTTTAAAATTAATTAATGATAATTTATTCTCTTCAACACCACTTCCCAACTAAAAAAAAAAGAAAGAAAAACTAAAAAAAATTAATATCAAGCATGCATAGTCAAATAAATCAAATTCCCTTATCAGCTATGTCCAGAAAATATGATCTATTTTGCATATCTCTGTCAAGAAGCAAGTAAGTGTGCTGCATCTTCAGTCCTTCAGAATCTTGGATATCCTTACTTTGATCAGTATACTAAAGCCTTTTAAGGTGTTTTTTTTTTCTCCTGTTTATAATCTCATTAGTAATTTATAAATTATTCTCTTGGTTCTTCAGCTCACTTCACTTGGCAGTAGAACATATAGGTTGTTGCTCTTTTCTCTTAAACTGTCCATTTCTTCATGTCTTATAATATTCTATTACATTCCTATAGCATATTCTTATCCATTCTCCATTAGAATATTTTGGTTACTCTGAAAGTAGCTGCTATAAAATATTTTATACATAAGAATCCTTTTTCCTCTTTGATATCTTTGAGGTATAGTCATAGAAACGATCCAGCTGAGTAAATGGATATGCAAAGTTTAGTGTCTATTGAGGCATAGGTCAAAATTGCTTTTCAGGATGATTTGACTGAATTACAATTCTATGGAATAGTGTCCTAATGTGTGTGTGTGTGTGTGTGTTTTTTTTTAACAAAATGAATGAACTTATTTTTGACCATTTAGCTATTGGGAATGATTCTTAATATCATAAATTTAAATCAGTTTTTATCCATCTTGGTTATAAAACATTTATCAGAGAACTGTAATACAAAAGTTTTCCCTTTCCATTCAGCTGTTGCTTTTCTAATTTATCTACATTACAACCTATTTTATAAGTGAACTTGACTTTGAAAGTTTGATGATGCTCATATCTATGTGAACCACACTTCAGCTGTGAGGTACCAATCCATTCAGCATGCCAAAATTAAATGAACAAATTCCCCTATACTCATAGCAATGGGGGATTGAATTCTTTCTGGAAAAATATTGAAAGGAAAAAAAAAACTTTCATGTATATGGCAGATTTTTCAGCATAATTAAAAATGAGTAGGAAAATAATATTTCTTGAATTATAGCTAACTGAATTGTATGAAATTGTTGGTTAATAAAACCAAAATTTCACATCCTTATAAAAATAGGATTAGCTATGATGTAGGGACTTCTTATCAACTTCGGGAACTTCTAGTCTATAAAGCCACACTTTCCATATTTTCCCCCACTGGCATAAACAAACAAAAAATTTTAAAAAGAAAAGTAAAAAAGAAGGAAAACAAAATTAATCACTTTGTTTATGTCTAGCACCAGCTTTGAAAACAGATTCAGTAGTATAGATTAAAACTCATAATTTTGTTGGAAGGCATTCTATATTGTTTTTATTTGAGTGCTATCTTTGACTCATCCCTAGAAGAATGTTATCAATTGATCTTTTCCTATTTTTTTTTTCTAATTCTCTTTTCAGGACACACATAGAATCACTAGAATCTGAATTACAAGGGACTTCTGAATTTATAAAATCAATTGATAACGTTATCATTCCCTTCTCCACCATACACACAAGTAGCTGTCAATCAATCATGTCCAGGAATGGGAAACTCACTATCTGAATATTTGAAATAAATTTGATTTATTTGAATTTTTTATTAAACTTTTAGACAATTCTTATTTAATTTTTCCAATATATTGAGACAATATTTGCCTTTAAGTTTACCTGTTTTTTTCTAATTGTTTCTTATCATATAAGGCAAAAATAAGGTTAGATTTTAGACTGTACAGACTCATGCAAACATACATGCATGTATACTCAAAATGATTTCAAGAAGTTTGTATCAATAGGAAGACTAAAATGAAACAGTACATCTAACATTTTCTGAAATGCAACAAGACATGGAAAATTGTCTGCTTTCTGAGGTGTATCATTCTTCTTTTGGAACCCATAATTGAAGTTATTTCTTTTTCCAAGCCTATATTTTTCTATAGTCAACTCATTAGAGTTAGTTCAGACCCTTCCTATAGTTTTTCCCCTTAAATAGTCTATTCTGTGGGTTAAAAGTTTTTCAGTCAATCCTATTATATTTTGCTTTTCAGTGCCATATCCTATGGTATATTAATCATGAATTATATTATATCAAAATAATATCTTTTTATGTTTTATCATCATTGTAACATTGAAATTATGCCAGTCATTTCTTCATGCCCCAAACCTCTGGTTCCTTCAATGCACATTTGTTTTTATTTAAATTTATTTATTTTCTTGAATACAAAACAAGAAAAAAAGAGAATAGAAAAAAAAAGAAAGAAAAGAAAAAGAATAACACAAAACAATCAGAACAGAACATTGTCATGTGTACCACAGAACATCAGAGAGGATGCAAAATATATTCCAATAAATTTCTATCTCAAGAAAGTATATATAATAATAGAAGAAATTATATCATGAGTGTACATCTTTGCTTTCTTGTTCTTTTCCTTGTTATTCTTTTGTTCTCTGATGCATAATTTTTTTTTAACTTTTATTCTTTTTTTCTCCTTTCATCCCCCAATCTCCACTTCCAAACAGGCTACAATTAAGCACAGATATATTTCTATATCCATATAGATACAGATACACACACACACACATACACACACACATATATATGTATATTTATATACATATGCACATATTCACACCCATCTACAGGAAGTGGATGTATTTACCCATATATAAACATTCCTCTAAAATATTATTAATAAGGCAGACATATAATGTACATTTCTCCCTTGATTGAAGCTTTGACTTTATCTAAGATCAATGATTACTGGCCCTACTAATTTTTTTTAATAAATTCTACTACTAATCCTTGTTATACTGTTTGCATATATCTCTTATTTCCCTGCTAACTCTTCTAGTTTAATTCTTCTGCTTAACTAGCCTTGTCATTATTTAACCTTCCCACACCCATGGATCTATAGCTTTACTTTAGCTCTCTCCTCTGACCTGGAAGCCCAATATAGAACCCCAAACCACTTAGTGTTTCTGTGGATCTTGCCTAGAGGTATTTGTACTTCACATGGATTAAAGTCTTTTTGATTTTTCATCAATCTATGTTCACTCTGAGTTGCAAATTAGTTCTATTTGTGGAGGAAATCTGGATACCCTGAAATTTACTGATCTACTCTGACATCTTCCCAGAATCCTCCTATCCAATCTATATTTCTATGATATGGCTTCAAATCCCTCATTCTCTAATGGTTTCATTGTTAAAAAAAAATGTTATATCATGTAGGCATTATTATTATCCCCATTTTACAGATGCAGAATTTGAAACTTAGAGACATGAAATGACTTGCCAAACTAATATAACATGTAATGTTTGGGTTTGGATTTGGATATTGGAATATTAAAGTTCAAGTTCAGTTCTCTATCTTTATGGCGTCCTTTCCCAATAGAAAGGGGTGTAATAGGGCATAAAATATTGGTTAGATATTTTATTGTTATAACCATAAAAGTATTTATATGATGTATATTAAAAAATAAGTTTCTGTTCAGATATAAAGAAAATGAAACTGGATTTTATTTACATTGTTTAAGAAAAAAGAAAATAAAGTATATATATATATATATATATATATATATATATACATACATACATACATACATACATACAAGTATTAATTTATTCTATGAAATATCTAATTTCACAAATAATTTCCTAAATAGACATACTACTTGATAGGAGAATGCATACTATTATTCAAATACATGTGAATATTCTTTAAAAATGAGAACCTGAACCTCAAAGTTACAGAGGCAAATTTCTGAATATGGAACAAAGGAAAATTAACTCTGATCTTAATTTAATTTGATAACACACCAAGCTTCTAATATTGCCCATACCAGAAAGAAAAGAAGTATGCATTAGGGATTTAGGAGGGGAAAATGGAAAACCTTAATATTTGAGACCTAAGATATTTGCATACTTTTCACAACTGTTTTGAGAATAACAGGGCTTTGCACATGTTTTTTATATTAAAAAACAATTTCATTTGCCAATAGGAATGTTTGTAATTCCCATACCCTCATAGGTAACGTAAAGCTGCTTGGAAGAGACTGAGGTAATCTCATTGTGTTTTTTAATCACTACAAAGTCATATTATACAGTTAGTTTTCTGCAGTATTTTACCAGACTATATTCTTCCTAAGATAAAGTCAGTAATATTGATTCAATAGAAAAATAGTGCAATAGGTTAGCTCTTTCTCTAGAAATCTCAAGTGTATAGATATCTCAGAATTTTGGAACTGTGATGCTAGGAAGTCTCTATTTAGTATTATGCAATGAAAATAGGAACCTTTTCCATCAATTCTAACTAATATATAATGCTTATATCTGATAATTCTTTTTAAAAGAAGCTACCACTCATCTCAGCTCATTCACCTTGTTTTAGAGTAGGAGGAAAAACATTTTTCATATAAAATACTTTCTGATAGCTATTATTGCAATCACACCTCACAGGGACATCTTATGGGGATAATAAAAATTATACTATACGCTCCAGTTCACTAATAATTATTTCAGTTTTAGGTTTTCCTCTGAGAAGCTGCCTCTGTTCCTTTGAAGAGCTAGCATCATTCTTGGAGAAGGTTTTGTGGTGTGTGTGTGTGTGTGTGTGTGTGTGTGTGTGTGTGTGTGTGTGTGTGTGTGTTTGTAACTGTTACTAGTCTAAGAGATCCTTTTACAAAGAATGAAATCAGAACAAGACAGAAAAAAAACTCCATCATCTAGGATTCAAAGAACTATGATAGTTGTTGTTTTGGTTGTTGTGATCTATTAAAATAAAAACAGACAGATTTTAAAAGTACAAGTAATACAAAGATTGTTCCTAGGCTGCTGAGATGGATTCATATTCACAAAAATTAAATTCTAAAAAGTATTTTATCCAAAAGGATCTCATTATCTAACAATGGGGTCAGGGTTCAGAATGATGTTGTCTTCTGGGTTTGTGTGACATAGCAGGCAAGTTGCCATAGTCTACACTGAGTGAAATTTGTGTGGCTTTATGAGAATGTAAAAAATGTTATTTAGTGAAGTTGCATCTTGTTTTGTTTAATAAGTTTTCAAAAGCTGTCTGTACTGGAAAGCTCAGCCAAAGACAAAATGAAGAGCCTTGGGACCACAAATATGTGATGTGACCAAGCGATTCAGTGAAAAATCTAAACAAGATACTGAAAAGTTCTCTCTAATTAGAACAAGGAAAGGAGTTCTAGACATCTATTTACTAATCTGTGTAGACTGTTCAGTGTTGAAAATGTAGTAAAGATAAGGAATGTAATGGAGAGTTCAGGTATTGTTTTGTTAAAAAAAATTGCAATAACAATTTGCATTATTCCAGGCATCATGACATTTAAATGATGTTAAGCACAGTTGCCATATATTATATAATATGTATATTGAATGAGGCAGACTATGTGATTGAGTTGTTGCCCTCTTGAGTTTATATTTTGAGATAGGTAATGATGAAATGTCAAAGTTACATGGAATAATTGGAATAATTATGATTCTAACCCTTTTGCAATCACTGTAAGTAATGTCATTTCAATCAAGGCTAGAAAGGGTAAAGAAGAAAAGAAATATCAAAGTCTCAAACAGAAAGGTTTTCATAAATATTACTAGTGCTAACTCCCTAAATTTATGGACACAAGGTTTCTGAGTCCTAAAAATTTTTTTTGAAGAATGATATCAAATTCAATTCATTTAAATGAAGAAAATTCAGTTTATATATTATCTGGACCTTAAATTTCCCTGAAAGTAGATATTCCAAACATCATTCATTGAAAACCTGCAATTTGTTATCACGTAGCTACAATGGCAGCCTGAACAGAGAAACTAAAAAGATTTAGTTTCCTTCCTTCCTTGTGGCTAAGGTGAGTAAAAATGTATTTTTTCTGAACATAAAATATCTCAGTGAGACTCACTAATTTATGAAATTTTGTAGTGTAAATTTAGATAATTCATATACAAACATTAAAATATCTTGAGTAATCTTAAATATATTAATATTCACTTCTCTTATTATTTCTAATCACCATTTGCCTTGAATTTAGTGTGAACTTGATAAATGTTTATCAAATTAAATTTTAAATTCAAGCATATTGATAATTTTATCAAATTACATTCTTGCTAAATCAAATTTTCAATGAATATCAACTATAATTATATCAATAAAAATAAAATATAAAATCTGTATAGCTTATGATAGAATATAAATTACTTTCATATAAATCTCATTTAATTTCCCCAACAAACTTGTAAACCATTTAAGCCATTTTAGTGACATGCCATATTTTTTAAGTCATTATATTTTCTCTAACTTGATCTGTTCTACAGATTTCCGCATTATCATACAAGCTATCCCCATCTTTCTAGCCACCTAGCTTAATAGTCTTCAAATAATTTTTTTTTAATTCTGTTTCCTCCTACAAGTAATATATCTCAGCAGTGGCCAAGTCTTCTTGATTCTACCTCTGTAATGTCTCTCCCATCTTTGTGCCTTTTTCTATTCTCACAACTTTCATTAAGTTTTGGCACTCATTGTCTCTCACTTGGACAAAAAACCTTGTTTGTCTCCTCCCTTTTATTTCCTGTCCTCTCCAATTTATTCTCCCCATAGCTGCTGCATTAATACTTTCTCACATCTCAAAGCATCTCTGTTTTTACACAACTTCTCCTGAATTTGGTAATTTAAAGACTAAAGAACCCCACCTTTTTTTTTTTTCAACATTAACCCTCACACAGAGAGGGTTGTATATACAATTCTACCCTATTCCCTCCTATCTCTTCCCACCTCCTCTTGGAATTTTCTCTATATATTCTAAAGTGATGAAATCTCATTTGGAGAGAATATTTCCTCAATAATCTCCAATATCTTCTTTTCTACTGTCTCCTTCTTCATTGCTTACAAATAGATGTAGTTTTTTTTCAATGTTCTTAAGAAATCCCATTCCCCTTTCATCACTTCTAATACAAATACAAATACATACAGTACTAATACACAATACAAAAATTAAAAAGTCAACTGTATACCCATGCAGTGCAATGTTATGGTACCTTTGGATAAATAAAAATAAAAATAAAAAAAAATTCTTGTTGTAAGAGATTCTATATTCAACTATTGAAGAACAACATGCAAGCAAATATATACATCATAATTTGAGGAGTGAGTAAGCACTAAAATCTAAAGCCATCAGAAAGAATATTTTTATTTAAGAGGGAAAAGAAGTTGAACTTTAAAGAAAACTGGATATTCTGAGAAGGAAAAGTGAGAAAGCAGGGTGTTCAGTTATGGGAATGACATGTGCCAAAGAACAGTGATAGAAAATGTAACAATCTATTTTAGGAATGGAAAGTATGACAGAGTAAATAGAAAGTAATGTATAGAGGGCAATTTTCTAGAAGGTTTGAAGTTGTATGATGAAAGGATTTAAATATGTTAAGTGTGGAGTCCATTGAATGAATTGATCACTCCATCTCTCTTAATGTAACCACCATTGTCAGGTAAATTAATCAATCAGATGAATAAATAAGCATAACCTAGGCCCAGATATCTCTGTTAATCAATCAAGTATTTGATGACCTTAGAACTATCAACCTGGTTAATCCATTTGGAAGGAGTCAAATCTATTAGATGAAATGGAATGATTGTATAGAAAGTACTTCATTGGCTAAAGAAACTTGGTCAAGTCATGTGAATTTTGTACAAAAAAAGATAAGTAGATTTATCATTTAAGTGTACAAAAAAAGATAAGTAGATTTATCATTTAAGTGTCTGATGGCTGAGATATCAGTTCTCAGATACTGAGAGAAAATTGCTTGGGATAGGAAGACTCCCTCGCACCTTTGATTCTCTAAACTTCAGATAGAGGATTTGGACTTGTCATTGGCATGAAAATAGAATCACAGAAAACAGTAATAATTGGTAGTAATATATGTATTAGTAGTTAGTGATAAACTAGACACAATGAGGTAAAATGTGTTTAAGACACTATAGCAATCATAGCAAAAAGTTATACCTACAAAGAACATCTTGAAAACTAAAACAAAGAAAGAAATTTTCAGATACTATGGATGAATTCTAACATTGAGATTATTTTCTCCTAGATTTTATTTGTACTTAAGAGAGTGTGCCTCCTGGTTTGAGTGGATATTTATGCCAATTATTCTTATCATAGCACCTTAGTAAATAGCCCTTCCTAAAAGGTAACTAAATCTCACTGACTGATATCAATGGATTATCAAAAAGAGAAGCATAAAGATCATTTAGGTTCATGGGCAATAATAAGACATCCTCATATTCTCAGGGTTCTCTGGATCCCTGAAGGAAGAACTAACAAATATATGGACTGCCATATGCTAGAAAAAGTGAAAAACAAAACAAAACAAAACAAAACAAAAAAAATGAGGAGAGCAATTCAAGAGCACATGCTACAAATGCCAACTTGAATTATTTGTATTTTATGCTAGAAGAAACCATGGAAGGTTCTTGAGAGGGTTATAACAGAGCCATGCTTGTAATTTGTAAGACTTATCTATTTAGCTATGTAAAAGCTGAATTATAGATGAGAGTCTAAAATCTAGAAATTTATTAAGAGTATGTTGCAATAAAACAGCTGGGAGGCTATGAGAGCCTTAAATAGGGTCATAGTCATGTAAACAAAGAGCAGCAGATGGATTCAGATGATATATGTAAAGAGGCAATATGGATAAAGGACAGAGAGATATTCTTGGCATCACTAAACCTTGATTTCAATTTCCACTTCCAACATGTACTATGTGACATGGCAATACTACATGTCACTTATTTTTTTTGTGTCCTGTGCAAATCTCTAAGATTCTAAGTTGACAGAGACAGAACAGAAATGCACAGAGAGAAATAAAAAGTGGAAGAAGAAGGAGGAGGATGAGGAGAAGGAAGAGAAGAAATGAGATAAAAAGAAAAATAAGAAGTAGAAGAAGAATTTAGAAGTAGATGTTGCAATGCTTGGATGGTAACTATGGAAGAGGTAAACATGGGGCTATAACTAAGAGGGACAAATTAAAGATGACACTGAGGTTTCAGATTTTGGGGACTAGATAGATTAGTGTACTTTAAACAAAAATATGAAAATCTATTGTACTTATAGGGTTAGGGGAGGAGATAATAATTTCTGTTTTGTAAAACTACTTTTGAGATTCCTGTAGTATATACAAATACAAATACAAATAATCAATAGGAGTTTGTTTGAGTTTGACAAGAGTTTTGGAGAAAAACTAAGATTGGCTGTATCTTGGAATCATCTATGTATGTATAATACATGAAGAAAGGGAGGGAATAATATCACCAAGAAAGCGTATAAATGGAAAAAAAAAAGTCAAGGCAGAAAGTCTTAGAAAAAACACCTGCAGTTAGAGATTGAGACAGGACCTAATCAGCAAAGAAAAGCAAGAAATACTGGTCAGAGAGTTTGAAGGAGAGGACTTTAAAACTAATGATAGACAAAAGTAATACAGAAGGCAGAAAATAAAGAGTCCCAAAGAAGAGAGGTCATGAAGAATAAAAACTGAGAGTAGAACAAGGGATTTAACAATTAATAGTACACTAGTATCCTGAATTTAAAGGACTTCAATAAAGTTGTGAGGATGGAAGCCAAATTGCAAGTGACTGAGAAATGAATGGAAGGGAAAAAATACAAAAAAAAACAAAAAACAAAAAAAAAACCAGGAGATAAACATTAATGCCTTTTTCTAGGGGTTTAGCTGTGAAAAAAATATGATACTTAGAAAATCAGGGTCACATAAAGGATTATTTATATTATTGCATTAGAATGGAAGAGACTTGGTTATAATATCAGATTGCAAAAGACAAGTAAATAATATAAAGATACTGAAAATTGATGAAAAGGGATTATAGAAACTGCTAACTACCAGAGGAAAAAATGGAAAAGAAAACACTAGGGACTTAAACAGAGTTATGGATTTTGCTTAGGAGAAGTAAAATCTGTTCCACAGAGACTGAAGAAGATATGGGATTATGTTTAATGGTTTTAAAATATAGACAGAAAAGGTGGTGAGGGGTATTTTAGGAGATTAAAAAATGCTTAGAACTGCTAGTATGTGCAGATCAGTGCAAGATCCAAAAGAGAAAGATTATCAACCAGCAATGAAGATCCCATTGGAATTATATTACATTTATGTTATCTATATCTTTATGTCTTATCTAATAAACACATCTATATAAATATAGATATATGTGTATGTATATATTTATCTTTTATAGTTGAACTTTAGGTTTAGTTGTATAACATTCTGCAGTGCTGTTCAGGACTATGATGTTACCAGAAAAGAAGACAATTCTGGGAACATTCCAGAGGAGAAATGGGGTTCTAGAACTGAGAATGGCATAGAATTAAAACAATGATTTATCAAGATTTTGAAAGTAGGAAGATGACACCAGAGTAGTATTGATGATCTAGGGGGATTAGGAATAATTGGGTAGAAGATGAAAATAAAGAATAAATTTATAAATGTTGAGTTGCTGAAAGATTAAAAAATAGGAAATTATAGTCATAAATAGGAATATCAAAGCACTAGATTTTGGGGGAAGGACACTCGTAGATAATGAAGGGACTGATAATGAACCCCATCATTTCTGAGTGTGACTGAAACAGAATAAAGATGTACATTTGAGAAATTGATATTATTGGTGAATTGCAAAGTCAGAGATATTTTGGAAAATATTGACATCCATATAAAGTCATCAAATATAACTTTATTGGAAGGGATAAGAAACTATTGATTAGTTCATTAAAGTCCTTGAGGAAAGAATCAAAAATATATTTTGGCTGGGTTAACAATTATTATGAGAATATTGATATGATAGAATAATTAATATGTCTGGATTAAATAAACATCAAAGAAGTTATGGATTGATAGGAGTAGAGTGGGGTAAGTGGGGAGAGGAGGACTTTGAAAAGAGATAACACAAGAGTATGCCTAGTACTTTTCTTGGCTGTATAGATTCAGTCTTTTTTGAGAGGAGTTGAATTTTCATGAGTGCATGAAAATAGATAGAATGATGGAAAAATGTTTAAGAGGAAGTAATGATTGTTGTTTATAGAAGGGTTTTTCTTGTTTGTTCAGTTGTTATTTTTGTTTGTTTGTTTATATTTTATTTTTTTATAAATTTTATTATTTAATTGTTTTATAAGATGAGTGGCTCAAATTTACAGTGAAGAAAAGACTCCCTATTCCATCCATTTTGTATGAATTCTAACTCAAATATACTTCTAAAATATTTCTCAGAAGTCACTTTTAACCATTTAGTTGCATGATTAAATGGCATCTGTTCCATCTTCAGACTTCAGTATCAATGAACTATCCTTCTTTCTGACTATTTTCTTCTTCTTCCTCTCCTCATTTTTCTACATATCTGAGAATCTCCTCCATATAACCCAAATCAAATCTGAAGAAGAATATTCCCTTCAGAATTCATGCATTCTACTTTCTATCCCTATAAATCTATATAAAAATCTATATATATAAATATATATAAATCTATAAAAAAAATCTATATATATAAAACATTAAATAAGAGACCACTGGGTTTCTTGTTGCCCAAAAGCCAAATACCAAATTATATATTAATATAATTGTGTGATGCTCTTAGAGGGACTTCTCTCAAAAACTACTTATGCAACTAATTGGCAAGAATTTTCACCACTTACTATGCTTTATCTTATGCTATATGACAAATATTTAAAGAGAAAAAAAAAACTATCCCTGCCTCTAAAGAGCTTATAACTTAATGGAGTAATTCAACATGTAACCTTAGATGTAAAGAAAAATACATACAAAGGTTTTAAAAAATACTTTTTTGAGAAGCTACTTAAGCAATTGAGAAAATTTAAAAAAATTAAGAAATGATCATTTAAAAGGGGAAACATGAGATGAACTTTGAAAAAAGGCAGATAATCTAACAAATAGAAACATTAAAAACAATAAAGAAACACATTTCAGCAAGTGATATACCTTATACAAAGGTATCAAACTGGGAAAAGGAATTTTAAACAGGAAGAAGCATAAGCCAATTTGCCTGGAATTTAGAATGTATAAAGGGAGAGTAACATGTAATGAACATGAGAAGGGAGACTGGAACCAGGCCCAATTGTGAAGAGCTTTAATCTGGCAGCAACTATATACTTACTGGTAGGACAGGCCTCCTGGGAAACATCTATCCTTAAAGAGGGGGGAAATAACTACTTTTTCCAAGGTTATAGCTTGCCAAGGAGCTTGGCAGAAACTATGTACAAGTAGCAGAGATAGGAATCATCAGGGAATATTTGGAATGGATAGACTCGTAAGGTAGAAGAAAGGGATACCATTTGCACAGGTCTCTTCACTTCCTAGTAGCCAATTGTCAAAAGGGGAATTACAAAGATCATAAGAGAAACCAACTAGACTTAAAGACTATGACATTTATGGAACCTATATTTTATCCCAGGCAAATATGAACATTATGGGGAAAACCAAATAGCCCATTATATGATTACTTCTGACAAAGATGAATATTACCTGAAAAGTTTTAAAAGCATGGAGGGAGAAGGCCTGGGTAATTCCCAATGGAGATGAAAAGCCAATGAGACAAGGTAATAAAATAAAGAAGAACTTAAAGCCATGAAAACTTTTTCAAATTTGATATTAAATTACACAAACATTTGAGCAGGCCTTCTAGGTGTTGATTTCTCAAGGAAATTAGTCTAATGACTTGGAGCAAAAAATGTCCCCAGAGAGTAGAGGTGTGAGAGCTGTACTCAACATGATTTCATTACAGATGTTTGTATGTATGTATGTGTGTGTGTGTATATATATATATAAATTTGTTTTCAATGGAAGCCAAATGGTTGTGGAGTTTGTATTCCAAAAGAGTCATGTAACTACACAATTGACAATGGCAAGAAGAGAATTAGTAATAATGAAAACAATTTTTTCTATAAAACATATTTAAATTTTCATACTCAAGAATTTAGTAAAATCCAGGCTTTAATCATATGTTGTAGGAGTATTATAGTTATATGTCATTATTACCAAAAAAATGTCCTTACAAAATACTAGCTAGAAAACAGTATCTGTTTCCCATGTGCTTGGTGATCAAGCATGACAAATTTCCAAGCACTAAAGTAACGTGAAACCCTTAGAGTTCAGGATTGTTAGGGTCTTGACAAACCATAATGCTTCCCTGATTTCTCATCCTGCATGTATGGGACAAAATAAAGTGGAACATTAAAGCAATTACACAAAAAATGCAATAATGTATATAAGTATATTTTGATAAAATATAAAAGTAACAATGAAAGTATTATACTCACAAACTAAGGTTAGGGAAAATGGACAAAATAGAAACTCTCATCTATGAAATATCCTGATGATTTGAGGGCTCAAATTATATGATTGACTTGATTTTTCACTCATTATATACATTTCACACCTTGTACTTACAAAGTTTAAACATTTAAAACATCAACAACTTTATACCAACACCTAATTTGTAATGCATTTATTTTCATGCAGTTAAGACACGTTAGCTTTAAATTCATTAGAGTTAAGGACTGTTTTCCATTTAACAGAATGTATGTGTGTGTATGTGTGTGTGTGTGTGTGTGTGTGTGTGTGTGTGTGTGTGTGTGTGTGTGTCCTGGGGCAATGCTGCCAATTAATTTCATGAGTTCAGAGATCTCTTGATTTGGAAATGGCTCCAAAGATGCAGGTCAACACTTCATCTGCAATTTGTAATCCCCAAGGATTTCCCAAATACATTGATGAGTATAATAACTTGCATCATAAACAAACATAATTACACAACTAATATGCCTCAGGAAAGATGCAGGTCTTCTTGACTCTAAGTCAAACTTCTCCACAAGGCACTCTGCTGTTCTCTGTTCATTTGAAAAGCTTGTTATGAATATTATTTAAAATAAATTAAATTGAATTGAAGTGTGGACAAAAGTTTGAGAGTTATGCTTTAGGAAAGCTACTTAGTTTTTAGAGAATTTCAAAGAAGTGTTTTTCTTCGTTCTTTAGCTCTTTTTGGCTTCAGAACAGCCACTATTTGAATTTCATTGAATTCTTTTTGCTTCCCCAAATTTCCTAAAATTTTGGCATGTAAATAATCACTTTTGAATAGTTTTAACATAGCAGTAAGTTTCTCACCTGTTAAAACAGTCAAAATATTGTTTGGTAGAGTAATGGTTTAGGTCCCTCTTTGGAATTTCTTTGCCATTACATTCTGAAAAAATGTACTTTATTAATACTCATGATAAGCAACTCCCCTCAAGAAGGGGTATCCAGGACAATACATAAAAACTAGGCGTCCAGAAGTGTGAGGGAAATGTAAACTTGTGTGTCCAAGAATCTGGGCAAAAGGCTGGGGCTGCTTGCTTAATCTTTTTGGCCTTATTTGGCCTTTCCTAAACAGCAAAGCTGAACTTTGTCAGGGCTAGACATGAGGCAATTCAGCAAGGTTTGAAATTTCTAGCACCTGTGTTTACCTGCTGATTTGCAATATCCCAAGTAAGTTATTGATGATGTTGGAAAAGGGAGCATATCCATTTCCACTAAAAAGAGGTTTTTGAACTCTCTTTATTATTTGGGAATCTGCCCATTTATCATAGCATAAACCAGAAATGGGGGGGAAAAGAAAAAAAAAAAACAATAACCACTGAGAGGTAGATAAAAAAGAATCATGGGGTAAGTTGAAAAGTGCTCTTATGAATGGTTTAATTGTTTGAGGCCATAGGAAATGAAATCAGATTTTTTTTAAAGGACCCAATTTTACTCACTTTTCTTCTTTGATCCACTGATTAACATTTGTAACCACTAACTCACTTTCCTGATGGAGGCGACTGTCAGTTCGTGCTGCTTCCAGAGACTAGTGCAAAGTTTCCAGCTGTGGATGCAGACAGATCAAAGCATGTGATGGACTCCCTAGAACACAGTCTATCTGGAATACTAATAATAGTCTGGACTACTTGTAAAGAATCAAGTCATTTTTCTCCACTCCTTCAAATAATCAGGGTTTCCTTGTACATGCTATTAATTGATTCAATATGCTTGAAGGAATGTCTGAACTTTTCCCACGCCTTACATTTACCGTTTATTATAATATACATTAGTCTACCTCCAGAGGTTGTTTTAATTCAAATCAGGTTTACTTTATAAAAAATGGAATGGCTTCAACTTGTTTTGTTTTACTTTAGTAACTATGTTCATTTTTAGATTTTTATACTGCCTGTGTTCTGTAAGTCCATAGTGTAATGCCACTTAAACTGCCTGGTCTTCTTTACAGTAGAATTTTTGATTATCTTTCCCTTTATGTCAATCCATTAGATTGCTGCTTCCTACTATGCTCTCACTATAGTTCTGACCTGATTCACACTAATTAACAAATTGTAAGGCATTAAGTTATTCCATATAGTGAATGAGATGTCTATTATTGCTTAAAATGTGATGTAATTCTTATCATCACCAGAATGCCATAGCTAGTAAAATAACTTATTTTTAGTACAATGCAACTAAGCAAATATAGTAAAATATAGGAAAATAGCTTAGAATGAGTGTGACTTGAATTTGAGTCCATTAAAATGTATCCAATTAAACCATTTGAATGGCCTCCTTGATTCAAAGGCTGAACTAGATAATCTTTAAATTTTCTTCCAACTTTAAGTACTGTGTTTGGGTTATTTTCATAATTTGGTAACAATAAATTATTATTTTACGATGTTTTAATCTTCCTATATTGAAGTCCAGCTCTTTTAACTTCAGCAAGATATTATCTTCTCTATGACTAAAAAAAAAAGAAAGAAAGAAAGCAGTGAGCTATAAACTTTCTTTCCCCCTTTTCTATATCTCATCTTCTTTCTATACCATTCCCTATTATTGACAAGAAAACATTATTTCCCTCTTCCAAGATCAGCTCTATATTCCTTATCACCTTTACCTTCAGAAGACACTATTCTATTTTCTTTTCAATGTTACCTTACTTATCAGTTCTCTTTCTTCTATCTAAAAACATGCCATGTCTCCCATCTTTAACAAATAAAATAAAACAAATGAACAACAGCAATTAGAAACTTATTTAACTACTATTTCTCAAGTGAGTCATAACTGTGGCAAAAAAAAATCTTTCTATTCTTTCCTAATTAATTCACTATTCCACTGACCACAGGAGCTTTTCAAACCTTTTCATCTGTCTTCAAAGCTTCCCCTCTCTCTACCCTCTCAGCTAAGAACATTGCCTCATATTCTATGCAATATTCACTTCCATTCATAAAGAGCTCTCTCTTCTCTCCTATTCCTTATCTCAAATCATTCAGATGCCTTCTGCAGCTATCTCCTCTGGCATTTCAGTATTATATTAAAAGTAGCACTTCTTATCAAAACAAATTCCTCTATATGCACAAAGTGACCCTATTTGATTACATATCTTCCATCAGATTGTCCTTTCTCTCATTCCCAGCATTCCCCATATTTTCAATTACTCCTGTCTATTGAATCCTTCTCTTTCCAAAGATATCCATTTTCCCCATTCTTCAAAATCACCCATTTGTTCCATCCATCCATTTTAGCTATTCTTCTATCTCTCTACTCTCTTTTCTTGCCAGATTCCTTGAGAAGTCCATCTACAAATATGTCCTTCTAGTTATTTTCCTATAGGTACCCTTTTAACACTTTGCAATTTGACCTTAAAACTCCTTATGGTCATATTACTTCACCCAGGAAAATCACCACTTAAGATATACCTAAAAGAACAGAAAAATGAAAAGACCAAATGTTCATCAAAACAATTATAGCAATAATTTTGGAATAGTAAAGAACAGAAAACAAAACAGAGGTATTTCCATCAGGATACGATAAAAAATGAAGTGCATAAATTTGGTGGAACACAACTTGCTGTGCAAAATGATTAATATTATGGGAATCATGTTTCTTCTTATTCAACTATATTATACTTGAATTAGTCATCATACTATTTCATTTGATCTTGCTAGCTTTGTTGTTTATAATTATCATCTCTATGTTGAGGAAATGACAGAAACCTCCACAAAGTCTAAGTAATTTTTTAGAATAATTCCAAATTATTTTCCAGACTGGATGAACTGATTTCTAGTTCTACTAATAATACATTAGTGAATCCAACTTTCCACAATTCCTTCTTTATTGACTGTTTCCTTTGTCATATTTTTAGGAAATATGCCAGTTTTATTTTACTTAATTTTTTAATGTCTCTAGGTAAAGCAGTGGTCAAAGATAGAACTAGACTCATATTAATATTCTCTGCAGCCATTTATCACTCATCCCCTCTAGGCCCATACTAATTAGCACAAGGGACCTCAAGTTTGTGGTGGGAGCATATTTTAAGATCATGTCTTATTGTGTTTACTCTATCCTCTCAACCCCACAATAAGTCAGTTGTTGACTATAACCTTCAAAGTAAAAGAAAATAAGAAAGCAGAGGTAGAATGGATAGGTAAGTAACAACTTTTTACTGATGTTTATCCTTAGAATTAGGATACTTTGAATGCAATGACTTTATTAAAATGTCCTTTTGCTGTCCCTCTATACACCAAACAAGGAAAGGCAAATACTGATTCTGTTTAGACAAGAGAAGGAAGGGATGAAGACAGAGAGAGTTTGGGTCAGATTCCACTGTGCAGAATATGAAAGAAAAGAGATTAATGATAATGGTACCAGCTCTATATCCCAGGAAGTTATTCATGACAGGGAACCAGATAAATTAACTCTGTAAGATCCAGATGATGGAAGTAGAAGAGTGATTAAAATCAAAATTTAGAGTGGTATCTTGGGAATCTGTTTG
This sequence comes from Sminthopsis crassicaudata, assembly GCF_048593235.1. Lineage (NCBI taxonomy): Eukaryota > Metazoa > Chordata > Mammalia > Dasyuromorphia > Dasyuridae > Sminthopsis > Sminthopsis crassicaudata. The sequence continues at coordinate 287,240,550 of NC_133617.1, read as the reverse complement.
ACAGCAATGGAGGAGGAGACAGAAATAAAGTGATGAAAAAGCAAAACAAAGGCTGTAACTATAAAGAAACTGAGAAAAACTTTCAATAAAATAAGATGAGCACATGATAAGATAAATTCCTAGAAATTATCCCCCAAACCAAAGGAAGGATAAATAAAAACTTGAAGATAATACCAAATTCCAGTAACATATCTATGGGTGAAATACATGACATAAGCTAGTAACTAATGAAATCAGAATCTTCTAGACACCCCCAAGAGATACAGGAACATTATTTTTAAATTCTCTTGTTTAAAGATAAATAAAACATAAAAATAAAATCTGATGAATATATATCATGGCAATTAAGGCTATTTGCTTACATTAAAAAAAAACATTTAGCAGTTTCAGGGAAAAAAAGATTTGAAGAAATAGAATCATTTTAAAGAAAAAAAAAGAAAATCAACATGGAATACACAAATGTTAAATAGAAGAGAGTTCTATTCATTAAAAAAACCACACTTTTTTAAAATCTGTAGACTAAATGTGAAAAAGGAAAGTTAGATATATAAGATAAAATTGATAATTGGATAAGAAAAGGGAAGGAAAGAAAAAAATGGGAAAGAAATACAAAAAAGAAAAAAATTAATAATAAAATTCAAGAATTTGGAAAGAGTATGGGAATCAATTTTGAATATTCTACTTCATCAAAATAGATTAAAAATTAAAAGTAGAAACATGATACTTCAAATAGGTGTTTGCTTTAAGTGATTTTAAAGAAACAAATAGAGGAAAATAATCTTAATCTTTATGTGAATAGATTAAGCAATCCAATAAAAATGAATGAAAGTGACAGAATGGGAAGAAGTACAGATTTCAGGGTGCTTGTGAGTATCCAACTACTTGCCAGAAGTTACAGTAGTCATTACTTAGAGATTTTAATTATCCAAATAACTATTAAAGTTCTTTTTTTGGAAAAGCAAAGAATCTGAAGCTTTCATGATATGTTTAAAGATTACTTTTTCCATTTAACATGAGACAAAATAATGGAGAACTTCTTTCCAGGTTTCTAGACCTGTTTCTGTTCAGAAATCAATATTAGAAATAGAAAAAAAGAAAAAGCCTGGAGGAAGAAGGTGTGACAGCTTCCACTTAAAATTAAAATTAATGATGGAAAAGATTCTGTAAAACCATATGTACCCTGAGATCTATGCTAGAATAGTTATTTGAAATGTTCACACAAAAAAAAAATAGCTAGGATCCAGCATTATATTGGTTAATGTCTAACAACTGAATTTCTGAAAAAGAAAATGATGTATGTATGACATATTTGTAAAATTAATATGGATTATTAACATTTTATTCAATACTTTCTCAAGTCCAGACAATCAACAAAACCATGAAACAAATGTGGTATTGGTATTGTTAACAAAATAAAAAATTCACTGACAAACAAAAAGGTTTTCCATAGTGAATAAAGAAGGAAAAAATACTAAGCAAAATATTAGTAATATATTAATGAAAATTATTCATCATGAACAAACAAGGTTTGTAATACTAGTTCAAAACATTTTGAACATAATACAGTACATAAAGAACAAAACATCCATATGACTACATTAATATATATAGAAAAATACCTTTGATAAAAATCTAACATTCTTGATAAAAATACTAAAGAAGAGGAAGAGAAGGGTATTTTCTCAACTAATTGATGAAGTATATAAAGCATTGGACCTAAATAAAGAAGACTTTAGTTCAAATTTGATCGCAGACTATTACTTGATATGTCAATTTACTCATCTGAACAATAAAGACATTAAAAGATTCTACCTTCCAGGATTATTGTGAGGACAAAATGAAGTAATGTTTTTAAATTGGTTTGTAAACTTAAAACTGCAATATAAATGTTATTGTTATTTTCATTTTTATTAATACAATTGTTTAACTTAAGTCAATAGCTAAAATAAGTAATAGAAAAACTTTAGAAGCATTTCCACTGAAAACAGGCACAACCAGTTTGTCCACACTCATCTGGTATTGAAATTCTCTCTCATCCCCAGCCCCCACCAAAAAAAGAAAAAGAAAGAAATTATTGGAAAGGAAAAAGTGAAAATCTTCTATAGATATACCGTCAAAGTATATCTTTTGTTGCTGAGTTATTGTAGTCCTATCCAACTCTTGGTGGCTCCATTTTCTTGGGAGGGAGGGAAAGAAGGAAGCAAGAAAGAGAGGGAGGGAGTAAAGAAGAAAAGGAGAAAGGAAGAAAGGATGAATAGAGGGGGGAAGGGAGGGAAGTATGAAGGAAGAGAAGAAAGGAGGAAGGAAGGGAGGGAAGTGAGAGAGAGAGAGGAGCATGGATTCAAGAACTGAGACAGGACATGAAAGGAGAAAGCAAAAATGATGTTCATTTATGGCAGAGAAAGGAGAAATCTCTGAAGATAGTTAGCTTACTGGTATCTCAGGGTAGACAGGAAAAGTCAGCATCTATTCCCAGATCTTTAAAGACTGAGGGAAGTTGCAAAAAAATTGTATTCTTTTCCCAGTTTATACTTTTGGACACTAACATGATCAAGCCAATTCTTTACCCAAATGTAATTCTTTACCTTTCCTCATAATGACCCTGGGAGATAGGTACAGTTGTTGTCCTCATTTTGTATTTGATAAAAGTGAGACAGACAAACTGAGTGTAGAAAATAGATTTGAATTCAGACCTCCCAAATTTCAGGTCTAGTCCTCCAATTACTCAATCAAATAGTTGTCCTAAGGAAAGAGCAGTAAGTGAAGGCTGTCTAAAGCCAACTAATTCCTCCACAGCAACACTTACAAACTCTGTATACAACACTATTAATACATGAGTTCTTCTCTATTCATCCCTCTCCAACCTTGTACTAAGTTTCTTCGTAGAGTCCAAATAGAGGAATTCATATTTATTATATTTCCTTTTATATTCAGTCCATTGAAATAGGCCAGTGAGATAAGCTTGAAAGAAGAAAATGGACTTTAGGAAAGATCCCATTTCTTTTTAGACATGGGATAATTGAGGACCAATGCGATAAGTTAGCTTTGCCCAAGGACAGGATGGTAATAGAACCAAAGATTAAAGTCAGGTACTCTGACATTGTAATTCAATGTTTTCATTATAGCAAGCACTACAGCTTCTGTTACACAATCAAATCTATCAATAAATATTTGCTAAAAATATTCAATAAATATTCCCAGGTACTTCATAAGTGCTAGGAATCCAAAGACAAATGTGAATTCTCTCCACCCTTGAAAATATTATCTCCCAGGTAGAGGAGGTAATATGTCCATAGATGAGTATATAGAAAAGTAGCCACATATTAATTTTGAAGGATAAATTATTAGCAACTAGAGAGATATTAGTAAAGGCTTTATATAAATGGCAACATTTAATAAACAGACTTGAAGGAAAATGGGAATCTTTTAAGAAGTTGAAGGGAGAAAATTCATTATCAGCATGTAGAACATTCAGTGTAAAGGCATGGAGTTTGGTAACCAGACTATAGCATTGACTGACTGTTACTATTAAAAAAAATAAATAAATCAGTGCCTAACAAGACTGAAAAGATGTATTGGCACCAAAATTTAAATTACTTTGAAGGCTAAACAGAGGAGTCTGTATTTAGTTATGAGACTTTCACATTAATACTCAATTATTCAATCAGGGCCAAATTTTTCCAGAAGTCTGTAGGTTGTCCAGTCTCTGAAGGGCATTGTTAAAGTTGAGATTACCCAAATCACTGAGATTAGATCTTGGGTGAGAGACTCCACCTAACTAGAGAATCTTCAATAGTTTAATCTAAGGTGAATTCTGGCCCCCTTTTCCATGACTCATCCACGGCTGAATAGAGATAGAATCATTTTGTCTAGAGTGCTCTGGGTAGAATAGTCTGGATAAGAAATGGCTCTTTATCCTAGACTGAGTAGCACCTCACAAACACCTCATTAAAATAGATTTACCTCTCATTATAATAATCTTTCTTCTCATTAATTGCTAACCAGAGTCAATCAGGAACACTGATTCTTCTCTGAGCATAGTAGTATTGAATGAGTTTCATGATGGATCTTTATCAATTGAAAGTATTATTAATCCTTTTTTATTAATTATTGCTAGCATAATTAATAAAATGACTACCCAAAAACTATGTCTTTTGAACTTTTTATATAATACAGTTATATTGATAATAGGGAGACCTATAATTTTAGAAAATTGCTTTAGAAGCTTTATTTAGAATGGATCAAATGGGGAAAAACCAGAGGTAGAATACATTAGATTGCTGTTAAGCTAAGCTAGGCAAGTAGTATAAAAGCCTGTTTTATAATGATGGCCCTTTTAATTTGAAGAATGGCACATAAATTTAGTAAATGTTATATGTGTAAGGTAGCTGAGAATTAAGAATTAAGTATTTAAGATTGTGACAATTTTATGAGACTGAGTTGTGGTACTGTGGTGGTGCTGTCCAGAGAAATAAGATTGGAATCAGGAGAACAATTATCATAGAAGCAATTCTCCTCAGAGTCCTAAGTTTTGTAGAATGGTCAGCTTTAAGATTTATGCGGAGACTCAATAGTTGGACTCCTCCTCCCTGATGTGTATTGATGCACAAAATTAGTCATCTCTTCTTGTAATAGTTATTTTTTCTCCCTATTATTGGGACCCAGACTGAGTAGCATATTCCTATTCTTCAAAGTAATGTTGTGAAAGGAGAGCTAGGTGGTTTCTTTTTCATAGTACACAAAGAAATAGTTGTTAGATTTAAGTTCTTGTCCTTTCAAAATTTTTATCAATATTCTATTTCTATTTTCATGCTAATCATTCATGAAATATGATAGAAAATGATACGGAGCCAAGATTGTGGAGAGGACACAATACATTTTTCTGAGCTCTCATTTACTCTCAAACTATTTTATGAAATTCAGCCTCTGAATTACTGCTGACCATCAGAACCCACGAATATTGAGAGTACAACACATTACCAACAGAAGATAATCGCCAGAAAAAGTCTGTTTTTGCTCATGCATGGGGATAGAACAGGGCTAGGCCAGGCATAGATACAGGTAGATAGGGAGTGAGAGTACAAAGAATAGCTCATGCTGAACAGACTGAAGGAGGGCAGGTTGTGGTCTCCACCGAAAATCTTTAGGGAGAACTCTACCACAGTGTTGGCTACTCTGTCCTGGCAGCAAGCCAGTAGATCAGCAGAGAAGCTATAAACACAGAAGGTAAAGACTATAATCCCAAAGCACTAGAGTCTTTCTAGGCCTGGCCACATTCATCCAGCACCAGGAGTGACTCAGCAGGATCTCAGTGCTTAACCACTAGTCCAAGTATAGCCACTGTTGTTCAACTGCCACTTCACTGCTACTTCCTGTTATCTGTAGAGGCAGCATGGAAATAACTCACTATCTCATAAGCAGACTGTAGTGGTTTGTTTTGTTTTTTCCCTTTTCTTCTTTTTTTAATGAGTAAAAAGGCAAAGTATGCTCTAACTGTAGATAGCTTCTATATTGAAAAAGAGAAAATTTCAAACCCTGAGGAGAATAAAAACTGTCTGTCTCTAGAAGCAAACCCAAAGGTAGATATGATCTGGTCCCCACCACCTAAGGTAATCATAGAAGAAATTAAAAAGGATTTTAAAAGAGACCTAGAAGAAAAATGGGGAAAGGAAAGGTAAGCTTTGCAAGAGCGTCGGGATAAGGTATATAACTCATTTAAAATAGAATGAAAAAGGAAAATAACTCCCTGAAAAACAGAATTTATGAATTGGAAAAAGAAAATAACTCCTTAAAAAAACAAAACTCATGAAATGGAAAAAAAAATTAATAGAACAAAAGAACTCATTTGAAAACTCAATTGGACAATTACAAAATGAAATAAAAAATAAATGAAGAAAATAATTCATTAAAAATCAGAATTGAACAAATGGAAATGAATGACTCCAGGAGATACCAAGAATCAGTCAAACAAAACCAAAAAAATGAAAAGAAAAATAGAAAAAAATGTTAAATACCTACTTGGGAAAACAACAGACCTGGAAAATAGATCTAGGAGAGATAATCTAAGGATTATTGGACTCCCTGAAAATCATGATGGAAAAAAAAGAGCCTAAACATTATTTTTCAGGAAATCATCAAAAAGAACTTCTCAGATGTCATAGAATCAGAAGATAAAATAGACATTGAAATAATTCATCAATCACCTACTAAAAGAGATCCCAAAAGTAAAACTCCAAGAAATATTGTGGCTAAATTCCAGAACTATCAGACAAAGGAAAAAATACTACAAGAAGCCAGAAAAAAAAAATTAAATACCGAGGAACCACAATAGGGATGACTCAGGATCTTGGAAGTATTCACATTAAAGGATCAAAGGGCCTGGAATCTGATATTCTTAAAGGCAAAAGAATTTGGTATGCAGCCAAGAATAACCTACTCAGTCAAACTGAGCATTTTCTAGGGAAAAAGATGGAAATTCAATGAAAAAGGTGAATTCCATTTATTTCTGGCAAAAAAACCAAACATAGGACTCAAGAGAAGAATGAAAAAGGTAAAAAGAAATCTTGAGATCTATATTTCTCTTATGGGTATACATAAAGAGTACATGTATAATTTGATTTTACTGTTATAAAATTAAAAAGGGTCTAGTGGTAGAAAGGAAATTGTACCAGAAAAAGGGGAAAGTGGAGGTACTACATTTCACAAAGAGGCAAAGGAAACTTATTATTTCTGAGGGAAAGAAGGCAGGGGGATGAACATAGTATGAATCTTACTCTCATTATAATTGGCTCAAAAATAAAATATTATACATATTAGGTTTAAAGAGAAACTTCTTCCACTTCATTGGAAAGTGGGAGGGGAAAAGCAAAAAGGGAATGGGTAGGCTAACTAGAAAAGAATATAGAAATTGTAAGGGAAAGGTTTAAGAAAAGGGGAGGAACACTAAGATGGAGGGAAGGATTCTAAAGAGGGAGGGCTGCATGAAGCAAGTGGTGCTCATAAATTTAATATTGGGGAGGGGAGTAAGGGGGAAAGGAAAGAGAAAAGCATAATCTGGGGATAACAAGATGCAGGAAATACAGAATTAGTAGTTTTAACTATAAATGTGAATAGGGTAAACTCCCCCATAAAACATAATCAGATAGCAGACAAGATTAAAAGCCAGAATACTACAATGTGTTGTTTACAGGAAACACACTTGAAGCAGGGCAATACATACAGAGTAAAGGTAAAAGGCTGGAGCAGACTCTACTATGCTTTAGGTGAAGTCAAAAAAGTAGGGGTAGCCATCCTGATCTCAGAACAAGCAAAAGCAAAAAATGATCTAATTAAAAGACATAAGGAAGGGCACTATATCTTACTAAAGGGATCATAAATAATGAAGCAATATCAATATTAACCATATATGCATCAAGTGGCATAGCATCTAAATTCCTAAAGGAGAAGTTAAGAGAGCTGCAAGAAGAAATCGATAGCAAAACTATAATAGTGGGGGATCTCAACCTTGCACTCTCAGAACTTGATTAATCAAACCACAAAATAAATAAGAAAGAAGTTAAAGGGTAATAGATGATTCCCCGCAAGTTTCTGAAGTCCTACAACAGTCTTTTTATGTGTTAGGGAGTCCAATGATTCCCACAGATTTTGAAGTCCTGCAACAGTTTTATCATTTCTCAGAAAATCCAATGATTCCTGAGGGTTTTCAAATCCTACAACAATATTTTCATGTCGCAGAGATTCCAAAGATTCCTGAGGGTTTTGAAGTCCAACAACAATCTTTTCATGTCTCAGGGATTCCAATGATTCCTAAGAATTTTGAACTCCAACAATTTTTGATGTCCATGAGTCAAACGCCATAACTGCCAGGTTCTTTGAGTGGTGGGCACAGTCAGCAATGGAACCACCCAATGTTTCTTGGGTCTCCTCTTTTGTTTCAAGGATCTGCTATGTCTTTTTCCGATGGACAAGGAGAATACGGCTCATTGGAACCCATCTGATTCCTTCTCCATCTGTGGAGATACAAGCAAATCCTCTCCCCCAAGCAGTTAACCTATCTGGTCTCTTCCATTCCGCACTTTCTGGGTCTCTCCACATCACCTGACGATTATCTAAAGACAGTGGAGCTGCTTGCACTGGACACTGTCCTTCCAGTGGGTTATAAAACCTGTCTGCTGGAGCCAGTGCTTCTTTGGCAAAGTTAATAGTATAAAGAGCTAGATTTAGAAGTTCTCTAGGGTTACCTATGGCTCCCCCTTTCTTTTGTTTTTAGAGGAGTGTCTTAATATCCGTTTCTTCTCTCTACTATTGCCTACCCTTGAGGATTAAAAGGTATGCCAGAAGTGTGTAAAATCTTATACTGTTCACAAAAGTGTGCAAAATATTTAGAAGTATATGCAGATCCATTGTCTGTTTTTATTGCTTGTGGCACATTCATAATTGCAAATGCTTTTATAAGGAATTCAGTTACCACTTGGGCTGTCTCTTTTGCTGCTGGTATTACAAAAGCAAATCCTGAAAATCTACTTACCACAACATGGATAAAAGAGAGACAACCACAAGATGTATAATGGGTCATATCCATTTGCCAAATTTCTGGGTGTGGCATCAGCTGCCATCATGCCCCAAGTGTTTTTTGCCTGGGGCCCTGGAGCTGGACCACTCATCCCATTTCCCTGAGTCAGTCTACATTTTGATGCTTAATGGAAGCCTCTGTTGCATTTTGGACATTGGGTATTGGGTCTTGTTCTCCCACCCTGTTTTCTCACTTTTTTCTCGATGCCAACATTGAGCTTTCAGATGCCCTACTTTACCACATTGAAAGCATCGATGAGTCTCTCTGGAAGTCCCTTGCCAAAAGGGACCTTGTCTTCCCATGTTTGGATCTTGGGAAGTCTGCATCATAGCCTGGCTATAAAAGCATTTGTGCCCATTGTGGCACAGTATCTTATGATCTCCTCTAAAGGAGCATCCTTGTGTAGTCCTAGTATAATTCTTCTACAAACCTCATTAGCATTTTCTTTAGCAAGTTGCCTTATAATGTGTGTTACTGCATTTTCACCATTAGTTTGTATGACAGCTGTCTGCAAACGTCCCACAAAATCAGCAATAGGTTCATTTGGCCCTTGTGAAATTTTTGTGAAGGCCTCACCATTGTCATTTTTTCCTGGGAGAAAAACCCTAGATAGGGACTGGAAATCTATAACTAGGACATGCTTAGAACCTGGACAAAACTTGTAGTAGTGGGAGGGATGGTGATCACCAGCACCTCCCCCCCAGCAATCACCCTCTCCTATGACTGGGTTGCAAAAAGGCACTACTTAAAGGCACAGAAGAAGGCCAAGATTTAGCAGATTTGAAAACCAATATATATCTAGTGATTCAACAGTTTAATTCCACCCCATTTCCTAGATGGCAAGTAGCCTAATATATGTTAAACATGGTAGAAATATATTTTAAATCCAATATGTGAATACATATATATGCAATCAATTATCTTGCTGCATAAGAAAAATCAAATCAGACTGGAAAAAGAGAAAAAATAAAATAAAATGCAAGCAAACAACAACAAAAAGAGTGAAAATGCTATATTGTGAACCATACTCAGTTCCCACAATCTTGTACAAACAGCTCTTTTCATCACAAGATCATTAGGATCTGGTTTGAATCATCTCATTGTTGAAGAGAGCCATTGTCATCATAATTGATCATCTTATAATCTTCTTGTTGCAATGTACAATGATTTCCTAATTCTGCTCATTTCACTTTGCATCAGTTCATGTAAGTCTCTTCAGGCCTCTCTGAAATCTGCTGATCTTTTCTTATAGAGCAATAATATTCTACAACATCCATATGTCATAACTTATTCAGCCTTTTTCCAACTAATGGGCATCCACTCAATTTCCACTTTTTTTGCCACTACAACAAAGACTTCCAGGAACATTTTTGCACATGTGGGTCCCTTTTCCTCCTTTAAGATCTCTTTGGGATGTAAACCCGGTAGAAACACTGCTGAAAAGTTTGTTAACTCTTTGGGCATAGTTTTAGGATGTTTTCAACCAGTAGTCTCACTCTCATTCTCTCTCTTTCTCTGTCTCTGTGTGCATGTGTCTGTGTATGTGTGTGTCTGTCTCTCTGTATGTTTGTGAGTTGTTTCTCTCCATCTTTCTCCATATAAATATGTGTATATATAAATATAGAAGCAGGTATATGTAATCCTAACTGATTTCCATAACTTCAGTCATAGAGATTTTGAATTGTATATCCCACTGACCTTTACAACTTAACACTTTTATAAGCAAACTCATTTTCTTGTTCTTTAAAAGTTCTTCCTGGAACTGGAAACTGAGTGGATATCCATCAGTTGGAAAATGGCTGAATATTTCATGGTATATTAATATTATAGAATATTATTGTTCTATAAGAAATGATCAGCAGGATGATTTCAAAGAGCCCTAGAGAGACTTACATGAACTGATGCTGAGTGAAGTGAGTAGAATCAGAAGAACACTGGACACCACAACAGCAAGATTATAAGAGGCTCAGTTCTGATGGATTTAGCTCTTTTTAACAGCAAGGTGATTCAGACAGGTTCCAATGATTTTGTGATGAAGAGAGCCATCTGTATCCAGAGAGAGGACTTGAAGATTGGGTGTGAATTACAACATAGTATTTTCAATTTTTTTATTGTTGTTTGCATGCACTTTGTTTTATTTCTTATTTTTTTCCTTTTTGATTTGATTTTTCTTGTGCTGAATAATGCTTATTGCTTGATTCTTTTTCCACAACAACACTTCCATCCATTTGATTCTTTTAAACCATTCAACCAAACATCTAGGTAAATTTATCATCACTTTATTATTGCAAATCCTTAAAACTGCCCTTTCTGTTTCTCTGTCTTACTCTGATTTCCAAGACACACTTTTATTCAACTGCCAAAGTAATCTTGATAAGGCATCTAATCATTCCAGTGCACTAAAAAATCTACAGATGCTTTCTATTGCTTTTGGATATAATTAATGTAGCCCTGTGAGTAGCTCCTCATAGTCCAGATCTAAGACAACTAGAATATACATTATTTCAAATAAATAGCATTTGGTCAAATGGCCTAGCAAATAAATTGAAAAGGAAAGATTCTTTATCCATCTTTCTGTATCTCTCATAGGCACATTTCTATTGGGCAAGAGCTCTCATTCCCAATAAATGCATAAACAGAGAATGCACATGGAGGAAATCCATATAAATGATATTGAAACAATATAGGCACATATTGGGAATTTGTTTATCTAGCATATATTGAAGGCATAAACATAGAAGAAACATGTAGCCAGAGTGTACAAGTAGATGTGAGAAATTACAATTCTCATGTGTCAGAGCTGCCAGTCTCCTATGGTGATGTTATAATGCTCTCTAATCTCTATTGAGCATCACATTGTTTCCACTGAATATTTCTGCTGATTTTAGTATTACCAAGATTCTTGGCTTCAGTTCTTCAGGGGAAATAACTAGTCATATACCTCCCATTTGTCATGGACCAGTGACTAAAAAGTTTATTTTTGATAAGGGCAGTCTTATAGTCTCTTCATTCATAAGATCTATGAGCTTCTTCATTCAACCAACAGTAGCTGAACAAAAGTGAAGCAGAGTTACTCTGATCTAGAATTTATTTATTCTTATCTTCTATCTAAATGTTCTGATTCTTAAATCAAATCTCTTATTACAGACAACTAAGAGTATTTGGACCAGAATATCTAATTTAAACTCATTTTGTGCTTCTGTTTTCTGAAAACATATTTCAGAAAAAAAAAATTTTAAAAAAGAAAAGAAAAAGAAACTGAATGAAAACATGGCTACACATCCAACTTACCTTTCAAAATTCTGTATGGAAAAAAATAAAAGAATTTGACTAAGAATAAAACTAAATTAAATAACATGACCATTATCTTCCAGTATTAGCCCAAATTGTTGTGTTTATTGTGTACCTTACTGTAAAAAGTTCCAAAAACAAAAGACAGTCCTTAAGTTTGGAACTCACAACCTAATATGAAAGATAATATGCAAACAACTATGGACAAACAAGCTATATAAAGTATAGACATAAAATGATTGAGAGAAGCAACTAGAATTAAGAGGGATTGATAAAGGCTTCTATAATATCCTGATTAGCTTTCTGGAGGTCTAGGGACAAGCCTTGTTTTCAGCAAACTAATCACCAGGAGAATAATCAGGGATAAAGTCCAAAATCTTTATTATCTCCTTCACAGTCTGTCTCCTTTGCCTGGGGCCTGGCTAGCTTTCTGGAGGCCTTCTGGAATGGGTCTTGGTTTCATCGGAAAAAATGCAGGAGAGCCACCAGGAAGCTCATCAAAGATGGAATGTCTCTCTCCCAGTCCTTGTTGGCTCTTATATACTCTATTATAAGTACATCATCATAGGTATCAGTCTTGTAGAACTACATTAAGTACTAAGTTCATGTAAACTAGAGAATTATTATCTTAATTCCATTGAGTTAACACCTTGTTTCAAGTACATTTCTGACCTTTACAGTATGTATACCAAGACAGAAACACTGATAATAGGAGTTTAAGCAATCAATTCATTCTTATTGTCAATGGCACAATAACTTAGAGGTAGCTAGGAAGAACAATGAATAGAGTGCCAGCTCTCAGTCCAAGCTGAATTCAAATCTGGTCTCAGATACTTACTGGTTGTGTAGCACTGGAAAAGTCACTCAGTATCTGCCTTGGTTTCTTGTAATGGGCTAGAACTCTGGAGAAAAATGTACTTGAGGCAAGGATTCTTACATCAAGGTGTTAACTCAGTGGAATTGATAAAACAATGGTATCTAGTTTAGCATGGTGGTTAATAGTTCTCTATTTCAGTATGATTGATTTAATCTTCCAATAAATAATGGTTCCCTAATGAAATAATGATTGGCTTATACTCAGTATGATGAATTGATTTAATTGTAATAGAGTATATAAACTAGCAACAAACAGCCACAGAGGAAAAGACTTGACCAGCCCCATGGTTGCTCCCTTGCCTTCATCACTTCTCCTCTAAAACCAAGGACTTGGGCTAGTCCCGAGATCCTCCAGAAAGCTAGTCTGGACATTATATTTTAATCCACCCCAGTGTGGGGGCTCTAGAAAGCAACAATATGTTTTGTCACTCCAACATGGGGGCTCTAGAAAGCAGGACATTACATTGAGATATGCAGACTGCTAACTGACTGACTGAATGAGACTGAGGCAGACTGGGAGACTGAAGGAGACAATAAAGACTTTGGACTTTATCCCTGAGTATTCTTATGATGATTATTCTGCTGAGACCAAAGCTGGTCCAAAGGTCCTCCAGAAAGCTAGTCAGAACATTACAGTTTCCTCTAAAGTAAAATGGGAATAATTGTAACACTTATCTGCTAAAGTTGTTGTGAGGATCAAATGAAGTAATAATTTGTAAGTGCTTAGCATGGTACCTTGCTCACAGTAAGCACTTAATGCTTGCTTCCTTTTTTCCTTTAATGAGATTATATTTTAATAGGAAAAGGCTAGGCTAGTCATATAAAGTGGGAAATATTGTGACCATAATGAAATATTGGAGAGGAAAGTCAAAAGAGACTATAATGGATTTTACAAGGCAATTGATTAACATATCTTTTCATGGAATGGTAATACTCTACCTTTAATACTCAAATTTGAAAAGATTATGATAGGCTCTTTCCAAAGATGGACTGCTACAAAAATGTGACTCTTTCTTTGTTGTCACATTCAAAATATGTTCAAAGAGTCTATGGCTATGATAGAAATATGGAGTAAGGGAAAGGGTTTCAGTAGTGTTTTTCCAACAATAATTTTAAAAGGATTTGTTTTGTTTTTTTAAATTTTTGATAATTTATAAGGGTTTGATTTTTTAAAATTTTGTTAATTTTTCAATTTCATTTTAATCAACTTTTTTCAACTAACAAAATTTCATTTTCTTTCCCTTTCTTTTCCTTCTTAAAAATAGCCTAAACTACCTTAAATATCTTTGTAACAAACATGCATAGTCAAGCAAAGTACATTCCTGCATTTACTACGTCCAAAAATATATGACTCATTCTTATATTGTGTCTATTACCTCTGGGTTTCATCATTTCTTAAAATCTTATTTAATATTTTTACAAATTTAAACAATGTACATTTCAAGGATTGAGGATTTTGTTACCAGCAAGATAACAGAGCATTTTTTAGCAATTATGACTTAAAATCATTTTTATAAAGAATTTGTATTAAATATAAAATAACTAATAAAATTATCCATGATATAAAAATATTTTTTTCCAAATTTCATGTAAAAACTTTTTTTTAAATGTTGAATTCTAAATTCTCTCCCTCCATTCTCTATCCCTCCATTGCGAAAGTAATTTGACATAGCTTATAAATACTTAGTTATCTGAATATATTCACATATATGTCATTTTGTGGAAGAAACAGAGACAAAAAAAAAAGAAACAAGAAAAATAAAGTTTAGAAAAAATATCTTTGTTCTGCATTGAGGCCTTATCACTTCTTTCTCTGGAGATAGATCATACCTTTCAACATAAGTACAATAGGATTGTCTTGGATCATTGTATTGCTGAGAAGAGTTAAGTTATTCATAGTAGAGCAACATATAATGATGCTGTTACTGTATATAATGTTCTTCTGATTCCATTTATTTTACTTCACCTAAGCTCATGTAAATCTTTCCTTTTTTTTTTCCTGAGAGCATTCTGCTCATCATATATTAAAGAATAATATTTTGTCACAATCATATAAAACAACCTGTTCATTTATTCTCCAATTAATGGACATTCGCTCAATTTCCAATTCTTTGCCACCACTAAAAGAGCTACTATAAATATTTTTGTAAACATAGGTCCTTTTCCTTTTTGTTTTTTATCTCTTTGGGATATAGACCTAATAGTGGTATTGCTTAGCCAGAGTATGCAAGATTTTGGGCATAGTTACAAATTGCTCTCTAGAATACTTGAATCGGTATACAATTTCACCAATAGTACATTAGTGCTTTGATTTTTCCACATGCCCCCCTACATTTGTCATTTTTCTTTTCTGTCATAGCAGTCAGTCTAACAGATGTGAAGTAGTGGCTCAGAGCTGTTTTATTTTGTGTCTTTTCAACAAGTTATTTATAGCATTTTTTTCATATGACTATAGATAGTTTTGATTACTTTGTCTGAAAACTGTTTGTTTATATCCGTTGATCATTTATCAATTGAGGAATGGAAGCTCACTATTTTGTAAGAATATCTAAAGATATCTAAGATATCTAAAATAGAACATCGGTGGTGTTAAAAGACAAGGAAGAGTAGAGAAAATGTCTTAGCTCATAGGTAAGGTCTTAGCAATGTCAGAACCTCAAGGTAAAAAAAGGAAAGGGGCAGCCTGCCATCTCTAATCTCCCTTTACACTCCATGTTTGAACTGTTCCCAGATGAGAAGCACGTGCCTCAGGTTGAGTCCCTAGCCCCAGATTGAAATTGGGAACTCCAACCCAAATCAGTTTGGCCCAGCAGCCCATGGCATTGCAACCTGTACAGAATTGGATGGGATACTCAGGAGTTCAGATGTTAGGGTGTCAGGAGAAGCTAAACACTCCAGTAGGGGTGAAAGGATGGGGATGAGCAGCATTTCATTTACAGGAAATTTAGTCACATTTCCATTTTCAAAATTTCCTGGTTATATACTTGAGAGTTCACTTTAACACTTATATGAAGTGGATCATAAATACTTTTATGAATGTATTCCTCCTTTTATTTGGATATAAATTTGCCATATTGTACCTCATTTTTTTTTCTCTACTGTTGAGAATCTGCATGCTTGCCAATTGGAAAGTGAAAATGAGGCTACTGATAAAATCATGTAAATGTTTAAAATCTTAAAATATAAACACTGATTATTATGGATTGACTATATCTACTTTTGGTAAACTGGTTAGATTAGAAGCACATAGAAGACAAAGGACCTTCATCCAGTTAATTCACTTTGTATGATGTTGTACAAAGGTAAGTACTTAGCATCAACTCACTTCCCCTGATATTCCAATTTATTATTTGATAAATTGTTCATGAAGGCTCTGTATATTCTGACCATTTATTGATCTATATTTTAATAATACAAACAAATTCTTAAATCAATATATTGTAGTCTTTTGAATGATATATGTGAGGTTGGAATTTATACTAGCTATTAAGTTGCCATTAAATTAACACAAATATTGAGTATGTTTCATCTTGCTGTGTCTAAGGCACTTGAACACCTTTTTTTATTATTTTACAAGTGTATCTGGATACAGCTTTCCACGATGTTATCAATGAGAAATATAATATACTAGAACTTTGACTCATGATTTGTGATTATTAATGTACATGCCTAAAAGTGAACTTATCTCCATTCTACTTTTATTTATCAAAAAGCTTACAGGGTTTTTTGTTTGTTTGTTTGTTTTGTTTTTGTTTCTGTTTTTTTTTTTTTTTTTAAATAAAGAGGACTAAAATTTCATTGATATAAACAACTCCAAGAGAGGAAATTCCTTTTATTGGTAAAGGGTAGTATTTCTGTAACTTGTAATCTTAAAGAGCCAGAGCACTGAGAAGTTAAAAGATTGCCCTTAAATCAGAAAGTCAGTACCTGTAATGTGCAGGACTTGAACTAGACTTTTCTAGTTTCAAGGTAAGTTTATCATCCATTATGCCATGTTGTCTCTCACAATAAAATAGCATTCACTATTATTTTTCCTTTCTGCTTTTTTCTTCCATTTTAGTTAATATACTCAAAAAAAGTTTAATCTATTGATGCCAGTGATTCAAAGCCTAAATTTATACAGATTACGCTTGTTTTGAGGATGAGCATGCCAAATCTCACCAAACTGATTGTCCTATTATGTTTCTACTCACGGTTGGTATAGGAAAATTTCCTAGTGAGGCTTGAGCCTAAATTTAAATACATGATGGCAAAGGGAGTTACTAAGTCCTAAACAAGTATTCAAACCGACTTTTTATCAGCAATAGAATAGCTTTTATTTTTCCTCTAGGAATTGCAGAAGCCACAAAGAATTCCTAGGGAACTATAAAAATGGAATAATTTTATATGATAAATGATTTTATACAAACACAGAACTAGAACTGGAAGAGATACCCAAAAACATACAGTAAAATTTCAGCATTTTATAAAGAAAATAACACTATTATTATTATCCTTGATTCTAGTTTTAGCACTCTTTCCATACAAACATAAACAATGTCCTGGTCTCAAAGGAAATATATGCACGTACATATATATATAGACACACATATGTATATACATATATGTATGTATATAACATAAATGTATGTAAATGCACATGCATATATTTCAAAGCAAAGATTTACCTGGAAAGTAGTATAGATTTAGACTACCTAACAAGGCAGGACATAGAAAAAGGGATTTTAGCACAAGAGGAACAAGATAAGAATACAGGTATAGAAATGAAGTGGAAGGATAGGATCAGCAGCAAAACTAATGGTGCTGAACCACCAAAGGTTTGAATCTATGGGTCCTTCTACTTACTTCCCCTACCTAAGGGCCAGATTGGTTCCAGAGCCTGGGGCGCAGGCTGTCAATAAGTGTGTGTTAAGTGGCCCCAGCTGTGGGGGCTAGAAGTTTTCAGGGGCAAGGAGCCAGGCAAGTCATTATACTTCCACTGCCTTTAAGAAACAATGGAATGTTGTACTACTACATCTCTCAAAGGATGCCTGTTTTAAAAAAATGAATTCTGATTTAATCAGTTTTATACTTTGACTGCCTAAATAGAGTCCTTTCATATATCAGATTCTATTTGGATTCTAATGAATAATCATGTGAAGTAAGTAAACAATCAGCAGGCCACTGAACATTTTAAAAGTTGCACCTGATGAACTCATCCTATTGTATTTACACATATATTTATGCATATATATGTATACCTATATATATAGAGAGAGACAAACACAAACACACATGTGCACACATATATGTATATGTGAATAAATATATATGTATATATTTAAAGGCAAAGGTCTACCTGGAAAATGTACAGATTAGACTACCTAAATATAAACCAAAGTAGTGTGTGTGTGTGTGTGTGTGTGTGTGTGTGTGTGTGTATGTGTGTGTGTGTATGAGAATAATAACAGCACAGCAAAAATTGACAAAGTTGGAAGACCAGGATTCAAATCCTGTGTGTTTTGAGACAATCATTTATTCAAGTTATCAAGTTTAGCTCCTCATTTGAAAAGGGATAAAACTGAAATAGATGATCATTATTGGTCTTTTCTTTTCCCCTAAAGTTTTATAATTAAATGAGAATATTTTATTTAATGATCACATTAAAATATCTACTACATAAAAGTAATTTTGGGGTATTCCCTAATAATTATTTTTGTTTGAAAATGCATTACTTTTAGAAATGATGTACTTATTGTTAAGATGCATGTGCCTTTTTATTTTCCTAATTAAGATTTTAGGAAATTGCGAAGGAGGAAAAGAATGCCAGGAAAAGCAGAACTGGCCAAATGGAAAATGAGGCAGAAAAATTCACTGAATAAGAAAAATCTTGTTAAAAGTTAGATTGGCCAAATGGAAAAGGAGGTACAATAGCTCACTGAAGAAAATAGTTCCTTAAAATTTTAGAAGTGAAGAAATGGAAGCTAATGACTTTTTGAGAAATCAAGAAACAATAACACAAGACCAAAAGAATGAAAAGATAAAAAGCAATGTGAACTATCTCACTGAAAAAAACAAATGGGACTTCCCGCCAAGACAGCTGCTTGAGCTCCTTGTTTTCTCTCAGAACTTACTTCATGACAAGCCTCAGACTTAATGCTTGACACAGAAAGAAACCCACAAATAATCACCAAGAGAAGACATCCTTGAAAGTCGCCATAAAAGGTCTGTGTTTGCTCGGGGGAGGGTCAATCAGACTGGGTGTAGACTGAGGGCAGGCAAGCCAGAGTGAGACAGGCAGCTCACACAGCTCAGACCTGAGTTGGGAGGGGTACGATCTCTGCCCTTTCTGCAAAAAGGCTTTTACCCCAGTGTGGATACTCCATCTTGGCAGCAAGCCAGGAGCAGCGGAGAGGGTGTACACACTGGAGGTGAAGATTAAAACTCCGGAAAGCAAGCATCTCTCAAAACCCGGCCACCCCCAACACCCACCTGGACTGAATCAGTGCATTCTCAGAGCCTCAGAACCCAGACACAGCAAAGCCATCGCTATCCTATTAGTGGCTCACTGCTGTTCTCCCCCCCAGTCTGTAGAAGAAGCACAGTAACACCATCCAGCCCTATCACCCCCAAAGCAGACCAATTGTTTCTCTTGTCAATTTGCTTTCTTCAGTTCCGCTCTGAGAAAATGAACAAAAAATTCAAAAGGGCTCTAACCATTGACAGCTTCTGTAAGGAGAGAGAGCAGACTTCAAATATTAAGGAGACTAAAAACATACTGTCCCCAGAGGAATCCCCTAAGGGGGATATGATCTGCTCCTCAATAAAAAAGAATCTCATAGAGGAAATCAAAAAGGCTCCCACAAGAGAGCTAGAAGAGAAATGGGAAAAGGAAAGGGAAGCTTGGCAAGAGAGTCTGGAGAAGTCATCCAGATGGATAAAGAGATCAAATCATTGAGAAACAAAATTAGTGAATTGAAAAAGGTAAACAACAACAAAGAAAACAGGATTAGTGAGCTGGAAAAAGAAAACAGCTCTCTAAAAAATAAAATGGATAAAATGGAAAAAAATTCCATAGAAGATAAAAACTCAATTGGACAATTACAAAGAGATATAAAAAAGGGAGTGAAGAAAATACATCATTGAAAATTAGACTGGAACAAGTAGAAATGAATGAATCAAGGAGAAACCAAGAGGTTGTCAAGCAAAACTAGAGAAATGAAACAATTGAAAAGAATGTCAAGTACCTTATTAGAAAGACAACAGACCTGGAAAACAGATCCAGGAGAGACAATTTGAGAACAATAGGACTCCCTGAAAAATGTGAGGAAAAATGAGCTTGGACACTATTTTTGAGGAAATTATCAAAGAGACCTGCCCAGACATTCTGGAAACAGAGGGTAAAATAGACATTGGAAAAATTCATCAATCACCTACTGAAAGGGACCCTGAAATCAAAACGCCAAGAAATATAGTGGCCAAGTTCAAGAATCATCAGACAAAGGAAAAGATATTGGAAGCTGCTAGAAAAAAGCAATTCAGATATGGAGGATCCACAATAAGGATAACCCAGGACCTAGCAGCGTCCACATTAAAAGAACGAAGGGCCTGGAACATGATATTCCGAAAGGCTAAGGAACTTGGTATGCAGCAAAGAATAACTTACCCAGCAAGAATGAGCATCGTTTTCCAGGGAAGAAGATGGACATTTAATGAAATAAATTAATTCCATCTATTTTTGATGAAAAAACCAGACCTACATAAAAGGTTTGATCTTCAAATACAGAACCCAAGAGATTTCTAAAAAAGTAAAAAGAAATCTTGAGAACTATACTTCAGCCAAAAATATATGTAAAGAACATATGTACAATTTGTCTTAGAAACTAGAGGTGGAAAGAAAATTATATCATAAAAAAGTGTAAAGTGGTGGTACTACATCTCATGAAGAGGCAAAGGTAACCTATTATATCTGAGAGAAAGAAAGGAGGGAGATGAACATAGCGTGTATCAATAGACATATTCGATTTATGGTGAAACTTCTTCCACTTCATTGAAAAGTGAAAGGGAAGGAGTAAGCTAAGGGGAAGGGAATACAGAAGGGGTAAAATAAGGGGAGGAACTTTAAGGTGGGGGAGGGATCCTAAAAAGGGAGGGCGGTGAAAAGCAAGTGGTGTTCACAAGTTTAATACTGGGTAGGGGGGTAAGAGGGAAGGAAAGGGAAAAGCATAAGCAGGGGTTAATAGGATGGCAAGAAATATAGAATTAGTCCTTCTAACTATAAATGTGAATGGGGCAAACTGCCTCATAAAGAGGAAACAGTTAGCAGACTGGATTAAAAGTCAGAATCCTACTATATGTTGTTTACAGGAAACACACCTGAAACAGGGTGATACATTCAAACTGAAAGTAAAAGAGTGGAGCAGAATCTATTATGCTTCAGGCAAAACCAAAAAAGCAGGAGTAGCCATCCTCATCTCAGATCAAGCAAAAACAAAAATTGATCTAATTAAAAGAGATAAGGAAGAGTATTATATCCTGCTAAAGGACAGCATCAATAATGAAGCAGTATCAATATTAAACATATATGCACCAAGTGGTGCAGCATCTAAATTCTTAAAAGAGAAATTAAGAGAGCTACAAGAGGAAATAGACAGCAAAACTATAATAGTGGGAGATCTCAACCTTGCACTCTCAGAATTAGATAAATAAAACCACAAAATAAATAAGAAAGAAGTCAAAGAGGTAAATAGAATACTAGAAAAGTTTGATATGATAGATCTTTGGCGAAAGCTAAATGGAGACAGTTCATGGAAACTATACAAAAATTGATCATATACTAGGGCATAAAAACCTCAAAATCAAATGCAGTAAGGTAGAAATAGGAAATGCATCCTTTTCAGACCACAATGCAACCAAAATTACATTTAATAAAAAGCCAAAGGAAATAGACCAAAAATAATTGGAAACTAAATAATCTTATACTAAAGAATGATTGGGTAAAACAGCAAATCATAGACATAATTAATAACTTCACCCAAGAAAATGACAATATTGAGACATCATACCAAAACGTGCGGGATACAGCCAAAGCAGTAATAAGGGGAAGTTTTATATCTCTACAGGCCTACTTGCATAAAATAGAGAAAGAGAGGGCCAACAGATTGGGATTACAACTAAAATTTCTAGAAAAGGAACAAATTAAAAACCCCCAGACAAACACAAAACTTGAAATTCAAAATATAAAAGGTGAGATTAATAAAATTGAAAGTAAAAAAACTATTGAATTAATTAATAAAACTGAGAGTTGGTTCTATGAAAAAACCAACAAAATAGACAAACCCTTAGTAAACCTGATTAAAAAAAGGAAAGAGAAAAAGCAAATTGATAGTGTTGAAAATGAAAAGGGTGAACTCACCACTAATGAAGAGGAAATTAGAACAATAGTTAGGAGCTACTTTGCTCAACTTTATGCCCATAAATTAGATAACTTGAATGAAATGGAAGAATACCTTCAAAAATATAGCTTGCCCAGATTAACAGAGGAAGAAGTAAGTAGTCTAAATAGTCCCATCTCAGAAAAAGAAATAGACCAAGCTATTAACCAACTTCCTAAGAAAAAGTTCCCAGGACCAGATGGATTAACATGTGAATTCTACCAAACATTTAAAGAACAACTAACTCCAATGCTATGTAAACTATTTGAAAAAATAGGGATTGAAGGAGTCCTACCAAATTCCTTCTATGACACAGACATGGTACTGATACCTATACTGATCAGTACATGGTACTGATCTACCAGGTAGATCAAAAACTGAGAAAGAAAACTATAGACCAATTTCCTTAATGAATATTGATGCTAAAATCTTTTTTTTTAATTGTTTTATTTTATTTTATAATTATAACATTTTTTGACAGTACATATACATGGGTAATTTTTTACAACATTATCCCTTGCACTTACTTCTATTCAGATTTTTTCCCTTCCGCCCCCAACCCCCTCCCCCAGATGGCAAGCAGTCTTATATATGTTAAATATATTACAGTATAATTTAGATACAATATATGTGTGTAGAACCGAATTTTTTGTTGCACAGGAAGAATTGGATTCAGAAGGTAAAAATAACAGTTTACATTCATTTCCCAGTGTTCCTTTTCTGGATGTAGCTGGTTCTGTCCATCATTAATCAATTGGAATTGGATTAATTGATGCTAAAATCTTAAATAAGATATTAGCAAATAGACTTCAGAAAATTATCCCCAGATAATACACTATGACCAAGTGGGATTTATACCAGGAATGCAGGGCTGGTTTAATATTAGGAAAACTATTAGTATAACTGACTATATTAATAATCAAATTAATAAAAACCATATGATCATCTCAATAGATGCAGAAAAAGCATTTGATAAAATCCAACACCCCTTCCTACTAAAAATGCTTGAGAGTATAGGAATAAATGGACTATTCCTTAAAATAATAAGGAGCATATATTTAAAACCTTCAGTAAACATCCTATGTAATGGCGATAAACTAGAACCTTTCCCTGTAGGATCAGGAGTGAAACAAGGTTGCCCACTATCATCATTACTTTTCAATATAGTACTAGAAACTCTAGCCTCGTCAATAAGAGCCGAGAAAGAGATTCAAGGAATTAGAGTAGTTAATGAGGAAATCAAATTATCACTTTTCGCAGATGACATGATGGTATACTTAGAGAACCCCAAAGACTCTGCTAAAAAGCTATTAGAAATAATTCAGAATTTTAGCAAACTTGCAGGATACAAAATAAATCCATATAAATCCTCAGCATTTTTATATATCACCAACACAATCCAACAGCAAGAGATACAAAGAGAAATTCCATTCAAAAATAATAGTTTATAGTATAAAATATTTGGGAATATATCTACCAAAGGAGAGTCAGGAATTATATGAGCAAAATTATGAAACACTTGCCACAAAAATAATGTCAGATTTAAATAATCTGAAAGACATTCAGTGCTCTTGGATAGGCCAAGCAAATATAATTAAGATGACAATACTCCCTAAACTAATCTATTTATTTAGTGCTATACCAATCAGACTTCCAAGAAACTATTTTAATAACCTAGAAAAAATAACAACAGAATTCATATGGAACAACAAAAGGTCGAGAATCTCAAGGGAAGTAATGAAAAACAAAAATAAATGAAGGTGGTCTAGCTGTACCTGATCTAGAACTGTATTATAAAGCAACAGTCACCAAAACCATTTGGTATTGCCTAAGAAATAGACTAGTTGATCAGTGGCATAGGTTAGGTTTACAGGGCAAGATAGTGAATTAAAATAGCAATCTAGTGTTTGACAAACCCAAAGATCCCAAATTTTGGGATAAGAATTCATTATTTGACAAAAACTGCTGGGAAAACTGGAAATTAGTATGGCAGGAACTAGGCATGGACCCACATTTAACACCACATACTAAGATTAGATAAAAATGGGTCCAAGATTTAGGCATAAAAAACAAAATCATAAATAAATAGGAGGAATATGGGATGGTTTACCTCTCAGACTTGTGGAGGATGAAGGAGTTTGTGTCCAAGGGAGAACTAGAGACCATTATTGATCACAAAATAGAAAATTTTGATTATACCAAATTAAAAAGTTTCTTCACAAACAAAACTAATGCAAACAAGATTAGAAGGGAAGTAACAAATTGGGAAAACATTTTTACAGTTAAAGGTT
The DNA here is from genome assembly GCF_048593235.1 of Sminthopsis crassicaudata. NCBI lineage: Eukaryota > Metazoa > Chordata > Mammalia > Dasyuromorphia > Dasyuridae > Sminthopsis > Sminthopsis crassicaudata. The sequence continues at coordinate 287,216,107 of NC_133617.1, read as the reverse complement.
CTGATAAAGGCCTCATCTCCAAAATATACACAGAATTGACTTTAATTTATAAGAAATCAATCCATTCTCCAACTGATAAATGGTCAAAGGATATGAACAGACAATTTGCAGATGATGAAATTAAAACTATTTCCACTCATATGAAAGAGTGTTCCAAATCACTATTGATCAGAGAAATGCAAATTAAGACAACTCTGAGATGTCATTACACACCTGTCAGATTGGCTAAGATGACAGGAACAAATAACGATGAATGTTGGAGGGGCTGTGGCAAAACGGGGACACTGATGCATTCTTGGTGGAGTTGTGAAAGAATCCAACCATTCTGTAGAGCAATCTGGAATTATGCCCAAAAAGTTATCAAAATGTGCATACCCTTTGACCCAGCCATACTACTACTGGGCTTATATCCCAAGAAAATACTAAAGAAGGGAAAGGGACCTGTATGTGCCAAAATGTTTGTGGCAGTCCTTTTCATAGTGGCTAGAAGCTGGAAGATGAATGGATGTCCATCAATTGGAGAATGGTTGGGTAAATTATCGTATATGAATGTTATGGAATATTATTGTTCTGTAAGAAATGACCAACAGGAGAAATACAGAGAGGCTTGGAGAGATTTACATCAACTGATACTAAGTGAAACGAGCAGAACCAGAAGATCATTATACACTTCAACAATGATACAGCATGAGGATGTATGCTGATGGAAGTGGATATCTTCAACATAGAGAAGAGCTAATCCAATTCCAATTGATTAATGATGGACAGAATCAGCTACATCCAGAAAAAGAACACAGGGAAATGAGTGTAAACTGTTATTTTTACCTTCTGAGTCCAATTCTTCCTGTGCAACAAGAAATTCGGTTCTACACACATAATTTGTATCTAGAATATATTGTAATATATTTAACATGTATAAAACTGCCTGCCATCTGGGGGAGGGTGTTGGGGGAAGAAGGGAAAAAATCTGAACAGAAGTAAGTGCAAGGGATAATGTTGTAAAAATTATCCATGTTTATGTACTGTCAAAAAAAAGTTATAATTATAAAATAAAATAAAAATTAAATTAAAAAAAAGAAAAAACAAATGGCCTACAAAATAGATGTAAATGAGATAATTCAAAAATTATTGTAGTGCCTCAGAGCCATGATCAATCATCTTTCAAGTAATTATTAAGGAAATTGCTTCTGTATTCTAGAACAAGAGAGTAAAATTGAAATGGAAAGAATCCCCATATAATCTCCTAAAAGAGATGCCAAAATAAAAATTAAAAAAAAAAAAAACCCTAGTAACATTTTAGCATTATTTCAAAGCTCACAGGCCAAGAAGAAAATATTACAAGCTAGCCAGAAAACAAATATTATGGAGTCATAGCCAGAATAACACAAGGTTTAGCAGCTTCTATATTAAAAGAACTGACATCTTAGAATCTGATATTCCAGAATTCAAAGAGGCTAGAATTACAATAAAGAATCACCTACCCAGCAAAACTTGAGCATAATTCTTTAGAAGGAAAATGGATATTCAAAGAAATAGAGTACTTTCAAAAATATTCTGGATGAAAAGACCAGAGCTGAATAGCAAATTTGACTTTCTAATACAAGACTCTAGAAAAATATAAAAAATAAATAAATAAACAGGAAGAAAGGGAAGTAGAATGGAGTACATTATCTCACATAAAAGAGGCAAGAAAAAGCTTCTACAATAGAGAAGTTGAGAGGGTACTCACTTTTGAGTGAATGAACCTTACTCTCATTAGAATTGGCTCAATGAGGGAATAAATACATACTCATTTGGGTAGAGAAAATGATCTCATCCTCTGGGAAAGTAAGAAGAGAAGGGAATAGGCAAAAGGGGGGTGGTAGATGAGAGGAAAAATTCAGTAAGGGATAGAAGCAAAACACTTTTGAGGAGGGACAGGATGAAAGAATAAATATACGTGTATAATTAGTAATAGTAATTGTGGGAAAAAAAAAAAAAAAACCTAAAGCAAACTTCTCTTATAAAGTCCTTATTTCTCAAGCATATAGAACTGAATCATATTTATAAAAGTAAGTTATTAACCAACTGATAAAAGATAAAATATATGAACAGCTTTAAGATGAAGTAGTCAAATGTCGGCATATATATATATATATATATATATATATATATATATATATATATATATATATATATATATATATATATATATATATATATATTTTAATGCTCTAACTCACTATTAATTAGATAAATGCAAATCAAAACAATTCTGAGGTAGTACCTCATACCTGTTAGGTTGGCTAATAGGACAAAAGAGGAAAATGACAAATAGTGGATAAGAGATAGGGGAAATGAGACATTAATGGACTTGATGGAATTGTGACCTGATTCAGTCATTCTGTAGATCAATTAGGGACCATATAGACTATAGAACTTTGCATATCTTTTGACCTAGCAATATCATTAAGAGCTCTATATCCAAAAATAGATTTTGTAAAAAAGGAAAATGACCTGTAATGTACAAAAATATTTATAGCATTTATAAAATATTATATATTTTCTGATGGCAAATAGTTATAAATTGAAGGGATGCTCATCAATTAGTAAATGGCTGATGTAATACTATTGTACTGTAAAAAAAAAGATGAGAAGGATGCTCTCAGAAAAACCTGGAAAGACTTTTCATGAGCTGATATACCTTGTAAAATATACCTTGTAAAAAGCAATAGCATTATTGTAAACTGATCATCTTTGAATGACTTAGCTATTCTTAGCAATACAATGAAACAAGACAATTCTGAAAGAATTATGATTAAAAATGCTATCCATACTGAGAGTTAGAATTGATGATGTCTAAATACAGATTTAAGCCTATTTTTAAACTTTATTTTCCTTGAGTTTTTTTGTTTTGTTTTCTTTCACAATATGAGTATTATATGACTAGTATGAAATGTTTTTCATGATTACACATGGATAAACTATATCTCAAATTGTTTGCCTTCTCAGTGAAGGAGAGGAAATAAGGGAGAGAATATGGAACTCATTTTAAAAATAAATGCTAAAGATTTATTTTACATGTAAGCAAAGGTAAATAAAATACTAAATAAATAAAAAAGAAAAAAAATGTACTACTTTTAGAAGTGATGTACTTAATGGTAAGGCATATGTGTTTATTCATTTTCCTAAACAGGATTTTTGAATATTGGGAATTTTCGTCCATTAGGAAACATAATCACCCAGGAAAATTAAGTTACAAAAATTCAATGATTTGATGCAATAATTGATAAATTTTGGTGACATTTGCAAAGGAGTACAGTTTCTTTAATTCTACTTCATTTGATTGAATAAAGCTTATTTTATTTTGGTTTTAGAAAATAAACAAGACAAATTATGTCAAATTTTAGGAATATAGTTGGATCTACAGTTAACCATTTGATTTCATTAGAGATATTAATGAATGTTTAGAAAACCAATTTTGAAATAGTACGTATTGTCATGCTATATAGGAACTATATAAGGGTGAAAACTGCAAATATACATGAACATATAAAGCTTTCAAAGGCTTTGTGTATAGGTTTTCACTGGTAAAGAAAGAAGAAAGCAACATGTTTTTCTTCTTAATAATGACCTAGGTATTCTTAAAATTCAGAGCTTAGAAAGAGAGAACAAATCCAATTCAACTAATGAAATTTCTAAATAATAGCTGAATATTGCTTAAGAATTCTGAAATACAATCCCAGTTGTAATTATTGATGTTCCCTGCTCAAGATATTCAGAGATAAAAATACTACAATACATTTATATCTGGATCTTAAGAATACAAATTCCAATTAAAAGAAAACATTTAGAGGTCATAAGTCCAGTGTTATAAATCAGAAGCAAGTCCAAAGAGTTTAAGTGAGACCTAATATTTCATAGAATAAAGAGCAAAATTGTAATATGTGCACATATTTTCTTACTATAAAAATAGCATTCTTTACACTGTACTGTTAGTTATTCAGGTAACTATTGATGCTTTTTTTTTAAACTAACTAACTCTACATACATACATATCTGTGAATTGGAGAAATATGTTTATATGTAAGTGCATAGTCTATATATGTTCCCTAGGTGGGCTAACTTTTCTCTCTGGCTTTTCTTATCATAAAATCTTATCAAATAACTTTGTTTCTGTTATCTGCTTTCCTTGGCAGTAGCATATTAGAGTTAGGAAGACCTAAGTTTGAATCCTGTCTGAAGCATTTCCTTTGGCAAGGAAGTTAACCTCTGTCAGCCTCGATTTTCTCACTGTTAAAAAAAGAGAAAATAAAAAACTCCATTTCACAGGATGATTGTGAGGATGAAATTAAACAGGATAATTTATAAATATATTATGAGCATCAACTTAACTGAGATAATGTAAATAAAGCAAATGGAAAAACTTAAAACATTATTAAACTATTTACTATTATTATTATTATTATTATTATTATTATTATTAAAGGAAAATAGATTGGAAAGACCTCCCTATATTTATAATGGAGATAGACCTACACAGAACTTTGAACCTGTGCTAACCACTTTCAGACTTGGTTTATGAGTTGAAGCATACTTGGTAGCTACCATACCAAATACATGTATATATGCATAGTAATTATACATATATGTATAAATGAATATGTGCATTGTATGTTGTGATAATGTAAGAGAATTGGAGATATATGAGAAAAATAAAGAAAAATAATTTTAGAGAAGTAATTATATTTTGGGAAGAATTAAGGAAAACAATTTTAGAGAAAAAAAATTAAAAAACCTAGCTTAACTGAGTTAAGAAATGCTAGAAAAAAATACTACAACTAAGAGTGAGGTAATCTATACATTGTCCCATGAGTCTTATGAAGTTTTAAGCTGTGATAATTGAATTATCTTTAATAAGTAATAGTACAAAATTACAAATCCTTGTTGAGACAGAGAAACATCAATAGAAGAAAATGTCAAAAAAATAGAGAACAAATACACTGAAATAGTTAACTTGACTAGCTAAAAAGACATTACATGTCCTGTACCCAGGAGATACAGTTTTGTAACATTTTTAGTTGGTTATATTGGTTTTATGATATCATGAAACCCACTTGTATTCAATCCACCTATATAGAATTCTCAGATCTATCAATCAAATTTAAAAGTCTGGCCCCAAATCCCCCAGGTCTAATGTTAAATTTCTCCACATTTGTCAAACCCGCTTATATTGAATTCCCACCTATATCAATCTGTTAGTTTCACCAGCTATGGAGTTTTCTTAAATTATTTTACATCACTTCCTGGTGCCTCAGAGAGGACTGAGAGCAATGAGAGGAGTAGGTACTACCTAAGTGGTTTCCTAGATGTATCATATTACCAGTTATATCAAAATTTCCACCTGGTCCCTGGAAATTAGATATATAGCAAATGATTTTACTTTCTATAAAATTACACTAAAGTTGAGCTGAAATGTTGATGATACCAATGCTAGATGAATTGACTATTTAAAATAGTTTGCTTCCTAAAATGGAAAATTTAAATAAAAACCACTTTTTATATTATGGCACAGGAGAGAGAAAGAAGAATTTTGGCTACTCTTTGTACTACTATAATAAAAACATTCGGTAAGTAAGGAGATACATGAATGTTTCTGTGTCCTAACAAGCTATTAAATTTTGGTAAACAGGATCAACTCTATCCTTATGTTCTATATATCTTATACTTGTTTTAATTTTCACAGTCCTCTGATATAAAGAGGTCTAGTATTAGCTATATTTTTTATACTTGAGAAAGCATTCAATTTTGTAGAAGAAATATTGCCTTAATAATAGGCATATCAAAATCATACAAGATTCCTAGAAAGATCTAACATGTGGCTCCCTGATTATTTATACTAAGTGAGACATATAATAGGGTCATATATGCTAAGTAAAGACATTTGCCACAATCACAGAACATTCTCCACATAGAGATAATATGTAAGAGTGATAAAATAAATTGACATGTAAATCACTTTGCAAACCATAAAGCACTAAAATATAAAGAGTTATCATCATCATCATCATCATCATCATCATCATCATCATCATCATCATCTCTATTTCTCTTTAGATGTCAAGTTCCTGAGCGAAATTATTATTAAATGGCTAATTATTAATATCGAGAAGACCCAGGATTTTCTCTCTTTAAATCCTCATTCTCTACTAAGACAAGGCAGCATCTGATTGTTTAATGGATGAGTTTATCAAATCACTGAGGTATAAGCTTTTTGATCCTGAATGAGAGTTGTTATCACACCCAACTAGAGAATCTAGAAAGTAATTTAATGGAAGGTGAATTCAAATACACTGTGTTCCACTCTGGCAGGTTTAGGCAGGGGAATAGATCCTGTTGTTTGTTTATTCTAGATTGAATGATGATGTTAAGTAAGACTTCTTAAACAAGACAAAGTGATCAGACTCATGTTCCCCAACCCCTCATTATATAGATCCACTTCTCAGTATAACATTTATTCTTATTAATTGTTAATTAATGAAATTTTGTTCCCACCCTCAGGAACATCCACTCTTTCAAGGACATATAAAGCATTTGGTGGATTCCATGAGGGGCCTTTGGTATTCTAGAGGTTAACGGATCCCTTTTATTAATTATTGCTTACACTATTAATAAAATTACTTATTACCCAAAAACTATATCTCTCAAGCTTTTTATATCAGAGTACCTAAAGATTCTCCTGTTTTAGATATGTTTCTAATTGTTTCAAAAACTGAAATTCTGCTGAACCTCTTAAATAGGTGATATCTCAAAATTATCTGACCTATCAAAAGAAGTGTAATATTGGGTAATGGATGAGAAGACATATGGACTAGTGAGTACACAGTTAATCTTGGTTCCAGAAAGATCAAAAATCAACTGTTACTGCAGACATATACTGACTGAAAAATTCCAGATGTGTCAAAACTTCTCAGTGCCTTACCAACTCCCTAAGATATAATTTCCTAAAAATTGCTAACACATTAATAGAGCGATTCTTTTTCATCTGGGAGTTTCCAAAAAAAATCATAGATCAAATGTCTACTTCCAAAAGAGTGCCAAGGTGTGTCCCCTGGTCTGCTGAAATGTTACATTTCCCAAGGAGCTGTGTACTCATGCTCTGGCTCCACAGGTAGAAAGAAACAGATGCTTTGAATCAGCACTGAAGAATGGATCTTTAAGTTGGCTCAACAATCTCCATAGTCTCTGACACTTAGGGCAATGTTGAGGATGAATTGTGACTGAAGAGAAAGTGCATCTTTAAAAGAAGTACAATATAATTTCTCCTATTTCATCCTTTGGAACAGCTAGGTGGAAAAAATGGATAGAACTCCTAGCCTGGAGTTCAGAAGACCTGAGTTCAAATTCAAGCTAAATCATTTATTACTTGTGAGATCCCAACAAGTCTCTTGTCTTGCTTTTTCATCCATAAAATGAGCTGAGAAGGAAATAGAAAATACCTATTCCTGTGTCTTTGATATTGCTGGCACGTGGAGCCTCAGCTCACACTGTGTTCATTAGAGGAGGGGGTATGAAAAGATACTCCCACCAGATGTTGATAGGGAGACATGGCCCTCCAGGTAAGGGCATGGCTTACATGATGGCATGAAATTGGGGAATGTACCCAAATGGTAAACTTGGAATGTGGGGTGGTGCTACACCCCAACATCAGCTGTAGAAAATCAGAGAGCCAGAACCTTCCTTCCCTTCTGCATCTTATCCAAAGCCATTATAACCTCAGCAATGGGCTAGCATTCAGTCCTCTGATCAGTGCCTCGGCTTTTTTTTTTTTTTTTCATCTATAAAATGGTGTACAAAATACCCCATATGCAGTCAGTAGAATTGGACATGAATGAATAACAAAATACTTGAGTGAATGTCTTTCACAGATAAGAATGAATCTCTACATGACTCTACTGTTACCTCCCCCCCCCCAAGTACAGATGTTTTACAACTGTAATTTGAAAATCAAGTAACTTTATGGAAAGAATTATAATAATCTCTTTTAAGGAAGAAACTAGGCATGAAGCACTCCTAACTTTTACTTGAGAGATTTTCAACTAAGTTTGCAGAGTGGGGACATTCAGGTTCAGTGAATGCAAGGGAAAAGGATAGAAGAAAGGGAAGTAAAAGGGAGAGAGAGAAAGACAGAGATAGAGGCAGAGAGACACAGAGACAGAGGCAGAGAAGGGAGAGAGAAGTAGGGAGGGAGAGATGAGCATAGGGAGGAGGAGAGAGACACAGCGAAATAAAAAGAGCCAGAGAGATACAGAGAGTCAGAGACAGAGACAGAGAGAGACAGAGAGGCAAAGATAGAGATAGATATCATAAATGATTGATGAATTTTATCCCAAATTGATTTAGAGGAAGGAAACAAACTGGATTGCTTTTGGGAACCTGTTCAATGCTTTTAATAATCTTGTTTTTCCCTTGGAAACCAAGGCTTTCTCTTTATTGTATATTTTTCTGGGCATCCTATATAACTATAAGTCATGAAATACTTTACGCTCTGAAAATTTACTGAAGTAGGATATTCAAAGATTAATGGAGAAATACAACATAGGGTAAAATAAGCTGAAATATATTACCAATATGTTTATATATATTAAATCATTATAAAAATAAAAATTAAGAATTTTACAAAAGAATCAAACTCAGGAATATGTTTAGAACTAAATTAGAACAAAAAACAAACAATTATAATTGCTAGAACCAAACAAAATTCTAATCTATAAATTTTCTTCTCATATTTCTTCAGAAAATTTACTCTCAGAAAGCTTCTTTTTCTTCTACTTAAAAAAAATCTACCCACTCCATTTTCCTTTTATCCTTTTCATACAAGCTAGAATAAAAGGAAGAAAAAAAGACAAAAAAATAACTCAGTCTTCAACATCAGGTTATTTGAAATATAAATTATTTCAATTGAGTTTCCTCTACTGTCTAATTATGTTAGACAACCAGTACTAGTTATTGTGAAATTTCACAATATATGGGTTCTCATTAAGTGGGTATGAATTCAAGTCATGAAAAGATGGAAACAAGGTAGAGAAAGATGCTAAAATTACATTTTATTGTTTAATCATTTTACAGTCATGTTTGACTTTATATGACCCTATTTAGGGTGTTGCTGGGGTGGGAAACCAAAAAATGTAATCACAAAGAGTCCATACATGATGAAACCAAATATACTAGACTGGTTTGCCATTTCTTTTTTCATTCCATAGATGAGGAAAACATCACCATAATCATATGAGACTCTTACTAATTTCCTGTGTAGCCAGTTGCTAGTATCGGTTCTTTATAATTACTTTGTATGTGTGTATATAGATGTGTGTCTTGCACATTTAAATGCTTTACATTGTCTTCCCTGAGAATGTGATAGCTCTCTGAGGGTAGGGGCTATGATTTTTTTTTTTTTGGACGGAAGCTCTTTCAGTGACTGGTGCATAGTAGTTACTAATAAATTCTGTATAGGATGCATGGGATGTAAATATTAACAAACCATTGTCCTCAGAGACAATAGGAAATGCAGGGACACAGAGTGAGCTCAGGTAGGTTGTAGCATATTTTACCCATGACCCATGCTCAAAGAATAGCATTAAATAGTGGGAAAATAAATTAAGACAGTCATATCATGAGAGATGAGGTTGATAGTCCATATACTTCACAGATATGCAGGAATGCTACATAGAAGCCCCAACCCATGTTAGGTACAATGTTAGTGGAGTTTTAAGAACAGCAGCTAAAAACATTGGAATACTACATAGCTAAGTAATGGGTCACTAGGTTATTCAAAGGACTTTCTCCAGAACATCAATAATTACACATAATACCCACCTCTTAAGAATTGATGAACCCACGGTAAATTATGAGTCATTTCTTTTTTGACACAGCTACTATGGAAATTTATTTTTCTTGATCCTGCCCATCTGTTGAACAAGTGTTGTATTTTTTCTGCCTCACAGCTCATAAGGAGAAAAAAAAATCCTAATTGAACAAAAAATAATTTTTAAGAATTGTCTAAAGTGGGAGGATGAGAGACTATTGACTAGTGGGCTGCTATGTGATTTAGGCCTTTGGAATTATTCATAATGATAGAGAAAAGCTCTTGCTGTTGCTGTTTTTTACCTCACTGAGTATATACAGAGTAGCTTTTACCTTTCCTTCATTTTCTAGTAGGGATATGTGCAAGAGATTTAGTATTTAAAAATTTTTGTTGGAATGATATATTCAGACCATAGACAACACAAGTGAAAATATGCTCATAGAGTTAAGATTGTAAAAGATAATGATGAACACTGTGGCAGATCTTGATTCAACTGCATCTTTTAAGTGCAATAACTGAGTTGCAAAAGTAAATTAGGATCAATATAAATAAATTTGATTAGCTCTTGTAAAGAATTAAAAGTAACATAATATCAGAATATTTTATTTGAATTCATTAAAACTTTAGTAATTCTAGGTAGCTGAGGGAAAAGCCACATTGAATCAGTGAAAATTCTTAATGTGTTATTAAAGGAATTAAAACTAGCCAAAAGGCATCAAATTTTAGGGACAGATTTTTTTTTTAATTTTAAATTTTTATTAATTTTTATAATTATAACATTTTCTTTGACAGTACATAGGCATAGGTAATATTTTTTTACAACATTAACCCTTGTACTCCCTTCTGTTCCAAGGTTTTCCCCTCCTTCCCTCTACCCCCTCCCCTAGATGGCAGGCATTCCCATACATATTAAATATCTTATAGTATATCCTAGGTACAATATATATGTGCAGAACTGAATTTTGTTGTTGTTGTTGTTGCAAAGGAAGGATTGTATTCACAAGGTAAAAATAATCTGGGAAGAGAAACAAAACAAAACAAAACAAAACAAAACAAACAACAACAAAAAAAAAAAATGCTCACAGTTTATACTCATTTCCCAGTGTTCCTTTTCTAGATGTAGCTGATTCTGTCCATCATTGATCAATTGGAATTGGATTAGCTCTTCTCTATGTTGAAGATATACACTTCCATCAGAATACATCCTCATGCATTATCATTGTTGAAGTGTATAATGATTCCCTTTCACTCAGCATCAGTTGATGTAAGTCTCTCCAAGCCTCTCTGTATTTCTCCTGTTGGTCATTTCTTGCAGAACAATCATATTCCATTACATTCATATACGATAATTTACCCAACCATTCTCCAATTGATGGACATCCATTCATTTTCCAGTTTCCAGCCACTATGAAAAGGGCTGCCACAAACATTTTGGCATATACAGGTCCCTTTCCCTTCTTTAGTATTTCCATGGGATATAAGCCTGGTAGTAGTACAGCTGGGTCAAAAGGTATGCACATTTTGATAACGTTTTGGGCATAATTCCAGATTGCTCTAAAGAATGGTTGGATTCTTTCACAACTCCACCAACAATGCATCAGTGTCCCAGTTTTCCCACAGCCCCTCCAATATTCATCATTATTTATTCCTGTCATCTTAGCCAATCTGACAGGTGTGTAATGATAACTCAGAGTTGTCTTAATTTGCATTTCTCTGATAGTGACTTGGAACAATCTTTCATATGACTGGAAATAGTTTTAATTTCATAATCTGAAAATTGTTTGTTCATATCGTTTGACCATTTATCAGTTGGAGAATGGATTGATTTCTTATAAATTAAAGTCAATTCTGTGTATATTTTGGAGATGAGGCCTTTATCAGAACCTTTAACTCTAAAAATGTTTTCCCAATTAGTTACTTCCCTTCTAATCTTGTTTGCATTAGTTTTGTTTGTGCAGAAACTTTTTAATTTGGTGTAATCACAATTTTCTATTTTGTGATCAATAATGGTCTCTAGTTCTCCCTTGGACATAAAACTGCTTCCTCCTCCACAAACCGAGATGTAAACCATCCCATGTTTCTCCAATTTATTTATGATTTTATTCTTTATGCCTAAATCTTGGACCCATTTTGATCTTATCTTAGTATGTGGTGTTAAATGTGGGTCCATGCCTAATTTCTGCCATACTAATTTCCAGTTTTCCCAGCAGTTTTTGTCAAATAATGAATTCTTATCCCAAAATTTGGGATCTTTGGGTTTGTCAAACACTAGATTGCTATTTTTATTCACTATGTTGTCCTGTGAACCTAACCTATGCCATGATCAACTAGTCTATTTCTTAGCCAATACCAAATGGTTTTGGTGACTGTTGCTTTATAATATAGTTCTAGATCAGGTACAGGTAGACCACTTTCATTTATTTTTTTTTTCATTACTTCCCTTGAGATTCTCAACCTTTTGTTGTTCCATATGAATTCTGTTATTATTTTTTGTAGGTCATTAAAATAGTTTCTTGGGAAGTCTGATTGGTATAGCACTAAATAAATAGATTAGTTTAGGGAGTATTGTCATCTTAATTATATTTGCTTGGCCTATCCAAGAGCACTGAATGTCTTTCAGATTATTTAAATCTGACTATATTTTTGTGGCAAGTGTTTCATAATTTTGCTCATATAATTCCTGACTTTCCTTTGGTAGATATATTCCCAAATATTTTATACTATAAACTGTTTTTGTTTGAATGGAATTTCTCTTTGTATCTCTTGCTGTTGAATTGTGTTGGTAATGTATAGAAATGCTGAGGATTTATGTGGATTTATTTTGTATCCTGCAACTTTGCTAAAATTCTGAATTATTTCTAATAGCTTTTTAGCAGAGTCTTTGGGGTTCTCTAAGTATACCATCATGTCATCTGCAAAGAGTGATAGTTTGATTTCCTCATTAACTACTCTAATTCCTTGAATCTCTTTCTTGACTCTTATTGCCGAGCCTAGCATTTTTAGTACTACATTGAATAGTAATGGTGATAGTGGGCAACCTTGTTTCACTCCTGATCCTACAGGGAAAGGTTCTAGTTTATCGCCATTACATAGGATGTTTACTGAAGGTTTTAAATATATGCTCCTTATTAGTTTAAAGAATAGTCCATATATTCCTATACTCTCAAGCGTTTTTAGTAGGAAGGGATGTTGGATTTTATCAAATGCTTTTTCTGCATCTATTGAGATGATCATATGGTTTTTATTAATTTGATTATTAATATGGTCAGTTATACTAATAGTTTTCCTAATATTAAACCAGCCCTGCATTCCTGGTATAAATTCCACTTGGTCATAGTGTATTATCCTGATTTTAGCATCAATATTCATTAAGGAAATTGGTCTATAGTTTTCTTTCTCAGTTTTCAATCTACCTGGTTTAGGTATCAGTACCATGTCTGTGTCATAAAAGGAATTTGGTAGGACTCTTTCAATCCCTATTTTTTCAAATTGTTTATATAGCATTGGAGTTAGTTGTTCTTTAAAGGTTTGGTAGAATTCAAAGGTAAATCCATCTAGTCCTGGGGATTTTTTTATAGGGAGTTGGTTAATAGCTTGTTCTATTTCTTTTTCTGAAGTGGGACTATTTAGATTACTTACTTCTTCTATTAATCTGGGCAAGTTTAATCGGGGCAAGATATATTTTTGAAGGTATTCTTCCATTTCATTTAAATTATCAAATTTATTGGCATAAAGTTGAGCAAAGAAGCTCCTAACTATTGTTCTAATTTCCTCTTCATTAGTGGTGAGTTCTCCCTTTTCATTTTCAAGACTAACAATTTGCTTTTCATATTTCCTTTTTAAAATCAGGTTTACTAAGGGTTTGTCTATTTTGCTGGTTTTTTCATAGAACCAACTCTTAATTTTATTAATTATTTCAATAGTTTTTTACTTTCAATTTTATTAATCTCACATTTTATTTTTAGAATTTCAAGTTTCGTGTTTGTCTGTGGGGTTTAATTTGTTCCTTTTCTAGCAATTTTAGTTGTAAGCCCAATTCATTGGCCCTCTCTTTCTCTATTTCATGCAAGTAGGTTTGTAGAGATATAAAACTTCCCCTTATTACTGCTTTGGCTGTAAACCACACATTTTGGTATGAAGTCTCAATATTGTCATTTTCTTTGGTGAAGTTATTAATTATGTCTATGATTTGCTGTTTTACCCAATCATTCTTTAGTATAAGATTATTTAGTTTCCAATAATTTTTTGGTCTCTTTTCCCCTGGCTTTTTATTAAATGTAATTTTGATTGAATTGTGGTCTGAAAAGGATGCATTTACTATTTTTGCCTTACTGCATTTGATTTTGAGGTTTTTATGCCCTAGTATATGATCAATTTTTGTATAGGTTCCATGAACTGCTGAGAAGAAAGTATACTCCTTTCTGTCTCCATTTAGCTTTCGCCAAAGATCTATCATATCAAACTTTTCTAGTTTTCTATTTACGTCTTTGACTTCTTTCTTATTTATTTTGTGGTTTGATTTATCTAATTCTGAGAGTGCAAGGTTGAGATCTCCCACTATTATAGTTTTGCTGTCTATTTCTTCTTGCAGCTCTCTTAATTTCTCTTTTAAGAATTTAGATACTGCACCACTTGGTGTGAATATTTTTAATATTGATATTGCTTCATTATTGATACTACCCTTTAGCAGGATATAATGCCCTTCCTTTTCTCTTTTAATTAGATCAATTTTTGTTTTTGCTTGATCTGAGATGAAGATGGCTACTCCTGCTTTTTTGTTTTGCCTGAAGCATAATAGATTCTGTTCCACCCTTTTACTTTTAGTTTGAATGTATCACCCTGTTTCAGAAGTGTTTTCTGTAAACAGAATATAGTTGTATCCTGACTTTTAATCCACTCTGCTGCTAACTGCTTCCTCTTTATGAAGCAGTTTGCTCCATTCCCATTTATGGTTAGAATAACTAATTCTATATTGCTTGTCATCCTGTTAACCCCTGCTTATGCTTTTCTCCTTTCTTTCCCTCTTACCCCCCTAGCCAGTATTAAACTTGTGAACACCACTTGCTTTTCACAGCCTCCCTTTTTAGTGTCCCTCCCCCACCTTAAAGTTCCTCCCCTTATTTTACCCCTTTTCCTCACAATTCCCTTCCCCTTAGCTTCCTCCTTCCCTCTCACTTTTCAATGAAGTAGAAGAAGTTTCACCATTAATCAAATATGTTTATTGATACACACTGTGTTCATCTCCCTCCTTTCTTTCTCTCATATATAATAGGTTACCTTTGCCTCTTTATGAGATGTAGTACTACCACTTTACACTTTTTTTATGATATAATTTTGTTTCCACCTCTAGTTTCTAGGACAAGTTATACATATGTTCTTTACATATTTTTATGGCAGAAGTAGGGTTCTCAAGATTTCTTTTTACCTTTTTAGAAATCTCTTGAGTTCTGTATTTGAAGATCAAACATTTTATGTAGGCCTGGATTTTTCATCAAAAAATAGATGGAATTCATTTATTTCATTAAATGTCCATCTTTTTCCCTGGAAAATGATTCTTATTTTTGCTGGGTAAGTTATTCTTGACTGCATACCAAGTTCCTTAGCCTTTCAGAATATCATGTTCCAGGCCCTTCGTTCTTTTAATGTGGACGCTGCTAGATCCTGGGTTATCCTTATTGTGGCTCCTCCATATCTGAATTGCTTTTTTCTAGCAGCTTGCAGTATTTTTTCATTTGCCTGATGGTTCTTGAACTTTGCCACTATATTTCTTGGCATTTTGATTTTAGGGTCCCTTTCAGTAGGTGATCGATGGATTTTTTTCAATGTCTATTTTACACTTTTCTAAAACTTCTGGGCAGTTCTCTTTGATAATTTCCTGGAAAAGAGTGTCCAGACTCTTTTTTTTTTTCCTCACATTTTTCAGGGAGTCCTATTGTTCTCAAATTGTCTCTCCTGGATCTGTTTTCCAGTTCTGTTGTCTTTCTAATAAGGTACTTGACATTCTTTTCAATTGTTTCATTTCTCTGGTTTTGCTTGACTACTTCTTGGTTTCTCCTTGATTCATTCATTTCTACTTGTTCAAGTCTAATTTTCAATGATGTATTTTCTTCACTCACTTTTTGTATATCTTTTTTAAATTGTCCACTTGTGTTTTTAAGTGAGTTTTTTTCTTCTATGGATTTTTTTTTTCCATTTTAATCCATTTTATTTTTTAGAGAGCTGTTTTCTTTTTCCAGCTCACTAATCCTGTTTTCTTTGTTGTTGTTTACCTTTTTCAATTCACTAATTTTGTTTCTCAATGATTTGATCTCTTTATCCATCTGGATGACTTCTCCAGACTCTCTTGCCAAGCTTCCCTTTCCTTTTCCCATTTCTCTTCTAGCTCTCTTGTGAGAGCCTTTTTGATTTCCTCTATGAGATTCTTTTTTATTGAGGAGCAGATCATATCCCCCTTAGGGGATTCCTCTGGGGACAGTATGTTTTTAGTCTCCTTAATATTTGAAGTCTGCTCTCTCTCCTTACAGAAGCTGTCAATGGTTAGAGCCCTTTTGAATTTTTTGTTCATTTTCTCAGAGCGGAACTGAAGAAAACAAATTGACAAGAGAAACAATTGGTCTGCTTTGGGGGTGATAGGGCTGGATGGTGTTACTGTGCTTCTTCTACAGACTGGGGGGGAGAACAGCAGTGAGCCACTAACAGGATAGCGATGGCTTTGCTGTGTCTGGGCTCTGAGGCTCTGAGTATGGGCTGAGTCACTCCAGGTGGGGGTTGGGGTGGCCAGGTCCTGAGAGACACTGGCTTTCCAGTGTTTTATTCTTCACCTCCAGTGTGTACATCCTCCCTGCTGCTTCTGGCTTGCTGCCAAGATGGAATATCCACACTGGGGTAAAAGTCTTTTTGCAAAAACGGCAGAGATCATACCCCTCCCCCCTCAGGTCTGAGCTGTGTGAGCTATCTGTCTTGCTCTGGCTTGCCTGCCCTCAATCTGCATCCAGTCTTTTTGACCCTCCCCCGAGTAAACAGAGACCTTCTCTGGTGAATTTCAAGGATGTCTTCTGTTGGTGATTATTTGTGGATTTCTTTTCTGCTCAAACATTAACTCTGAAGCTTGTCATGAAGTAAGTCCTGAGAGAAAACACGGAGCTCAAGCAGTTGTCTGCCTCCACACCACCATCATGGCAGGAAGTCAGGGATAGATTTTAAAACAATATATCTGAAATCATCATATCATTTTTTGGAATCAATGTGTGCTTTTAGAGTACTTGAACGTTCTTCATTCTCTTGAAAAGACTATTTGTCATGCACACACAAAATGTATACATATTTTTGAGTGAATGTATGTATATATGTTTGAAATTTTACAGTCAATTATTTCTTTTTATTCTCTTCCTCAGTGCTTAGAACAATATTAATTTTGGTGGAAGGGGCACTTGACAATATTATTTTTGATGGAAGGGGCACTTGATTTTGTGATTTCATTAGTATGCAACAATGTCATAATCAAATACAAAGGGATCCAAACAGGTTCACTTAGAAAATCAAAACTCAACACTCTATGTTTTATTACATTATTACATTGTTATATATTTTGTCAAACATTTTTCAATTTTCTTTTTAATCTGGTTCAAAGTGCACTCTGTTGTTGTTGTTGTTGTTGTTGGCCCTCATTAACTGGCTAACAGTTATTCCATTGTAGATCACACAATTTGTTTATGCACATAAATTTATTAGCTAAATTAAAGTTCCTAAGAGGTTTAGATTGTTAAACATGGGCACTAAGGAGTAAGAGGAGTCTCTTATTCATAAATGAGTTAGTGGGATGTCTGCTTCAAACTATGGAGACTTCTCCTGACTGAATGTGCATTGGGCAGCAGAAGCAGATGCTGTAGAACACTTAGAACTTGGTCAGACATCAAAGATGCCAAAGCTATCCACTACATTCCAAGCCATAGCCAGGTAGTCTTGATTTTTATCCTATCACTGTACTTTAATGCCTCTGGAAAAGAGGGTGAGACTAATGATTTTTGCAACTCTGCCTCACTTGAATTTGAGTAAACACAGGAGTCAACATAACCCCTTGTAATATAATTGGTCCTCTTTGAAATGAAAAACAATAGTATAATTCCCCTCAATCACTCCCATTACAAGAGATCCCTTCAAGAAAGAGAATATAACATTTTTTACCTTTAAATTTTCTCATTTAGAGTATTAGCTGTATATTTTGCTATTAAAGAATATTTGCAATACTGAATTGAAAACTTCTATTCAACTGTAGAACCACTTAATTTGCTTCAAAATTAATTTCTTTTTTTTAAATTAATTTTATAATTATAATTTTTGACAGTACATATGCATGGGTATTTTTTATTAATTTTATAAATATACATTTTTGACAATACATATGCATAATTTCTTTTTATAACATTATTCCTTGTATTCATTTTTCCAAATTTTCTCCTCCCTCCCTCTACTCCCTCCTCTAGATGACAGGCAATCCTATACATATTAAATGTGTTACAGTATAACCTAGATACAATATATGTGTGTAAATTTTCTTGTTGCAAGTTAAGAATTGGATTCCGAAGGTATTAGTATCGCGGGTAGAAAAACAGTAATGCTAATAGTTTATATTCAATTCCCAGTGTTCTTTCTCTGGGTGTAGCTGTTTCTGTCCATCATTGATCAACTGGAAGTGAGTTGGATCTTCTTTATGTTGAAGATATCCACTACCATCAGAATACATATTCATACAGTATTGTTGTTGAAGTGTGTAGTGATCTTCTGGTTCTGCTTATTTCACTCAGCATCAGTTTATGGAAGTCTCTCCAAAGCTCTCTGTATTCTTCCTGCTGGTCATTTCTTACAGAGAAATAATATTCCATAACATTCATACACCATAATTTACCCAACCATTCTCCAATTGATGGACATACATTCATTTTCCAGTTTCCAGCCACTACAAAAAGAGCTGCCACAAACATTTTTACACATACAGGTCCCTTTCCCATCTTTAGTATTTCTTTGAGATACAAGTCCAGTAATATCACTGCTGGATCATAGGGTATGCACAGTTTGATAACTTTTTGGGCATAGTTCCAAATTGCTCTCCAGAATGGCTGGATTCTTTCACAACACCACCAACAATGCATCAGTGTCCCAGTTTTCCCACATCCCCTCCAACATTCATCATTATTTGTTCCTGTCATCTTAGCCAATTTGACAGGTGTGTAGTCGTATCTCAGAGTGGTCTTAATTTGCATTTCCCTGATCAGTAGAGATTTGGGACACTCTTTCACATGAGTGGATATAGTTTCAATTTCATCATCTGAAAATTGTCTGTTCATATCCTTTGACCATTTATCAATTGGAGAATGGCTTGATTTCTTATAAATTAGGGTCAGTTCTCTATAGATTTTGGAAATGAGGCCTTTATCAGAAATTTTAACTGTAAAAAATATTTTCCCAATTTGTTTCTTCCCTTCTAATCTTGTTTGCATTAGCTCTGTTTGTACAAAATCTTTTTAATTTGAGGTAATCAAATTCTTCTATTTTGTGATCAATAATGATCTCTAGTTCTCCTTTGGTCATAAATTCCTTCCTCCTCCACAGGTCTGAGAGGTAGACTATCCTCTTTTCCTCTAATCTATTTATTAACTCATTCTTTATGCCTAAATCATGGACCCATTTTGATCTTATCTTGTTATATGGTGTTAAGTATGAGTCCAAATCTAATTTCTGCCATACTAATTTCCAGTTTTCTCACCAGTTTTTTTTTCAAATAATGAATTCTTATCCCAAATGTTGGTATCTTTGGGTTTGTCAAACACTAGATTGCTATATTTGTACCCTATTTTGTCCTGTGTTTCTAATATGTTCCACTGATCGACAAGTCTATTTCTTAGCCAATACCAAATGGTTCTGGTGACTGCTGCTTTGTAATATAGCTTTAGATCAGGTACAACTAGACTACCTTCATCTGGCTTTTTTTTTCATTAATTCCCTTGAAATTCTCTACCTTTTATTCTTCCATATGAATTTTTGTTGTTATTTTTTGAAGGTCATTAAAATAGTTTCTTGGGAGTCTAAATGGTATAGCACTAAATAAATGGATTAGTTTGGGGAGTATGGGGTCATCTTTATTATATTCGCTCATCTTGTCCATGAGCACTGAATGTCTTTCCAATTATTTAAATCTGACATTATTTTTGTGGCAAGTGTTTTGTAATTTTGCTCATATAATTCCTGACTTTTCTTTGGTAGATGGATTCCCAAATATTTTATACTCTCAACATTTGTTTTGAATGGAATTTCTCTTTGTATCTCTTGCTGTTGCATTTTGTTGGTGATGTATAAAAATGCTGAGGATTTATGTGGATTTATTTTGTGTCCAGCAACTTTGCTAAAGTTGTGAATTATTTCTAATTTCTTTTTATTAGAATCTCTGGGGTTCTCTAAGTATACCATCATGTCATCTGCAAAGAGTGACAGTTTGGTTTCTTCATTACCTATTCTTATTACATTAAACTCTTTCTTGACTCTTAATGCTGCCGAGGCCAGCATTTCTTATACAATATTGAATAGAAATGGTGATAGTGGGCAATCTTGTTTCACTCCTGATCTTACTGGGAAAGGTTCCAGTTTTATCTCCATTACATATTATGCTAACTGACAGTTTTAAATATATGCTCCTGACTATTTTAAGGAATAGTTCCTTTTTTCCTATATTCTCAAGTGTTTTTAGTAGGAAAGGATGTAGGATTTTATCAAATACTTTTTCTGCATCTATTGAGAGGATCATATGTTTTTATTAATTTGATTATTACTATGGACAATTATACTAATAGTTTTCCTAATATTAAACAATATCTGCATTCCTGGTATAAATCCTACTTGATCATAGTGTATTATCCTGGGGATGATTTTCTGAAGTCTTTTTGCTAATATCTTATTTAAGATTTTACCATCAATATACATTAAGCAGATTGGTCTATAGTTTTGTTTCTCCATTTTCAACCTGCCTGGTTTATGTATCAGTACCATGTCTGTGTCATAAAAGGAATTTGTTAGGAATTCTTCATCCCCTATTTTTTCAAACTGTTTATATAATGTTGGGGCTAATTGTTCTTTAAATGTTTGGTAGAATTCACATGTAATTCCATCTGGTCCTGGGGATTTTTTCCTGGGGAGTTGATTAATAGCTTGTTCTATTTCTTTTTCTGAAATGGGACTATTCAATCAGTTTACCTCCTCCTCTGTTAATCTAGGAAGCCTATATTTTTGTAGGTAGTCATCCATTTCACTTAAGATATCAAATTTATTAGCATAAAGTTGGGCAAAGTAACTCCTTATTATTTCTCGAATTTCCTCTTCATTGATGGAAAGATCCCCCTTTTCAATTTTAAGACTGACAATTTGATTTTCCTCTTTCCTTTTACTGATCAGAATTACCAAAGGTTTATATATTTTATTGTTTTTTTAATAAAACCAACTCTTAGTTTTATTTATTAATTCAATATTTTTTGTACTTTCAATATTATTGAATTCTCCTTTTAATTTTAGAATTTCAAGTTTAGTTTTTGATTGGGGGTTTTTAATTTGGTCTTTTTCTACCTTTTTTAGTTGAAGACTCAATTCATTAATCTTCTCTTTCTCTATTTTATTCAAGAAAGCCTCTAAAGATATAAGATTTTCTCTTATTACGACTTTAGCTGCATCCCACAAATTTTGGGATGATGTCTCATCATTGTCATTATCTTGGATGAAATTCTTAATTGTTTCTATAATTTGGTGTTTCCCAGTCATTCTTTAAGATGAGGTTATTTAGTTTGCAATTACTTTTTGGTCTATTTACCCCTACCTTCTTATTGAATGTAGTATTTATTGCATTGTGATCTGAGAAGAAGGCATTTACTATTTCTTCCTTCCTGCATTTAATTTTGAGATCTTTATGTCCCAATATATGGTCAATTTTTGTATAGGTTCCATGAACTGCTGAGAACAAAGTATTCTCCTTTCTATCACCATTCAGTTTTCTCCAAAGATCTATCATACCTAGTTTTTTCTAATGTTCTATATACCTGTTTAATTTTTTTCTTATTTATTTTGCAGTTTGATTTATCTAATTCTGAGAGTGCAAGGTTGAGATCTCCCACTATTAAGTTTTGCTGTCTATTTCTTCTTGCAAGTCTCTTAACTTTTCCTTTAGAAAGTTAGATGCTATACCATTTTGTGCATATATGTTTAGTATTGAAATCCTTTCATTGTCTATGTTACCTTTTAATAGGATATAGTTTCCTTCCTTATCTCTTTTAATTAGATCAATTTCTGCTTTTCTTGATCTGAGATAAGGATGGCTACCCCTGCTTTTTTGGCTTCACCTGATGCATAATAGATTCTGCTCCAACCTTTTACCTTTACTCTGTATGTATCTCCCTGCATTAAGTGTGTTTCCTATAAACAACATATTGTAGGGTTCTGACTTTTGATCCAGTCTGCTATCTGCCTCTGTTTAATGGGAGAGTTCATCCTATTCACAATTTCCAGTTAAAATGACTAATTCTGTATTTCTTGCCATCATATTATCCCCTGATTATGCTTTTTTTTTTACCTTGTCCCCCATGAATCTCTTCCCCAGTATTTAATTTATGGGCCCCAGTTGTGCCTCACAGCCTTCCCTTTTTAGTATCCCTCTCCCCTCCTTTTAAGTCCCTTCCACATTCTTGTATCCTTCCCTTATTCCCCTTTTCCTTTTCCCTTTTCCTCTCCCCCTTTTAATGAGGTGAGAGAGAATTCTCTGAAAAACAAATATGTCAATTATTTACTCTTTGAGCCTACCCTGATGACAGTAAGATTCACACAATGTTTCTCCCCCTCTCTAAATTCACTCAGATGTGGTAGCTTTTTTAGGCCTCTTCCTGGGATGTAGTTTCCATTTTTTTATCTCTTCTTTCCCTTTATCTGATACTATCCTCTTCCCTTTACTACTTCCCTTTTTTGTTATATCAGTAAAATCAAATTATTCATGTGGAGTTTCTGTATATCCACAACAGAGATACAGTTCTCACAAGTTCTTTTTACCTTTTTCTTCTTCTCTTCAGTCTTGTGGATGTAGATCTTAGAAACAAATGGAATTCCTCTGTTTCATTAAATGACCATCTTCTTCCATGTAAGAAATTGCTAAACTTAGCTGGATAGTTTATTCTTGGTTGCAATCCTTTTTCTTTTGCATTTTGGAATATCAGGTTCTAGGCCTTCAATCCTTTAATGTGGAGGCAGCCAGATCTTGTGTGATCCTTATTGTGGCACCTTGATATTTGAATTGTTTTTTCCCAGCTGCTTCCAGTATTTTTTCCTTAGTTTCGTAGTTATGCAGCTTAGCCACAATGTTCCGTGGAGTTCTTTTTTTAGGGTCTTTTTCAGAAGTTGTTCGATTAATTCTTTCAACACCTATTTTCCCTTCTTTTTCTATTATCTCTAGACAGTTCTCTTTGATGATTTCCTGTAAAATTGAATCTAGGCTCTTTTTTTCATCATAATTTTCAGGAAGTCCAATGATCCTCAGATTATCTCTTCTAGATCTATTTTCCAGGTTTATAGATTTTCCCAGTAAATATTTGACATTATTCTCCAGCTTTTCATTTTTTTTTTTGTTTTGTTTAACTGATTCTTGGTTTCTCAATGAATAATTCATTTCTCTTTGTTCAGTCCTGATTTTTAATGAGTTATTTTCTTCATTCTCATTTTTTATTTCTTTTTGTATATGTCTAATTGAATTTTTAAATGAATTATTTTGTTCTGTTGAATTTTTTTCCATTTCACTATTTTTTTTAGTGAGTTATTTTCTTTTTCCAAATCACAAATCCTACTTGCTTGGGACTTTTTACCTTTTCCAATTCAGAAATCCTAATTTCCTGTGATTTTTTAACCTTTTCTAATTCACAAATTTTGTTTCCCTGCACCTCCTGCGAATTCTTTATTTTTTCCAACTCAAATTTCAGGACGTTGTTATTCTCTATCATAGTTTCTCTTTCCTTTCCCCATTTTTCTTCAAACTCTCTTAACTTTTTAATACTCTCTTCTAGGAGAGAGTTGTGTGATGGCAGGCAGATATCATTCCCCTTTAGGGTGTTATCTGGAGACTCTCTGCTGTTAGCCTCCTTGGGGTTGAATACCCACTCTTTCTCTGTATAGAAAGTGTCAATCGTTCTCTTCAGCTTCTTACTCATTGCTAATACTCTGTGAGGGGTCTGCCCTTGGGTAAGTAATTTATCAGCCTCTTCCCAGACCGGGGGTAGAATGCAACAACCCTGTGACTGGGCTAAGAGGGAGCTCTGGGAGAGAGTTCCTCTTCACCCTTTTTGGAAATGCCTCTGAGATGTTTAGCATGAGGAGTGCCCAGTCAGGAACCCCACTGTGTGGCCTAGCGACTACCCTGAGGTTTAAGGCTGAACAGTGAAAGCATCACAAACCCCAGCCAAAGGCTCCTGTGGGGCCATGGATATCAGCAGCTGATGTGAAAAGCCCCTGCGCTCAAACTGGAAGTGTCTGCCTGGAAACTGCGGTCCCTACTACAAAGTTCTGCTGTTCTGGGAGTTCCTCTGCTGTTGGAGTTTCACTGATGCTAGAATTCCACTGCCTCAGGCTGAGCCCCGCACTATGTGGATTAGAGGCTGACCCAGGCTGTGTCCACAGCTATTAATTGCCCCAAGGATACCCTGGATAGCAGAAGGCAGCTGCACAGTCGTGCTGAGATTGGTGCTAGGCCAGTTCCGGATTGTGGTGTATTTTGGATCTGGCTTCATATTTTAAAGTAGATTGATTTCTTTTCTAATCTGCTGTTTTATAAGCAGAGTAGAGCTATCAGCCTGTTTCAGATTCCTCTATCTCAGTGGCTTCTCTGATCCCAGAGTTCTACCCAGCCTGTTGGCACAGTCTGTTAGCACCTAACACTGTCTGTGCTGATCTTTTTTTTTCCCTCCCTTCAGAACTGCCTTTTTCTGTTGAAATTCCAGATTCTCTTCAACTGGTAAGTTGTGCTTCTAAATCTTGTGGTTTTTATCAGTCAAGAGTTATTTTTGAGGCTGATTTAACTAGTTCGTATTAAGGGAAGAAGGGAGCTTACAAATTCTCCTGTATCTTCTCTGCCATCTTGGCTCCGCCCCCAAGATTAATTTCTTAATCATTATTTTCATTACCTAAAAGAATTGTGGCACTTTTAAATGGGTCTTCTTTTGTCATTTAACTTGCATGTGTTAAGTTCTTATGATGTATCAATATTTTGCAAAGCATGGTAATGCATTCATTAAAAAGTGCAAAGAAGAAAAGAAAAAGAAAATGAGGAGAAAGACAAAAAAAAGGAGCACAGGAAGAAGAGGAGTAGGATAAGGAGGAGTCAAAGAAGAAAACAAAATTCTTATAACAAATATGCATTTTTCATGCAAAAAACAAAAATTTTTATTTTATGCTTTTGGTCACTAGCTTTTTTGCTCAGTGAATGTATATCATACTTCATCATCCATTTTCTGGAAACATGTGAGGATATTGCATTGAAACACTTCTTAAACATTTCAAAATTGCTTATTTTTATTTTTTAATTAATTTACTTATTTTAATACACATTCCTTTGTGAATCATGTTGGGAGAGAAAAATCAGAACCAAAGTTAAAAACTAGGGGAAAGTAAAATCAGAAAAAAAGAAGTGAACCTAGCATGTGATGATTTACATTTAATCTCCTTAGTTATTTTTCTGGATGCAGATGGCATTTTCTATCCAAAGTTTATTGGGATTGCTTTGGAGCATTAAATTGCTGAGAAGAACCAAACCTTTCCTAGTTGATCATAACACATTATTGCTGTTATTATGTACAATTTATTCCTGGTTCTATCTGTTTCTCTCATATCAGTTCATTTAAATCTTTCCAGGGCTTTCTATAATCAGCTTGTTCATCATTTTTTATAGAACAATAAAATTTCATTACCTTCATTGAAAACAACTTGTTCAGCCATTGCCCAAATGATGAGCATCTGCACTAATTTTTCAATTTTTTGTTATCACAAAAAATGCAGTTACGAACATTTTTGCACATGTGGGTACTTTTCCCTCCTTTATGATTTCCATGGAATGCTATCACAGTAGTGGTACTGCTGGGTCAAAAAGTATGCACAGTTTGATAGCTCTCTGGGCATAATTCCAAATTGCACTCCAGAATGATTAGATCATTTCACAACTCCACTAACAATGTATTAGTATCCTACTTTTCCTACATCCTCTCTGACATTTATCATTATCTTTTCCGGTCATCTTAATCAATTTGAATTATATAAGATGGTACTTCAGAGTTGTCTTAATTTGAGTTTTCTAAATCAATTTGCACTGATTTATGGCATTTTTCATCTGAATATGGATGGCTTTAATTTGGTCATCTGAAAATTGTGTATAAATATCTTTTGACCATTTATCAATTGAGGAATGACTTTTATTGTTATAAATTTAACATATTTTTTATATGTTTTAGAAATTAGTGTTTTATCAGAAACAATGGCAATAAAATATTTTCCCAGTTTTTTATTTCCCTTTTAAGCTTATTATTATTATTAATATTTTAATTTAATGTAATCAAAGTTGTTCATTTTTCATTTCATAATGTTCTCTAGTTCTTTCATCATAAATTCCTCCCTTCTCCAAAGATCTGATAAGTAAATTACCTCTTGCTCTCCTAATTTGTTTTTGGGATTGTTCTTTATGCCTAAATCAGGGTTTTGATGACTGCTGCTTTATAATATAATTTTAGGTTTAGTACTGTTAAGCCACCATCTTTCTTTTTCATTAATTCTCGATTTTTTTATCTTTTTTTTTCTTCCAGATGAATTTTGTTATTAATTTTTTCTTGTTCTACAAAATAATGCTTTTACAGTTTCATTGGTATGGCCCTGAATAAGAATTTAGGCAGAATTGTAATTTTTATTATATTAGCTCAGCCTATTCATGAGCAATTGATATTTTTCCAGTTGTTTAGATCTCACTTTATTTGTGTGAGATTTTTTGTAATTGTGTTCATATAGTTCCTGGGTTTGTCTTGCAGTTAGACTCCCAAATATTTAATTTTGTCTATAGTTATTTTATTTTAAATGGGATTTTGCTTTCTATCACTCTTTGATTGGCATTGTCAGTAATATATAGAAATGCTTACTAGCTCTTTTTCATTGAGACCCTCCATGTTTTTCTTCCACACATTTACATTGGCTGTCCCTCATGAAAAGAAGATTGTGTTATTCATCTTCACCTTCTACTTTATTCTAGTTTTCTTCAAGCTTCATTTATAATTCCATCTTCTGCAGGAGGCCTGTCTAAATTCTCTAGAAACTATTCTTCTACTCTCAGACTCCTATCTATCTAACATGTGTACATATCTAGTTATATATTTGCTTTCTTTTCTCCTTTATTATAATATAAGCTCCTTACTGATCTGGGCAATCTGACATTGCCTCAATTCATCCTGACATTGCATCATTATGTTTTTTGGAGTTCAATCCAAGCAAAGTTACTGGTGGAATATGGTGTTATCTTACATATATTGAGATGTCCCAAATTTGACAGTATTGGAGGAAGATGATAGCTGTTAATGATAGATAGATAAATAGAAGGAAGAAAGAGAAATATGCAGAGAAAAAGATACATAGACACAAAGAGAGAAAGAAAACGAGAGAGAGTGTAAGGGAAAGAGGAAGAGAGTATTATTTTTCAAGCATTTTTTAACAAATATTTAATTAAAACATAGTTTAAATATAAAGCATGTAGTTTGGTTGTGAGATCACTGGCAGTTGAGAAAATACCTGTAGAAGGAAAGATTTTATGTACTTTAGTTCCATTTTGAAAGAAGCGAAGAATTCTTTCAAGAACAGATGAGAAGGGAAAGCATGGAGGACAACTCAAGCAAAAGAATAGAGATATGAGACCAAATATTGCATATAAGGGACAGACATTGGCAAAATGTGACAGTGGGTCATGTCTACTTAGGTCAGAAAGATAATTCGGACCAGATTATTAAGGGCAATAAAAACCAAACAGAAGTGCTTCATGTAATATTAGGGAGAAGACCCATATGTCCTGATTTGTGTTTATGGAAAATTGAGCTTGACTACATTGTATGGGAAGGCCTAGAGTAGTGAGAGACTAAACTGCTGGAATAATTTACCTGAAAGATGATAAACGTTTACATCTATTGCAAAAGTGGATTTGTATTGTATTTTCTCAAAGTATTTTCATGTAAAAATATTTTCATTATAAAATCCTTTGACTCACTTCTTTTCAATGTGTTATAGATTCATCCATGGATTCATTCATTTATTACATATTTCTAGAGTGGCTACTTTGGGCAACTAGTTTTCATTTAAGGCTTTTGACATTTTCTTAACTTACAAACAGATCATTTGCCCATCTCCAAAATAATTGTTATCTATTTGTATTGCCCATTATCCTCAACCATTTTCAACTGCAGTTAAAATTGTGATTTATTTCAAGTTAAAAATAAATATAACCTAACTTCAAATTAAATAAAACATTACACAACAAAAGTTCCATGTATAATAAAATATTTAAGAACACCAAAATATACCCTTTAGACATCTTAATTTACATTTGTAAATACACAGCTCAGAATCTCAGAGGACAACTTTTTAAAAAGCCAATAACTATAAAATGACACATGCAGCTTCTCTTTTTTGTGAATTCTTTCCAATAATGGCTATTTCACTACCCAGTACTGGGAAGGGAGAAAAAAATAATTTAGGATGTAGTCTTTATATCTTTCATACCAGGCTAGGTAATTCTATGAATTTAAATTTGAGAGTGAAAGAATAGCACTAAGGAAAAAAAATCTATAACTATTACTGGAAATAGTTAACAATACAGTTTATGAGAAGCCTTTGCTAATCTCTGAGCATTTGATAGTGGTTTTAGTAGTTCTAGAGGTTTACATCTCTTCTATGCCATACAACATCCTTGTGAAAGAATCTTTAATTCAATCATTGAAATTACCAGCTTGCTCCTCTTTATTAAGAATGTCTTCAGTATTTGGGTCTGTTTAAATATCTTTGACATTTTGACTAAATTTTCTTTGTTTTTCTTTGCCCAGAAAAGCAAGAACACCAGGCAATATTAAGGACTACATAATTATGGCATTTGTATCTAAAAATATTCTAAGAAAGTTATAGAAGATGCAGAAGTTTCAAATTTTATCATATTATGCAATTAGTATTGTAAAGTATTGCATTAATTTTCATTTTAGAGATTAGTAATTAAAATCAATATAGCCTTACATTATAAGTTTATAAAACTATAACCTGTTGGAATAAGAGAAAGGCAATTTGCTATATTAACTAAATTTTATTTATGTTTTTAAAACCTAACAGCAGTCCAATTTTAATACACTAAATATAATTAATTTGTTGTTTCTATCATTGACATTGACCAAAGATACAGCCATTTTGATAGACAACTTTTGCATGCAAAAATAAAAATGGAACTTGACAGTGACTCTAACTTGTTCAAAAAAGTATCTGGCAGTGATCAGTTCCAAATCAGGTGAATGTGTGAGATGTTAGACATAGAGTATAATATTTCATTTAGCAAATTAGGCATATATTATTAAAGTTATACTTTGTGAAAGTATAACATTAAAATATATACTTCCTTTACATGAGGATTTGAGGAAGAAGCAAAGATTTAGCTGTATCAGCAAGTTTCAAAGCAATTTTCAAAGATACCCACAATCAATTTTTGATCTCCAAATGCTCAAGAAAAATGGAGTTGGGTTACTTGGAAGAAGAATTGAGTTAGATGTATTTTTAAAAAGCAATCAGTTGCTCAAGTTTTATAGAAATCATGCTGAGAAACAATCAGTATTGTACAGTAAACTGTGGTCCCTGGGTCAGGTTTCCTCACTATAATGTCCTAAATTTTCACTATATTTACTTAAATTTAATAGCATAAATTCATCTCCATCTTCTCCTGCCTCTAGAATTAAATGAACCACAAACTTTTGATTAAGATACCTCAGTCATAGAATACTTGGAAAATGCAATCACACACTAAAATTAACTCCTTCCCTCTAGGTAGAAAAAAATCCAGCTGAATTGGATACTCTCTCTAAACCACAGGTGATATTTCATAAGTTTAAAGTATAGTCTTAAAATCTTTCAAATAATTTTCCATGCCGTCATTCAACAGGTAACTAAAACCTTCATAATCCCCAAATGCAGCACTTCAAGGTTTTTTCTTAAAAAAAAAAAAAAAGAAAAAAGGAAAAAAAAAAAAAAACAAAAAGAGCAGTCTCTCCTTTCCAGTTGATTTAAAACATCACTAGCTTATTTTCAGTGCACATATGGAGTTACTTTTTTCCCTTTGCTTCAAACTCTGAATCTTGCCAGACTAAAGACAGGAAAAAGTTTTTTTTTTCTTTCTCCCTCCTCTCTAGAGAAGGCTAATAATTCATTACTCTGAACACTGGGGTATTGCACATTGAAAATTTGTGACACATCTTTGTTCATCTGTGATTAGTGATAAATAGTTTGGCACCAGGATTCTGCCTGAGTATAGTCTATCTAAAAGCTAATGTTAAAAATGCACCAAAAGATTAAGAATTAAGATGTGATACTGAAGAAACTAAACCCACTGATTTATTGAGCTCTAATACTCTCTCTCTCTCTCTCTCTCTCTCTCTCTCTCTCTCTCTCTCTCTCTCTCTCTCTCTCTCCCTCCATCCATCCATACATAAACACACACATGTGTATAAAGATATCCTTAGTATTTATGTTGATATTTTAAGGGAGCTACATTACTTTGCATCTTTTGTAAATTAAAAAAAAAAAACCTGAACTAATTCAAAAAAGTTGTATTTAGACAGTGTTAGATAATGAATGTAATACTAGTTTGGGGGATAAGAATATCTTGGTTCCGCTCCCATTTCTGATACTTATAAAATGTATGAACTTGGCCAAGTCACTTAATTGCCTATGTCTTTGAACAAATTCCATGTTACCATATACTAAGTGATAGTCAGGTTGTGACTTGTGTTGGTGGATAGAAACCACAACTGGGGATTTATGCAAAATGATGAAATCACAGCTCTTTTCATATTCATTTATTAGTACATGATTATAGGCAAGGAGAATAGTATTTATCTTTAGTCTACTATCTTAATTAAATGACTAATGTTTTATCAAATCAATTGAAGATATTTGTGAAAAAACAAACAAACATGTATTTGATTACAAAACAGTTTTAACACAATGTGATTTTTGATACTTTTTTTATATGAAGACATGCTTAAAATAGCCATTGTAGGAGATTTATAAAGATTTATAAAGATTAAACTTGAAACAGAAATGCTAAAAATAAAATAATGTTTTTAATAAGACAAATTTTCTGCAGAAAATGAAGATCTTTATGATAGAAGTATGGAGTAAGAATATTTTATCTAATTCAAGGACTAACAGAAAGGAAAAGAAAAAGCTGACTTGTTTTCTCCACATCTAATGATACCTCATATTCTTTGATAAAGTCCTTAAATTAATTTATATTTACCCATTGAAAAACATTAAATGGGATTTGTTTAATATTTTTATACTTTCTGAATGATATATTGAATAACAAATGACTATCTGAGATATGTTTTTTTTAATCCCTACAACAGATTGCTGCCATACCACAAATATATATATATATATATATAGATATATAGATATATAGATATATAGATATATATATATGTAAAAACAAAATAGGAAGCCCCAGAATCCTAGAATTTTACAGTCTATAGTAGATAAGAGTGATACATGAATGGGTATACAGAACAAATCTATAATAAATTTAATAGCCATAAAGCAGAGCATCAATTAAAAAATATCAGTATCACTTATAATAAAAAGGGAAGCCCCATATCCTTAGGTTGAATAAAACTTATTCAAAGAATGTATCCAGATATTTTTAAAAGTATTTTTTGTTTTGTCCATGAGCATCATCCAATATCTACATAGCTGAATGAAGTCAGTTACTATAAAGTTAATAATGAATTATTTCCAATGGAATATATGTGTGAGCTCTGCCCAGAAGAGTAATGGTAGAGCTGGGCAGGATTACTTCTGTAAAATGAATTAGAATGCGGTGAACTGCAATATATCAGTGATCAGTCTAGCATATTTCAGAATTGCAGCTATTGGAGAAATGAGTCTGAATCACTTGAGCATCACAAATCCTGGGCCACATTCTTATTCCCCTCCATGCCCTTTATATTACTTCCAAGTGCAGAGCTCTAGTTGATTTCAAAAGGAGCTTTTCACAGAACAATAGATGAGAGATAAAGAATTGTTCTAACTAAGCAATATATGATCTTTTCTAAATCCACTAATTTTAAAGGAATATAGAGACCCCAGGGTCCCCAAAAAAACTGGAACCTATTCGTGCCTAACTTATTCCCATTAGAGAGCAATTCTATGCATCCAGTTTACCATAGCAAATGATTCCCCATGTATAAAAAATGGAAAATTCTCCCCCTCAGGCTCTCTGAGGAATCATAAAACCAAAATTAAATGTAACTTTCAAAGGATAGTTATTTTTCTTCTATGATAACATTTCAAAAAGAAAACAATAAATAGTACAAATGCATTGCATTTGATTTTTATAATATTAAAACATTAAAATATTTTCTTAAGTTGTTTGTTTTAATGGCCATTAAATAAGAGATGACCTATGATAAAATATACATGCATTTAAATCTTGAATATTTTATTTATTGTTTTAAGAAACGATTCCCACATATATCTGTTCCTTCTACAAACCTTTTTGCTAAAAAATGCTTAACCTTTCCATAGCACTATTGAACTAAATTCAAATCAGCGAGAAACCTTCATTCATAATGTATATCTTTTCAGTTATTAATGTATTTTCACCCAAATTTTGTATTAAATATTTTTACCATTTAGCACTTAATTTTTTTGGATTGTTGAAATAGGCTTCTACATATTCATTGCTAAATTTATCAATTAGTTTATTTTATTATTTATTAGTACTTTAATTAATATTTATTCATAAAAGTATCCCTTCCAAGAAAATTAGTAGATAAATAGAATTGAGTAGAATTCTAATTCAATTCACTTTGATGAGCCTTTATGAATCACCTATAATGTGCCAGGTACTATGCTATATATTTGAGATACAGAAATGAAACTATCTCCAATTTCTAGAAGCTTGCTTTAATTTTATTTCTAAGAGGAGAAATAGAAAACTTTTAATAATGGTACTTAAAATTCTGTTTTTTAAGGCAGAATTTGTGATATTAGTTTATTATCGGTAACAAAAGGAAATACACACATATGTTTGAGTATGCATATACACGTTTTTATATTCACACAATTATATTATACATAGGTTGTTTGTCACAAGTAAATACTGTGGTCAGTCTTGTGATGTGAGATACATAGCCATGGAGCCTGATGCTGGTTTCCATTTTCTGGACCATCTAGATTTCTTTACATTGGAGAAAGGAAAGAAAGGGTAAAAGGTAAAAGGCACTGACAAAAAGGAACCACATATTCAAGGAATTAGAAATTAAAGACAATTCAAGAATTGGAGACAAATAGAGAAAGCAAGTGTAGGAGAAAAACAGTATCACCAGAAAAAGAGGAAGGTTACTGAATCATGTATTGGTTTTGGAAGGCTGTATCTACACAGTTCAAAGCCTTTTCTATACAAAGAACATTAAGAGAGAGGGTTTGGTAAACTATGCAAATACTGGAGAAGGGTCAAAGAGTGTGAGGATTGAAAAAGAAGCCTATATTCAATGGGACAGGATTTGGAATACAGAGTAAGACTAGCCAGAAAATGGGCCTGTTATCTTATAAGTGATCTCCTATAGTTTGCATCTTCTCTAAAGTTCATAATCTAAAAAAAGCTCACTGAGGAAACTGAAATGTCAAGTGTCTTGGTAAGGATCATAGAATCAGTATGTAGAATAAATATTTAACAGATTATTGTTGATCAAGACTGATTAAATCATCTAGTAATAAATGATTACCAAAGATCTTAAGGAAATATTTTCAGTAGAAATTTAGAGATGGAAATGACCTTGCTTAAAGTTTAGTAGTGGTGGTTGGAAGCAATAAATGTAGATATTTAGTAATTAAGGTAAGAGGAATTCTAGGAAGATAATTTGAAGAGGTGATAGAAATGAGATTTTATTTTTTTCCTTCCTTCCTTCCTTCCTCCTTCCCTTCCTTCCTTCCTTCCTCTTTCCCTTCTTTCCTTCCTTCCTCCTTCCCTTCCTTCCTTCCTTCCTCTTTCCCTTCCTTCATTCCTTCTTTTCTTCATTCATTTTTGGTTACTCACTTTCTTCCTTCCTTCCTTCCTTCTTTCCTTCCTTCCTTCCTTCCTTTTTTCCTTCTTTCTTCCCTCCTTCCTTCCCTCCCGCATTCCTTCCTTCCTTTCTTCCTTCCTTTCCTTTTATTCTTTCCCCTTTTCTTCTATCTTTCCTTCCTTCCTCCCTTCATTCCTGAGAAGAAGATGGATATTAACTTTGAAAAAAATTGATGTGTGAAGAGTATGAGATATATTACTGATGCCTCAGCCTTGTCAGTATGATGTGAAGAAGCATCTGCATCATCAAGAATGAAGAACAGTGGAATAGATATTTCTAGGAATAGAAAAAAATCCTATTTTCTATTATCAATGTTCTGTAATTTTTAAAAAATAGCATAATGCTATAGAGTTGTTTTTATAATATGAAAAGCAATGAGGAAAAGCCCTTAAATCGTTAGTGCTTTGCAATAATGCAGACTGTTATCTTTTGATATGTCTCTAGAGGAGAAAAAGGTGTTTTTAGATATCTAAATATACAAAAAGAAAAAAAAATCAGATGGCATTAGAATTATTTAGGTAGTTTTTGAATTTATAAGTAGGAAGACTGATTAATATACATTAGCTTAAAGTGTTTTTTTCTTATATCAACTTTATAAGATAAATATTATCCTTGTTTAAAAAAAAAGAAAGGAAACTGAAGGTTAGAGGGGATAAATTATTTAAGCAAGATCACAGAATTAGTATGTATTACAATGGGAATTTGAAGCCACTTTTATCATCTCCTATCATCCCCAATCCTCTTTTAAATTACATAATTTTGTCATTTGGGCTTTTATTATTAATTTCCCTATATTTTTATGTGAGAAGAGAGGGTGTTTCAGTTTTTTATAAAATTCTGGTGTGAGGGACTCATATGTGAAATAAAAGGCAGAAAATCAGAAATGCTATAAAGCAATTTTTACTTACAATATTGTTATATTCAACAATCAACTGCCAAGTATATTTTTACATAGTCTTAGAGATAGAAGCCTTAGAAATCAATTAGAAATCCAAGAGCCTCATTGATGCAGAATAATAATGATAATAGCATATATTTATCTTGTGTTGTACATTTATACAAAGCAGTCTACATATATTATCATTTAATCTTATCATCACTTTAAGATAGGCAATATCATAAAGTCATACCATTATATCAGATGGAGTTCTTGAAATCAGAAAATGTATATTTAAAGATTACTTCAGATTCTAACTATGTGGAATATGGGCAAATCATTTAGCCTCTGAATATTGGTTTTCTTATTTGTAAAATGGGGACTATGGTATTTGCATTTCAAAACTCTGAATCATTTTTTTCAAATTATAAAGGACTGGATGATAATGTATTATTATCATTACTCATCTATACATTTTTTATTATCAAGGAAATTGAGCATTAGTGAGTTTAAATGCACATTCCATGTCACATGATTAAGTAAGTAGTACATTTTGGAATCTACAGCAGGTTGATTCTCTTTACTATTTATAAATTTCTTAATAAATAAGAAATAAATTTTGTACTCACAAAAAGTAAAATAGGAGTTACTCAATTACTTGAATGCCACTTATTAGGTTAACATAATAACATAATTCTTTTGGCTCAATACTTTTAAAAAACTTATTTTTTTTTAGTTCTAACCATATGGATAGTTTATTCAATAATTTAATAAAATTTACACATATAAATAAAAACCTAATAATTTTAGATAATTTAAGAGTATTTTTAGAATATTTCTTACAACTGTCAATAAAGAAATAAATAATCTAAATTGTTCTCATTAATATTGTCCAGACCATTTCCTGCAAACTTGATTTATTAGTTAGGCTTTTAAGCAGATTATAATTTAATAATAATGTCAGCACTTTATGGCTAAACCATTTCAGTGACACTGAGTATAAAATTAAAGTGTATAAACTATATTTATTTCAATATTTTTAAAACCTTTAATTTCTTCACTGTAGATACTCCTAATCACCACAGATTACAATTTCTCCTATTGAATAGATGGAAGGTGTTGGGGATGTTAAATTCCTCATCCCTTGGACAATGAGACAATGAATGCTGAATTTAGCTAGGTGGAACTTTAAACCAAGACATACCTTTTGGGACTTCATAGTATAATAAACCTGTCAAATCTGTTCTGTTAGCATTATCTTTTAAATAGTTTTCTCTATGTCTTAATTATATGACAGAGTATTTCTTGGTAATTAAAAGTCCTTAAATATGATTGATTAACCTTTTGGAGCCACAAGTATTTACTTTTTTTTGATTGGAAATTATTTTTATGGGTTTTCTTACATTCATCTAGTTCATATATATCATATGTTACAAATATAGTCAGTTCAACAATAATTCAACATATACCATGTATTTACCACTGGACCTGTATAAGGAAGCCAAGTCAAGACTTATAAGCTGTGACTTCAAGCAAACTTCATCTCCTTAGTTACTCAACTATAAAATGGAGTTCATAATAGCACCTGTCTCACAGATGCAGTATGAAGATCAAATGAGATAATATTTCTAAAGAGCTTAGTAAAATACCTGGCATTTATGAGGAGCTTAACAAATGTTTATTCCCCCTTTCCCATAAGTAAATGTGAAACTCGCAATGTTCAAATTGTTTCTTAATGTATCAATTATGCTGTAACAAATTTACATTTTCAAAGCAAATGTTACAGCAGAAAATGTTAGCTAGGTGGGTGCAAAGGTCTGGGCTAGCTCCTCTGAAGGGCTCAGAATAAGTCCTGGCCCCATGTTGGGCGCCAAAATGTAAAGTTCTTGTCGTCTCTCAATTGGAATCCTTTTCTGGGAGGAGATCTCTTTTCTGTATAATCTTTTCTCTGTGAGCAGGTTTCTTGGGAGCTCTGAATCTCCTCCAGCTCTTGTCCTTCCCCAATCCAGACTACTTGTCCAGACCCAATGTTGTCTTCTTTTATCCTCCCAGAGAATGGGCATGTGAGAACTCAGGGGCTTGTGAGAACTCTTTCAACCAATGAACTTGCTCCCTTTAAAGGTTGTGTAAACTCCTTTTCAGAACTCCTTTTTAAAGGTATAAACTCCTTTAAATGTAAGGTGTAAGGTGTAAAGGTGTAAAGGTGTAAGCTCCTTTTCAGAAGTCTAAAGGTGTAAACTCCTAAAGGTGTGAACTCTGAGCTAGAGAATTGTTTAGACAACCTGACTTATCACCTTGTGATTCTAACAGGTGTGCATATGTGTGTACATCTGTTTATATATAGTAATATCATTAACAACTTGATAAAATTAATTCTCTGTCCATTATAATTATTTATTATTTCACATATCAGTGGTAATGAAAGCCTACAGTAAATTTGCTCAAAACTCAACCAATAAGGGAAAGAAAAGAAAGAACAAAAATACATTCCTGTACTAGGGTCCTATAGATACCAGACTATACAATGAACTAGAATCTCCCAGTTATTCACTGTATATGTTGCATATTATAAGTCATTTCAGCCTACAAGGGCTTTTTGGTGTAAACAGAATCAAAGCAATTCTCAAAGATAACTTACACAGACACAAGAGCAGTTCAGGTACTGGGACCATCAGGCTCATTATGTAGCTCTTAGTAATCAAAGACCCTTAAATTCCTAGATCTAAAATAATAAGTTAAAGATGTGCTAGCAGTGACTTGTTTCATTGAAGTTTTGATTTGTTAAGCTCTCCTCAGTGCTTAAGAGGGACCAATAAGAATAGAAATGGAGGTAGGGGGCATACAAAAATCTATTCTTAATTCCTCTGAGGCCTACTGAGCATGCAAATCATTGAGTGTTACATAACATTTATTAACTTAACATCAATGGAATCAAGTTTTCTGTAGTAAATAAATTTTATTCTCCTCTAGATTCTGCAGTGTATCAAATACACTTTTTTTAAACATAAAGAATGAACATTGGTAAGTGACTTTGCTATTCTCAGCAGTATAAATATCCACTACTACTCTGAAGGACTTACAATGAAAAATCTTTTGCGTACCCAGAGAAGGAATTGATAGTGTCCGAATAGAAACTGAAACTTGATCTCTCTCTCTCTCTCTCTCTCTCTCTCTCTCTCTCTCTCTCTCTCTCTCTCTCTCTCTCTCTCTGTCTTTCTCTCTGTTTAAACTTTATTTTTCTTGAGAGATTTTATTTCATCAGTTTAGGAGATCTATATTTTCTCTCACAACATGATTTTTATGGACATGTTTTACATAACTTCACATGTGGCTTCTTGATTATGGGTAGGGGTAAGAAAGAGAACCTAGAAGTCAAATTTTTTAAAAACAAATGTAAAAAGGGTTTTAAATGTAACTAAGGAAAATATTAAATAAATACAAAGATAAAAGAATTTGCATTGGAACTTTCATAAACATTTCTTCATCAAATGTTTTGTGAAAAGAAATTCATAAAATGTAAAACTTATTGTTGAGATAAGGATAATGACTGTTAAAGACC
Source organism: Sminthopsis crassicaudata (assembly GCF_048593235.1). NCBI lineage: Eukaryota > Metazoa > Chordata > Mammalia > Dasyuromorphia > Dasyuridae > Sminthopsis > Sminthopsis crassicaudata. The sequence goes on along the minus strand of NC_133617.1, from coordinate 287,177,417 downwards.
ATTGATGGAATACCAATATATTCATTATCTAAAAGTGAAGACTCCAACTTGAATCTATTTAAAGGATATTTGTGATAAAAATTAACATAAAAATTTTGTAGCATTTTTTTTTCTTTAAAGAACAAAACAAATTATGCTTCAGATGTCAACATCTTGTAATGATGGTAGAACACTTTCTAGGCAAATAGAAGCAATCACATCCATGTATAGTACTGAGATATGTTTAAAAAAGACAGGGCAGGGTGATGTTGAAAGTAAGGCAGGTTTGGTTTGGGGTCTTATTTCTGTCTCGTATAAGCTATAGGTATTTCACTTAAACCCTTCATTCCACAGGGAACCCTGCGACAATACCTGATAGACAACATGCAGACCAACATCTGCAGAATCAAATTCCACTAATTAAATCACTGTTTCAATACACACAAATCCTTCCCATTCTCCCCTCCTTCCCTCAAAAAGATAAACAAATAAACAAAAAAATACATGAATGAATGAATGGATAAATAAAAAGATAAATAAATAAATAAACAAGATCACTATTGGGAAAAGATGATTGTGTGTACAAGAGAAAGTTCTGATGGTAAGTTTCTACTAGCTATGCATCCAATATCCCATTTACAAATAAATTTCATGTCTTGGCAATTTCCATTTCTTTTTTTCAGAATGTCAAAAAAAACTGGCTCTTTATAAGTGCCAATCAACTATCCAGCGAGATTGTTTGCGGAATATGGATCTTGAAAGCAAAAAACATGTTGTTTTAGGAGTAAACATATCTCACTCAACTTGAAACAAAAGTAAATTTTAATAGTCATTTTAAAGTCCCTTGCGAAGTAGGCTTTCTGTTGGCACTAGTGACATAACATGAAATACTATGGCACTAGCGGGCATTGCAGTAATACATTTTTTTAAACTTCTCTTTGAGTAAAAAGAAACCCTTTTTTTCCCCCCCTTCTAAGGCACATCGTGTAGCACGTTAATTCAGCATTAATTATAGAACATGTCAAACTGTATTTCAGTCAAAGCTCCCTGTAAGTCTCCAGAGCTTTCTTAATGACAGTAATTATAGGTCATAAAAAGAGTCGTCTAAAATTAACATTTCTCTCATGTCTTGATAGGAAAATGTAAATGGCTGCACAGTACAGATGTTTTGATTAGTAAAATTTACACTTCCTTTTTGGTTTCAATGCTTGTCAAACTTCACAGTGTTAAACCTAGGTGCTGAATTTTTAATCTTTCTGAATAGATAAAGGTGTATCCAAATTGGCTATATAAATTCTTAAAACTTACTACTTTAATTTACTGTGTTGTGGTATATTTTAAAGCAAATAAATCAATATGTTCAACTTTGAGAAATGCTAGATTATTCCTAAAAGCGGAATTAAAAAGACTTAATTTTTTTTCCTTATAGAAAATTCAACACAAAAAACTTTCAAGAAGTGTTTTTGATGTGAGATGATAAAAATGATTTATTAGAATGTAAGAAAAATATCATGCAGACTAGCATGCTGATCTAACCCTCTTGCTACACCATATTTTATCATATACTTTCAAAAAGAAAACAAAACACACTGCATTCTGAACTGTCAAAATTTACTTACTAGAAAATGAGAATAGAAACATTCTGGTTTAAACAATGTTAATATCATCAAACATCCTGGGAAATATAACAAATTAAAAGGGAATCACTTCAAAGAAGAAAAGGCCTACACCTTAAGTAATAATAAATCTAATACTTGACATTCATCTCCCTAGAAAATAAAATTAGATAAACTTTTGCAAGGGCATTCAGAACAGCCAATCCAGTTTATTAATAATTTCCTGTTTTCATATTGGAAGCTCATATTATCTGGTCACAGCCACAGTAGACCTCCAAAGATATTTAATAAGGCTGCCGTTGGTAATCCTCTCTGATTACCTATAACCTTCCAGCTCTAACTCACACTGTGCCGCAGTTCCATAGAAGGACATCACACTGTCACCTGGTATGATGTTTGACAGCTTATTCTGCTACATCAAGCCAGCACAAAATTACTTTTTCCAAATCCATCCCTAGTTAATAACCAAAAGCAATAATGGTATTCAGCATGCATAATACAACTGAGAAGGCAAAATGAGGCAACAGAGAAAAAAAGATTAAAGAGTGACTATTATGAAGAGGAGATCAAAAAGCGAATCTTGTAACACACAACAGTGTTTCAATTATAACGCCATGCAGAGAGCTCTACACATCACTCTAGAAAACCCATGCTGCAATCCAAAGAAACACAGGAGAAAATTCCTACCTATTGTGTTTACACTAGGTGCATTATTATTCTAGTTCAAACAGGGTGACATTTGAGAATTTCCTTTCTAAATTATACTCAGAAATTCTCCTGGGAACATAAACTGACTTATCTTTAGTGGAAATGTCTAGTTAATAGAAATGTATTGCTTTGATCAAAAACATCTACCTTGTGGTATGATGAGAGCAATCAAATATTTTTTTTCTTATAGAACAGAGCAGAATTTTTTCATCTAAATTTACGAGGGTGCTAAAAATTATTCAGCATAGAAAAAAAACAACAAAAAATCTTTTTCAATGAATTTTCTCATGATAAAGACAAAACCAATAGGTTATAATCTTTTTCCATTAAAAAAATAACAGTGAATGATCTATGAATGGTCCTTGTATAGAATACAATCTGAGGATATGAAGTAAATTAAACTTATTTGGAGAAAAAAACAAGCAATTCTATTTTTTTAACTTCCAAAATAACTGTGAGGATCAGCCTACTCCCACACCTTAGCTAACAAGTGATTACATTTCATTACTGACCCATTGTACCCAATAACTAGTATAGTTTATATCATTTAGGCAAGATATATAAAGATTTATATATTATGATCAATTTCATTTGGGCATATATGATAGGATGCAAAGGTCTTCTAATCATGATGCCCTTGGGGCTAAGAAGGAAGGTATCTATGAAACTGTGTAGCCAAAGAAAGAGAAAAAGAGTTCTGACATCTCACCAGGTTATACTTCTCGCATTCTAACCTTATGTCTGAGCCACCATCCATACTTGCTTATAGGACTAAAGGAATGTAGATAAGTACACCTGTATATTTGTAAATAATAAATAGCCTAACATGATCTCTGATTGCTTATGTTCCTTCTTGATATGTCACACATGATTTCACAGTAACCATTCATTAGGCATTTATAAGGAAACTGGGAGAAAAGAATTATTCATAGATAATAGTTCATTGATATAATTTTCCTACATAAGAAGAAATACATATATACACATAAATATATATGCATACATTTATAAGTATATACATATACAAATATTTTGTAAATTACATGGAAATGCCAAACTAAAGAGATATACATCTTGCTACTGAATAAAACAATATAAAAATATAATGTAGAAACAGTTATCAAACTCCTAATGTGAACACAACAATGTGCTTAGTGCTGGAGAAAGCACAGACTCTAGATGAGATATTGGTCCCTGCCTTCAATAATTTCACATTATAAAAAAGGAGAAAACCAAAGTCTGAAGTGAGTTCTGAACAGAAAGTCATTACTAAATAGAAAAACTAGGGAAAGCAACACAGAAGATATCATTTGGGCAAAGTTTTAAATTTTAGATAAGCATACAGTGCTTAGGAATGGGTAGAAAGAAGGATATTCCAGGGGAAAAAAAACCTGAGCAAAGACACAAAACTATGAGAGGATACAGTGTGTTCAAAATCTGATTTGTAAAATGTAAAATGGAGAAGAATGGTGTGTCACCAGGTTTCATAAGGCCTTAAATGACAAACAGATGAAGAAAGAGAGAGGGAAACAGAGAAAGAGAAAAAAAGCGAAAGAGAGACAGACAGACAGATAGAGAGACAGAGACAGAGATAGAGAGAGACAGAAAGAGACAGAGACAGAGATACAGAGACAGAAAGACAGAGAGAGAGAGAGAGAGACATAGTGACAGAGACAGAGAGAGACTGAGAGGCAGAGACAGAGAGACTGAGACAAAGAGACAGAGATAGAGACAGACAGAGAAAGGAAGGGAAGGAGGGAGAATGAATTAATTGTTGTGTCTGGTACTGTGCTGAAAAATATAAGCACATAAGACAACCTTTGCTATTAAGCTTATTTGCTTCTAAGAGAAGACAACATTTAAAGAGATGAAAAAGTAAGATATTTATAGGAATAGGTTAAGGAGAAGGGACTGTGAATGTAGCTACAAAATTAGGATTTGAGGGTAAAAGAGGGAAAGTTGAACTTTCAGGTGTAATGGGGATGTTTGTAGAACAAATATATAGAGAAGAGAGTACAAACCATTGTATTAAGGCTGAGTTTTCATAGGATAAGGTAAAAAAAATGGAATTCAAACATTACCTGCATAATAAGAGGATATATTTGAAGGTTTTTCATCAAACTTAAATATAATAAGGCTTATTCTTGCAGTGACATAAAGGATGAATGGATGCAGAGTAGAACTAATGTTGGAAGAATATAAGGAGGCAAGACAATGTCTGCATTCTATAAGCATTTTGTATATGTGTGTATGTACACACATTTATATAAAATATTTAATAATAGAAATTTCTAGGTAAAGATTTTAAATAGATACATATACATATGTACATTTCATATATATATATATATATATATATATATATATATATATATATATATGTGTGTGTGTGTGTGTGTGTGTGTGTGTGTGTGTTTGTGTGTGTGTATACCCACACTTATAAATACACATATATATGTGTGTGTGCATATAAACATATATTCATGTGCTTATTTAGATATCAAAATTCATTATTAAGAAAATCCTGCCATAACTTTTTTAAAATCATATTTTTCTTCTATACTCAGAAAGAAAATTCTCCTATTTTTCTTAATAAAAGGAATCATTTCCCAACATTTCTTTATAACAATTTAAAAAACCAAACATTTGGAATGAAAAGCCCAAATGTAACAATGCCAAAGTACAGTTTCCCCTAGTATCACATATATTTTAAGGATATTTCTACATAAAACCATAGACAGACTATTTTGGTAATTCTGGAGCATCTACCTGTATCTGTGGCAGTGATGTACATCTAAATTGGAATTAAACTGTCTTTAATTTTACTTAACCTGTTACAACCTTAGAGCAGATTCTCTTATTCTCTCCTGGCCTAGAGTTTTAAAAATATTATGCAAAGCTTAGATTTTATGCAAGACATCTTGCATTTAAAGCTAACCTCTTTAGACAGGTTCAAAGAGAAACAGTGACTTAGTCCAAATTTAGTCTTTGTTCCCAGTATAATGGAGAATTGAAATAGCTTAAGGTCTTATTATGCAACTGAAAGAATATTTAGTGATCCCACTTCTCCTCATTTTCAAGCAATTGATGATATTTTAAATATCTTTTGCACTGGAATCAAAGTACTGAGATTGAGTGGTAACTAAAGTTCACCCAATTTTCTATCTGAAATGGTTATATTATTATTTTAGTTACATAGATTAAGGGTTTTCAAATAAAGCTAGAATTCTTAATTCTGACTTTCTCTCTGTATGAATAAATACATGTGTATACACACATTTATGTATATATATATATATATATATATATATATATATATATATATATATGTAAACATGTTTATTGTTCTGACAAACAATGAAGGTATCAATTGTTTTCCTGGTCATTGAAAGTTTGAAAAAATGAGAAGGTGGCATAGTGTAAAGAAATCTGGCATTGGAGACTAGAACATATGGATTCAGATCCTACATCTAATACTTATTGTTTATCTGATCCTAGGCAAGGCATTAAAACTTACAGTGCTCGGGGGGTACTCTTTAAACTCAGAAGTTGTAGAGAAATTGGCAACCTGAATTGCCTACCAATTCCTACCAAACTCCTACAGTTTCCTATGAATCTGGATCTTAGCCTTCCTTTGAAGACCTCCATAATATAAACCTACAATATACTAACACAATTTATTCAACTTTTGGACAGTTTTGTCAGTCATTTTGGTCAATGGAATTTATTAAGTGCTTACCACATATTACAAATTATACTAAGTAATAAGGGTGCAATAGGAAAACAATAATGACCATAACACAAAGGAACTCATGTGATAGTAGGGAAGACACTTTGAAATTATTAAGTACATACAAGATAATTACAGTGTAAATAGGAGTTAATTTTATAGGGAAGGAACTAGCAGCATAAGAGTACCATCAAAGCCCACAGGCAAAAGAAGATGAAATTCATAGTGAGTCATGAAAGATTCCAGGGAAGCTGCAAGGCAGGATCAGAAGAAATAACATATAAGATAGTCAATGAAAAGTCAGGAGAGGTTCAACAATATGTGAGAATAAGCATGAAGGTCAGTGTAGCTGTTTATAGAGCATATAGAGGAGAGTAAAGTATAAACTTCATGGAAAGATTAAATGATTAAAAAGATTTGAGAAATATAGTTTCTGGGTTAATTTAATCATCTCATTAATAAGGCCAACAGGTTGCTATTAAAAGAATTATCATTTAGCTATCTCTCTTAAACCAAAGATCCTAATGGCAGTGGGGTCACAGTTTCTATGCCTTTCACAGAAGAGGTGTTCCTAAGGGACAACTAATCACTTCGAATAGTTAATCAAATAGGAGGTGGGCTATCTTGAAGTATGTGACTTTAGGTCACTCAAACCTTGGTCAAAGAAATATCAATTTCTGGTCACCTGTCTTGATAATAGGGAGAATCAATATTTTTTTTCCTTGGACCTGTTGGAGCAAACACAAGGATACACCCATTAGCCAAAATTTTGACTTTCTTTTACTGATTGATCTTGAGAAATTTATGAGAGATTTCTTATACTAGTTGATTTCTGAATGAACAAATAGAAAGGAAGAAAAAACCTTAGTCTTAATGCAATAATTACTTATTAAATATATGATAGAAATATTCATTTCTCACAAAAAATAGGAAAGAGTCAGGCAGTAAAAGATTATACGTTTGATCTTGAAGGATTCCAGGAGTTTATTTGAAAAGAGTATATTAATAGACATTGATACATTTCCTGAAATATGTTGAGTATTGGGGATGACATTTTCAATCAGCTATGTGGAGGATGTATTGGAATGGGGAGAGACTTGAGATGGGAAGACCAAATACAAGACTAGTACAGTCATCTAATAAAAAGGGTCTGAGTCAGGGTGGCAACTATATGAGTGTAGAGAAAAGGAAATAGACAGAAAATGTTGTGATGACAGAAATGACAAAGATTTTTTAATTGATTGGATATATGAGATGAGGATATGGATCACTAAATCAATAAGTATTAATTATTACCAGACACTATGCTAACTGATGAGAATAGAAAAGAAAAACGTAATCCCTGACATCAGGGAGCTCATAGTATAATGGGGGTAAAATATGAAAATAATAATATACAAATGAGATATAAATAGGATAAACTAAAAATAATAGAGGGTAGATACTACTATTGGGGAGGGGATAACAATATGCTTTTCTAAAAAGTGGAATTTGAAGTGGAACTTGAAAGAATCAGTGAAGTAAAGAGGCAGAAGTGATGAAGGGGAGAATTTCAGGTATGCACAACAGTCAGTGAAAATATATGAATATAGATATAGAATGCTTTATGTGAAGACTAGCAAGGAGATCAAGATTGCTGGATTGTAGAGTTTGGGGAATGCACAATTATGAGAGTTTTTCAATGCCAAATGGAGGATTTTATATTAAATATTGGAATTGATACTGAGCTACCGAATATTATTGAATGGAGATAGTAGAGGGTGACCTTATTGAGGATGGAAATGATATTTTAAGCCTATATGACTGGGAGAATGATGGGTGGTGACTTCGAACAAATAGGAAAGTTGTGGTGAAGGTAAGGATTTGGCTTAAGGGAGGCAAGGAGCTCAGTTTTGGACAGGGGAAATTTGAGAATCCTGCCACAAATCCATTTCAATAATTGGCAATAAGAGTCAGAAATCAGGAGAGAGATTAATTAAGGTTGCTAATCATCTACATAGATATTATCATTGAGCCCATAGAAATATATGACATCACCAAGTGAGATTCCAGAGAGAAGATAGAGCTCCAGATAGAGCCTTGAGAGACACTACCATTTGTAGACATGACTTGGATTAAGATGCAGCAAAATTGTTAGAAAGTTTCCTTGCATATTATATCCTTCTATAATATTCTAAAATTTGCTTCTCTGAAACTTTAAATCATAGGACTTGCAGCTGAAAAGTCTTCAAAGATTATCTAGATTAAGTATTTGATTTTATACATAAGGAATCTGAGACTCAAATTGACAAAAATAGATTTCCCAAAGTAACACAGATATTAAGAAGAAGAAATAAGAATTAAGATAATGTCTTATTAAAATCAGGTCTTTTAATGCTACTTTGTGTTGTTCCTCCTTCATTCTTCCTGATTAAATAGATATAGTTTAGGCCATTTTCCAAATAACATCAAATACGTGAAGATCTATCAAAATTCCCAGTTCTTTTTCCCACATCTGTTCTTTTAAATGACTCAACCACTCCACTCCACCTCCTGGTTTTTTTTTTTTCTTCCTCTAAACTGGATTATTAGTTCTTTCTTAAAAAATATCTTGCCAAGAATTAAATACAACACTTTAGATTTGAAAAGAGCAGCTAAAGTAGGGTGATAATCTCCTTTTTCCTGGATCCTTTAACTGTGACCCTTACTAGGGAAACCTAACCATAACTTAGGAAGGCAGTTGTATAGTGGGTAGAGCATGTCCTCAGAGTCAAGAAGACCTAAATTCTAGTTCTGCCTGTGATATGTACACTTGGTTCACACTTAATGACATATTTTGAGGCTATTGTCTCTGAATTCTCTTTGCTCCCTTCACTCTCACCCCATATCATTCCCATAATCTTTTCTTTCACATGATTCACATCTCACATCTTCCCCTATAATCTCTATCTATCTTCACTGCTGAAACACATGTAGCAGTAGCCCTTCTCCTTAAGAAACTAACAAAAAAAAACAAAACAAAAAAAAAACATACAAGGGCACCCTCAATCTTTTGTCATACCATGTACTGCTTATTGCTATTTCCATCATCACCTCCCCTACTAAACGTGCATTTCTCTTATGGTAAAACTCTTTAACTCTGTGAATTCTGATTTCCAACCTATCATTCAACCAAACTGTTCTCTCCCAAAATTATCAATGATTTTTAATTGCCATATTCAATGGTCATTTCTCAAGTTGTATCTTTCTTGACCATTCTGCAGTATTTGTCACCATTAATCACCATTTTGTCCTTGATAGTTTCTTCTTTCTAAGATTTTGTGAAAATTGTTTCTTGGTTCTCTTCATAATTTTTCCTCCTCATTCTCTTGTGTTGGACACAATCTAGGTTATGCTCATTAATTGTGGGTAGTCTCCAATCCTCTCTTTTTGCTCTTCTTTTCTCTTTCTACAATTTTATTTGGTGATTTCATCAACTCTTATGCATCATTTATTATGCCGATGCAGATGATTTTCAGATCTATTTATCTAGCTCATATCTCTCTCTTGACCTGGAATTATCTTTTGGAGATCTTGAATTAAATCATTCAGGAAAGAATTCATTATTTTTACCTTAAACCTTTGTCTTCTTCCAATTTTGTTATTATCATGGAAAGACTACTAGTCTTCTATTCTCTCAGGCTAAATTTCTCTGAGACTAATATTTTGTCACTTATTATTTCTTATCACTTATTTCTGCCTTAAAAACATTGTCTACATATGTCCTCTTCTCTTCATTAAAACAGGTACCAAAACCCATTCAAACCACTGTCATCTCTTGGTTAAGTTATTATAAAAGCCTCCTAATTGATCTCCCTACTTTAAATCTCTCCCCATTTTAGTCTATATTTCAATCAGCTGAAAAGATGAGTTTTCCTGAAAAAAGATCTCACCATGTCACGAATCACATAATCAAATTTAAATAATTTTTATCACTTAAAGCTTTTTACAACCTGTCTCTTTCCTATTTTTCCAGTCAATTTATTATTTTCTCCTTCAAATAATTGATTGTCCAATTGTATTGTCTTCTTGCAGGTCCTTCAAAATAACATTCTCATTATCCCTCTTCCATTTCTGGAATATTTTCCCTCTTCATCTCTATTTCCTATTCTTTTTCAAAACTCAGCTTAAACCTACATTTTGCAAGAACTTTTCCCAGTTTTAAAGTTAAAATCTTACCTTTGAGAATATATAAAAAGTTATGCTACATAGATATAGCTATAGATAAAGATACATTATAATATGCATTTCTCAAAGCCAGTGGTCACGTTTTGCCTTTTTCTGTATCCTTAATCCTTAATCTTAATACTGATGACACAGTTAAATGCTTGCTAATTTGTCTGAATTTCACTTGACATATAAGTTGCGTGACTTTTGATAAGTCATATAGTCTTTCAGTATCCCTGAATACACTTTAAGACTGTGATTTGAAGAAAAGTTGCTGGTCAGCAGTAATAAAAATAACCAGTATTCTCATCAATATTAATATACACAATGAGGGAAGTTATAATAAAGATTATGATAATTATGACCATGATGATAACTTTTATGTTCCATTTTAGGTTTTGCCAAGTGCCTTAGAACTATTATCTCCAACAAACTTGATAAGGTAGGTGCTATTATCATTATTTCTATTTTATAGATGAAGAAACTAAGGCAGAAATTAAGTGACTTGCCCAGATAACTAGTGATTATTTAAGACTGGATTTGAACTGAGGTGAGGTCTTCCTGATGCCATCTCCAACATTATACTGGCTGTGCCACCTGCCTACTAAAATTACAGAAGACCAAAAAAAAGTGAAACAAAAATATGAAACAAAAATAATTTGATTCGACCTTTAAGGGGCTGTCTAATCACACTGTTCATAGATACCTTATTACATATGGATCACTTGTCATTTGAACTATTTTGTAACTTCTACTTATACTATGTATTTGATTTTCTGGACTCAAGAACAAGCTTTGATACTTATTCCTATTAAATTTTATTTTAAGATATTTAGTCCTGTTTTTTTAATAGTTTTTATTTAACAGATATATGCATAGGTAATTTTACAACACTGACAATTGCCAAACCTTTTTTTTTCTAATTTTTCCCACCCACCCCCCAGATGGCAAGTTGACCAATACATGTTCAATATGTTAAAGTGTAAATTAAATACAATGTATGTATACATAACCAAAAAGTTGTTTTGCTGTCGAAAAAGAATTGAACTTTGAAATAGTGTACAATTAGCCTGTGAAGGAAATCCAAAATGCAGGCAGACAAAAATAGAAGGATTGGGAATTCTATGTAGTGGTTCATAGTCATCTCCCAGAGTTCTTTTGCTGGATATAGCCGGTTAAGTTGATTACTGCTTTATTGGAACTGATATGGTTCATCACATTGTTGAAAATGGCCACATCCATCAGATTTGATCATCATATAGTATTGTAGTTGAAGTATAAAACGATTGCCTGGTCCTACTCATTTCACTCAGCATCAGCTCATGTAAGTCTCTCCAGGCTTTTCTGAAATCATCCTGTTGGTCATTTCTTACAGAATAATAATATTCCATAATATTCATATACCACAATTTATTCAGTCATTCTGTAACTGATGGGCATCCACATAGTTTCCGGTTTCTGGCCACTATAAAGAGGGCTGCCACAAATATTCTTGCACATACAGGTCTCCCTCCCTTCTTTAAGATCTTTTTGGGATATAAGCCCAGTAGTAACACTGCTGGATCAAAGGGTATGCATAGTTTGATAACTTTTTAAGCATAGCTCCAAATTGCTCTCCAGAATGGCTGGATGTATTCAAAATTCCACCAACAATGTATCAGTGTCCCTGTTTTCCCACATCCCCTCCAACATTCTGCATTATCTTTCCCTGCCAGAAATTCTACTCAATCTGACAGGTGTGTAGTGGTATCTCAGAGTTGTCTTAATTTGCATTTCTCTGATATTAATGACTTGGAGCATCTTTTCATATGGCTAGAAATAATTTCAATTTCTTCATCTGAGAATCATCTGTTCATATCCTTTGACCATTTATCAACTGGAGAATGGCTTGATTTCTTATAAATTAGAATTAATTCTCTATATATTTTGGAAATGAGGCCTTTATCAGAAACTTTGATTGTAAAAAGGTTTTCCCAATTTATTGTTTCCCTTCTAATCTTATTTGTATTAGTTTTGTTTGTACAAAAACTTTTCAATTTTATATAATCAAAGTTTTCTACTTTGTGATTAATGATCTCTAGTTCTTCTTTGTACATAAATTCATTCCTCTTCCACAGGTCTGAGAGGTAAACTATCCTATGTTCCTCTAATTTATTTATAATCTCATTCTTTATGCCTAAGTCATGATACCATTTTGACCTGTCCTTGGTGTATGGTGTTAAGTGTGGGTCAATGCCTAGTTTCTGACATATTCATTTCCAATTTTCCCAGCAATTTCTGTCAAACATTGAGTTCTTATCCAAAAAGCTGGAATTCTTGGGTTTGTCAAACACTAGATTATTAAAGTTATTAATTATTTTGTCCTTTGGACCTAACCTATTCCACTGATCAACTAGTCTATTTCTTAACCAATACTAAATGGTTTTGGTAACCACTGCTTTAGAATATAATTTTAGATCTGGTATAGCTAGGCCACCTTCATTTATTTTTTTTTTAATTAATTCCCTTGAAATTCTTGACCTTTTGTTTTTCCATATGAACTTTGTTGCTATATTTTCTAGATCATTAAAATAGTTTTTGGGGAGTCTGATTGAAATAGTACTAAATAAATAGATTAGTTTAGGTAATATTTTAATCTTTATTATATTTGCTCACCCTATCCAAGAGCATTTAATATTTTTCCAATTGGTTAGATCAGAATTAATTTGTGTGGAAAGTGTTTTGTAGTTTTGCTCATATAGTTTCTGAATTTCCCTTGGCAGATAGATTGCTAAATATTTTATACTATTGGTAGTTACTTTAAATGGAATTTGTCTTTGTAACTCTAACTGTTGGATTTTTGTTAGTGACGTAAAAAATGCTTATTATTTATGTGGGTTTATTTTGTATCTTGCAACTTTTGCTAAAGGTGTGGATTATTTCTAATAGCTTTTTAGCATAATCTTTGGGGTTCTCTAAGTATATCATATCATCAGCAAAGAGTGATAATTTGGTTTCCTCTTTACCTACTCTAATTCCTTTCATTTCTTTCTCCACTCTTATTTCCAAAGCTAGAATTTTTTAAATTAATTTTATAATTATAACATTTTTGACAGTACATATTCATAGGTAATTTTTTACAACATTATTCCTTGTACTCCCTCTGTTCCAAATTTTCCCGTCCTTCCCTCCACCCCCTCCCCTAGATGGCAGGCATTCCAATAAATATTAAATGTGTTATAGTATATCCTAGATACAATATATATGAATTTTGTTGTTGTTGCTGTTGTTGTTGCAAAGGAAGAATTGGATTCGGAAGGTAAAAATAGCCTAGGAAGAAAAACAAAAAATTCAAACAGTTTACACCCATTTCCCAGTGTTCCTTCTCTGCGTGTAGCTGATTCTGTCCATCATTGATCAATTGGAACTGGATTAGATCTTCTCTATGTTAAAGATATTCACTTCCATCAGAATACATCCTCATAAGTATTGATGTTGAAGTGTATAATGATATCCTAGTTCTGCTCATTTCATTCGAAATCAGTTGATGTCTCTCCAAGCCTCTCTATATTCATCCTGGTGGTTATTTCTTACAGAACAGTAATATTCCATAACATTAATATACCATAATTTGCCCAACCATTCTCCAATGGATGGGCATCCATTCATTATACAGTTTCTAGCCACTACAAAAAGGGCTGCCAAAAACATTTTGGCACATAGAGGTCCCTTTCCCTTCTTTAGTATTTCCTTGGGATATAAGCCCAGTAGTGGAACTGCTGGGTCAAAGGGTATGCATATTTTGATAACTTTTTGGGCATAATTACAGATTGCTCTCCAGAATGGTTGGATTCTTTCATAACTCCACCAACAATGTATAAATGTCCATGTTTTCCCACATCCCCTCCAACATTCATCATTATTTGGTCCTGTCATCTTAGCCAACCTGACAGGTATGTAGTGGTATCTCAGAGTTGTCTTAATTTGCATTTCTCTGATCAATAGTGATTTGGAACATGAGTTTCAATTTCATCATCTGAAAATTGTCTGTTCATATCCTTTAATCATTTATCAATTGGAGAATGGCTTGATTTCTTATAAATTAGAGTCAATTCTCTGTATATTTTGGAGATAAAGCCTTTATCAGAACTTTCAACTATAAAAATAGTTTTCCCAATTTGTTACTTTCCTTCTAATCTTGATTGCATTAGTTTTATTTGTACAAAAGCTTTTTAATTTGATGTAATCAAAATTTTCTATTTTGTGATCAATAATGATCTCTATTTCTCCTTTGGTCACAAATTCCTTCCTCCTCCACAAGTCTGAGAGGTAAACTATCCTATGTTCCTCTAATTTATTTAGGATCTCGTTGTTTATGCCTAAATCATGGACCAATTTTGATCTTATCTTAGTGTGTGGTGTTAAGTGTGGGTCCATGCCTAGTTTCTGCCATAATAATTTCCAGTTTTCCCAGCGGTTTTTGTCAAATAATGAATTATTATCCCAAAAGTTGGGATCTTTGGTTTTATCAAACACTAGATTGCTACTTTTATTCACTATCTTTTCCTGTGAACATTACCTATTCCACTGATCAACTAGTCTATTTCTTAGCCAATAGCAAATGGTTTTGGTGACTACTGCTTTATAATATAGTTCTAGATCAGGTACAACTAGGCCACCTTCATTTGATTTTTTTTCAATAATTCCCTTGAAATTCTTGACCTTTTGTTCTTCCATATGAATTTTGTTGTTATTTTTTCTAGGTCATTAAAATAGTTTCTTAGGAGTCTGATTGGTATAGCACTAAATAAATAGATTAGTTTAGGGAATAATGTCATCTTGATTATATCTGCTTGGCCTAACCAAGAACACTTAATGTCTTTCCAATTATTTAAATCTGACTTTATTTTTTGTGGCAAGTGTTTTGTAATTTTTCTCATATAATTCCTGACTTTCCTTTGGTAGATATATTCCCAAATATTTATACTATTGACTGTTATTTTGAATGGAATTTCTCTTTGTATCTTGTGCTGTTGGATTGTGTTGGTAATGTATAAAAATGCTGAGGATTTATGTGGATTTATTTTGTATCCTGCAACTTTGCTAAAATTCTGAATTATTTCTAATAGCTTTTTAGCAGAGTCTTTGGGATTCTCTAAGTATACCATCATATCATCTGCAAAGAGTGATAGTTTGATTTCCTCATTACCTACTCTAATTCCTTGAATCTCTTTCTCAGCTCTTATTGCTAAGGCTAGCACTTCAAGTACAATATTGAATAGTAATAGTGATAGTGGGCAACCTTGTTTCACTCCTGATCTTACTGGGAAAGGTTCTAGTTTATTGCCATTAGATATGATGTTTACTGACGGTTTTAAATATATGTTCCTTATTAGTTTAAGTAATAGTACATTTATTCCTATAGTCTCAAGTGTTTTTAGTAGGAATGGATGGTGAATTTTATCAAATGCTTTTTCTGCATCTGCTGAGATGATCATATGTTTTTTTGTTAATTTGGTTATGCTAATAGTTTTCCTAATATTGAACCAGCCCTGCATTCCTGGTATAAATCCCACTTGGTCATAGTGTATCCTGGGGATGATTTTCTGTAGTCTTTTTGCTAATGTTTTATTTAAGATTTTAGCATCAATATTCATTAGGGAATTGGTCTATTATTTTCTTTCTCAGTTTTCATGCTACCCAGTTTAGGTATCAGTACCATATCTGTGTCATAAAAGGAATTTGGTAGGACTCCTTCAATCCCTATTTTTTCAAATAGTTTATATGGCATTGGAGTTAATTGTTCTTTCATGTTTTGTAGAATTCACATGTGAATCCATCTGGTCCTGGAGATTTTTTCTTAGGGAGTTGGTTAATAGCTTGTTCTATTTCTTTTTCTGAAATGAGACTGTTTAGACTATTTACTTCTTCCTCTGTTAATCTGAACAAGCTATATTTTTGAAGGTATTCTTCCATTTCATTCAAGTTATCAAATATATTGACATGAAGTTGGGCAAAGTAAAACCTAACTATTGTTCTAATTTCCTCTTCATTAGTGGCAAGTTCTCCCTTTTCATTTTTAAGACTAACAATTTGCTTTTTCTCTTTCCTTTTTTAAATCAGATTAATAAGGGTTTTTCTATTTTATTGTTTTTTTCATAGAACCAACTCTTAGTTTTATTAATTAGTTCAATAGTTTGTTTTTCTTTTACTTTCAATTTCATTAATCTCCCCTTTTATTTTTAGAATTTCAAGTTTTGTGTTTTTCTAGGGGTTTTTAATGTTTTCCTTTTCTAGCATTTTTAATTGTAAGCCCAATTTGTTGGCCCTCTCTTTTTCTATTTTGTGCAAGTAGGCCTCTAGAAATATAAAATTTCCCCTTATTACTGCTTTGGCTGTAAACCACACATTTTGGTATGATGTCTCATTATTGTCATTTTTTGGGTGAGTTATTAATTATGTCTATGATTTTCTGTTTCACCCATTTATTCTTTAGTATGAGATTATTTAGTTTCCATTATTTTTTAGTCTAATTTCCCCTAGATTTTTATTGAATGTAATTTTCATTGCATTGTGTTCTGAAAAGGATGCATTTACTATTTCTGCCTTACTATATTTGATTTTGAGGTTTTTATGTCCTAGTATATGATCAGTGTTTATACAGGTTCCATGAACTGCTGAGACGAAGTGTACTCCTTTCTGTCTCCATTTAGCTTTTGCCAAAAATCTATCATATCAAACTGTTCTGGTATTCTACTTACCTCTTTGACTTCCTTCTTATTTATTTTGTTGTTTGATTTATCTAATTCTGAGAGTGCAAGGTTGAGATCTCCCACTATTATAGTTTTGCTGTCTATTTCTTCTTGCAGCTCTCTTAATTTCTCTTTTAAGAATTTAGATGCTCACATGTAAAATGTATGTGATTGCTTGTCATCTACGGGAGGGAGTAGAGGGAGGGAGGGGATAATTTGGAAAAATGAATACAAGGGATAATGTTATAAAAATTACTCATGCATATATACTGTCAAAATTTATAAATGAAATAAAAAATAAAAAAAAAAAAAGAATTTAGATGCTGCACCACTTGGTGCATCTCAAGAGTTCCTTTTATCTTTCTCTGCATCTCTTAAGCCCTATAATTGGAGATAAAATTTTTTTGTTTAGGTCTGTTTTTTTTTCTTACAAACAAATGGAATTCATCTCTTTCATGAAATGTCCATCCTCTTCCATGGAAGAAAATGCTCAGCTTAGCTGATTAGTTTATTCTTGGCTGCATTCCAAGTTCTTATCAGATTCCATGCCCTTCAATCCTTTAATGTAGAGATAGCCAGATCTCGAATGACCCTTATTGTGGCACCTTGGTATTTGAATTGTTTTTCCCTGGCTGTTTGTAATATTTTTCCTTAGTCTGATAGTTCTGAAATTTGGCCACAATATTCCATGGAGTTTTTTTTTTTGTTTTTGTTTTTGTTTTTGGGGTTTCTTTCAGAAGGTGTTCAATGACTTCTTTCAATGCCTATTTTACCTTCTGGTTCTATTACCTCTGGGTAGTTCTCTTTTATGATTTCCTGTAAAATATTATCTAGGCTCTTTTTTTCATTATAATTTTTGGGAAGTCCAATAATCCTCACATTATCTCTCCTAGATCTATTTTCCAGGTCTGTTGTTTTGCCAAGTAGATATTTCACATTTTTCTCCAGGTTTTAATTTTTTTTAGGTTTTGCTTGACTGATTCTTGGTTTCTCAATGAATCATTCATTTCTATTTGTTCGATTCTGATTTTTAATGAGTTATTTTCTTCATTAGCTTTTTTACTTCTTTTTGTATATGCCCAATTGAGTTTTTAAATTAGTTGTTTTGCTCTGTGGAATTTTTTTCCATTTCACTAAATTTGTTTTTAGTGATTTATTTTCTTTTTCCAATTCACAAATGCTACTTTCTTGGGAATTCTTTATCTTTTCCAATTCACATATCCTACTTTCCTGTGATTTCTTTACCTTTTCCAATTCCCTACTTCTGTTCCCCTGCACTTCCTTTGAACTCTTTACCTTTTCAATTCACATTTCAGGAAGTTGTTTATGTTTTACAATTCACATTTCAGGAGGTTGTTCCTCTCTTGCATAGCATCTCTTTCCTTTGCCCATTTGTCTTCTAAAAGAGAGTTTGAGATTTTTTAATAGTCTCTTCTAGGAGAGTGTTATTTGAGCTATTGTCTGGAGGCTGTTTGCTATTAGTCTTCTTGGGGTTGAAAATCCATTCTCTTTCTGTTTAGAAGCTACCAATCCTTTTCTTCATTTTTTTGATCATTTTTTTAAAGCTTTCATGGTCTACCTTCAGGGCAAGGAGGTTACCAGCTTCTTCTGCAGAGCAAGGATGGATATATGGACAGTAACTGTTTTTTCAGTGGGTTTCAAGGAATGGTCGAGCCACAGGAGGGGTCTGGGAAGAGCTCCACAAGGAAGCGAGTAGGCTCAGGCTGTGTAAGTGCCTCCTTCCAGGAGCCCCAATGTGAGGATTAGTGACATCCTTAGGGCTAGAGGCTAAGCAGCAAAAGTATCACTGCCTTCCCAAAAATACCCACTTTGAGTATTAGCAGTTGCCCTGTCCCTCACAGCACCTGAAGTGTCTCTGCCTGGGAAACACATTTGAGCTGAGGAGATTCCACTACCCAAGGCAGAGCCCCTCACTGTGTAGATGAGAGGCTGCCCGGGCTTGCTCCTGCTGTGCAAGTTTGTGACTGCCCCCCACTAAGAGCCCCTAGCTGCAGAATGCCATGAAAAGCTGTGTTATGATCTGCACTGAGTCACTTCAGGTCCTGGGTGGGCACAATCAGATCCTCTCTGGCTCTGGCATCACTCAGTGTGCCCTCTAGCTAGGCTCTGATTTCTCTGCTGGTCCACCACTCTGCAACCAAAGCAAAGCAGTCAAGTTATGGCAGAGAGCTTTATGTTAAACTTCCAACTGCAGAGGCTGCCCTGCTCTGATTCTATCCCTGCCCTGTGCTGGTCTGCTCCTGCCACTCAGGTCAAACCTTTTCTAGTGATATTTCAGATTATCTTCAGCTGGTAAATTGATGTACCTCCAATCTTCATGACCCTTACCAGTCTAGTGAGATATTTGAGGCTGATTTTAAAAATTGGTGAGAGGAGCTCAGATTCTCATGTGTGCCTTCTCTGCCATCTTGGCTCCACCCCCCCAGTCCTTCTGTTTTAACTTGTCAAGATATTTTTAAATAGTTCCCCTGTCTTTAAACTTTTTACCCTTCCTAGATCCATGTCATCTGCATCAGTGACATTCTCTATCTCTATATAAATCTAAATCAATTATAAAAATGTTTAGTAGACTTGAATAAAGGGGAAAGGTCAAAGAGATAGAGACTTCCTCAGATTTTCCTTTAAGTCATTTTATCAATTAATAATCCCACAAATTATCTAGTATTATCTATTCTATATTTTTCTATATATTTTTCTCCTTTTCCTTCCCCTTCCTCTCCTTCTTTATCTCTGGTCCTGTGGCACCTACTCTCTTCCTTATACTCTTTCAAACATTACTGACAATCACTCAATAATCCTCTTTTCTTAGGTATTTTTGAAAAGTGGAACTTAGTTTATCAAAGACTTCAGACTCAGATTCTTCAAGTGTGTCTATATTCTCTCTAACCAACCTCTCTCTTTTACATCATGCTTCCCAATGCAAGGATCATTCCTTTTGGTAGAGAAAAAAGACTCTTGTATATGAGATTATGAATCTCACTACTGACTTTTCTAAACATATTTCTAAAATAAACATATTAATCTTGTTTTGGTAATCTTTTATGTTAACATTCATATCATCAAACAAAAATCAAATACCTATTATTAACAAGACACTAAACTTGGTACTAGGGATTCAAATTAGTATAATGCATTTTTCCTCTTGTGTTAGTTCAGACAACTAAAAGTTAATTGCATTGAATAATTTTCTCAGATTTTGTCATTGAAGCCAATTTTTAAAAAAAACTGAGAACTTTTCCAAACAGTTAAAATACAATGTCTATCTCTATACCTCTTAAAAGTAGCTTGAAATTTTAACTATGAAACAACACTCTACAGAAATGAAATATAAACAGAAATTTGTCATATCCCTATTTTGATATAATACATTAAATTTCAATGAGCTTCAGTGCTGTTTTTTCACAATTTTAATAACTTAGAGAACTTGAATATTTGTTCTTATCACAATCAAATCATTTAGTGAATATGAAAAATTAACTTATCTGCAGATGTATGTATTTTTTTCAGATTCAGTTTCTTGAGACATTTCTGAAAATATATATAATCCTGTCCAAATACACACACACACACACACACACACACACACACACACACACACTGCACACAAGAAAGAAAGAGAGAGAGAGAGAGAGAGAGAGAGAGTTCTCTTATCAAATTTAACACCTAATTCAATTTAAAGGATTTTGAAAATAAATGTTAAAGGACATACAGTACCTAACAGAGAAACACTTACTGGGGCTTCCTATTACAAATTTGATTATTTGTGTAATACCTTAGACTAATTAACAAGTCTAAAGAAAAATAACCAGGATTTTCAGTATTTGAGAATGTACTTTTTGAAATAGACTAGAACATTTATTATACATGTTGTAGTAAGTATGTTTTATATAAACAAAAAACTTTCTTGAATAGCCATAGTTTAGAAAAAAGAAAGAAAGGAAGGAAAGAAGGAAGGAAGGAAGGAAGGAAGAAAGGAAGGAAGGAAGGAAGGAAGGAAGGAAGGAAGGAAGGAAGGAAGGAAGGAAGGAAAGAAAGAAGGAAGGAAAGAAGGAAGGAAGGAAGGAAGGAAGGAAGGAAGGAAGGAAGGAAGGAAGGAAGGAAGGAAGGAAGGAAGGAAGGAAGGAAGGAAGGAAGGAAGGAAACAAGCATTCATTAAAATAAGAAATACAGTGTATTTACCCCATACTTTTTGTTACCATTATTATTAAACAAAATATCTATTTTTCACTTCTTTCGCAACCAATAAATATATTAAAAAATTTTTTATGGATATAAAATCATTGTAATATATTTCTATTTCCACTCATTTTCATTTCTAAGACAACAAATAATAGTTCTTATAATATTATTAATACGTGTTATCTCTTCATTTCATTTAGTTGGCTAGCAGCTTTTCTTTTGCTTTGGAATTGTGATTTTAAAAGACAAAAATTGCAGTTTATAGCAGAGAAGAAATCCCTCATCCAATTATCATCAGCTCACAAATTTAGGCCTTACTTAATTAACTGTTCTCTTTAGAATTTTGCTGAGAAATGAAGGCAATTTAAAATTAAATTAATTAAATTAAAATATGTTCTAAAACCTGATTGATCAAAACTCATTAATTTCAGTTTTGCTGGCTCAGGGCAGCATTGCCTTGTGTTCTGACCTGATACTGCTCTTACCCTAAATAGTTATTCAGTTAGTACTAGAATGAACAAGCAGTATATGTTAAAAATGAGAAAAGATCATTAAAATGACCTACAAAAATTTTATGTAATAATAAAACTATCTCATACATAAAACTAAGCATAATAATATAATCTAACTGTAAAGGGCTAGAACCGAGCAGATATACTTAACATAAGGTAACCTATCACTTAAGGCTGATTACCAATTTGACAATTATCTATTAACATATGCTTGCAGGATGACCCTACTCAACTCTGTGCTGGCCTGATCTGTGGGTGTGGACAAAGAAGGGGAAGAAAGAGTAGGGGAAGAGTAGGACAAGCAGGATCAATCTTTGGTGATGGAGAGGAAGAAAGGAGGTGTGGAGATTCTTATATCCCTGACAGCTACTCCAAAAGATCAAGAATAAAGACTTTTGCTTATCCTGACTTTGGCTGATTCTAAGATATACAGGGTACTAACTTGGTCACAACACCTAACAATATAGCTCTCCACCTCTAGAATTTTACTATAGTTGCTCTATCTCAAGGGTATATCCATCAAGATTACTCATAAGCAACTAAAGACCAACAATTCATTATTTCATCAAATAATAGCACAATTTTCCCATTTTTTTCATGTTCAAAACATTGACATTTTTGGGATGATTTGGAATTGTAATAGAGAAAAACATAAATTACTGAACAACATTGGAATTCAATTCTTTCAACTGAAAGGCAAGTTGAAGTAAGTTTTGATGTCAAATCCTTCAAGCAAGCAATAGTCTATAATTGTAGAAATATGACAATATCCCTCACCTCAGTTTTCCCATCTTTAAAACAGTATTAAATTACATTACATTCAAGTTATTTTCCACTCCAAATTTATAATCAAGTAATCATATGAATTATGAATATGAACAAATGGTTTCTAAGGTTTATTCTGATCTTAACATATCTTCAAAATATAATCAGAAAACAAAGATGTGAAGATTAGGAGAGGATTGCTTAATAACTCTGAGATAAAAGGTTAACATATTGAAAGCACTTTGCAAAATTTACAGCTATATATAAATACTAGTGATGTTGCTCCTGCTGCTGTTGCTGCTAATGATGATGATAATGATGATGACAGTGCAAATTGTAGTTATGGTACTGGTCATGGCGATAATATTGGTTGTAGGCATATGTGAAACAAATTTTGAATCTGAAAAGGGAAGGATAGTGGAAAATATTTGATCACTAGAAGGAGAAACAATACAAACTCATGAACAAAAAAAGGAAATTGGATAAAGTTTGGGAAATACCTCTTAAATCTGTCAAAGAGGTATAATATAGCAGTGATGGAGGACTTTAATTATCCAGAAAATATATTTTTCAGCACAATATCAGACACAAATGATCAATTCTGTGTGTGTATGTGTGTGTGTATCTGTGTCTCTGTGTCTCTCTTTGTCTATCTTTTCCTCCTTCCCTCTCTGCCCTCTCTCTCTTCTGAAATTATATTCATCTTCATTCAGAAGTTTTGCTGGTTTGTTGGCCCACTGTAATTATGTAACATAAATGTGTAATGGATCCAGTCAACAGGAATTTTAGATTTTTCTCCAAATTTCTTCAGCAAATTTCTATAAGAGCAAAAATAGAGGATAGAGGAAGTGATCAGAATCAGAGCACGTTGGCAAGACTTAAGAAATCAAGGGATTCAGGATAAGAGGATGATGTCAAGTTAAAATAATTTATTAAGGAGTCAAGATTGGGAAAGGTGAAATGTATACTTGTGAATGAGGTAATGGCTTGGGAGAGGACTGAGAAAGTGAGGAATTGAAGACTATATAACATATTTCTTGTGATGATACTGGTTTTTCTTTATGTCTGACAGTTACTTAATGGTTTCTTTGCTAATTTATTATCCTCTTATTATGCCTAAATCAAAGTGTGGGTATAGACTTAAGAAGTCTATCCTTGCTACTCTTCACTCCAAAAATCCTCTTGCTTTGTTGTTAACTCTATTCTTATGGGTATGTCTAGATGATTCATTGGATAGAGTGCTGTACCTGAAGTCAGAAAGACTTTGAATTCTTCCTGGGTTCAAAACTGGCTTTAGAATCTTAGGAACTATGTGATCTTGGACAAGTCACGTAACCCTCCATAAAATAAGCTGGAGAAGAATATCTTTGTCAAGAAAACCCTAAATCATCACAAAGAGCCATGCACAACTGAAACAATTGAACAACAATAAATTTTGCTCATGAATGAACAAAAACTATTCTGCCCAGATCTATCTTTGAAGCTCTCATCCAACATTTCAAAATGTCTGCTAGAAATTTATTCTTCACTTGATCTAGAAAGCTCAAATGCATTACTGACTCTTCTCCTCTTCCATTCAGTTCAACCAATCAGAAACTAAATCCTTATATGTCTACTTCCACCTTTAACTTTCTTACTGCTCAACCTATTCTCTAAACCACTGCTAAAATGATCAGAGATGGAATTTGACTCAAAAGTCAGCACACTTTCCATCACATCTTAATAATTTCTCAAAACGTCTGCTATGGATCCATATTTCCTGCAGTTAGCTACAAATGATTTATCATAAAATCCACTGGTAATTGGTTCTATCCTATGGACAAATTAATTAATACTATTTGTATTCATACAGTCTCTTTGCCAACCAAAGTAGGTTGCTAACCATTTTGCCATGCCCTACCATATATGAACACATAAGATAAGGTCATAGAATCATAGATTTATAATGGCAAGGACTATTCATAACCATTGAATTCAACCATCTCATTATATAGATGAAAAATAGAGAACAAGAAATGTTAATTATACTTCTCCAGGGTTACCCTGCTAATAAGTGTCTGAGGCAGAATTTGAATTTGAACCCAGGTCCTACTGTCTCCAACTAGCATTATTTCTTTTCATTATGCCATGCCATATCCTAATAATTTTGGAATCTTTTTTTTTACATTAACAATTAATTTACATTAACAATTATGACTGGTATTTATATAGTGCTTTAAGATTTACAGAATGCTTTATATGATATCTCATCTTTCCCTTGAAAACTCATATGAAGTAGCTTTTATTATTATTTGTAGTTTATAGATAAGGTAAGTGAAGCACCAATGAGTAAAATGACTTACCTAGAGTCAATCTGCTAAAATCTTTAAGGCAGAGCTAGGTAGAACTTAGATCATTTTGATTCAACACTTCTTACATGTTTTCCCTACCTATTTAGGTATACTGCAGAATGATAAATTTGAGTAATGAAAAAAAGGCAAATTTTCAGTATAATTCTGGGCAGGAGGAATCCTTTCTATTAAATTACTTTCATTAGTTTTGGAGTGGCCATAGGAAAAATGATTCCCAAACTGTGTCCTTTGGGGAGTCATATGAATAAATTTTTGTATACCTTATCCTATTTTTCTTCCCCATTCTCCTTAATCTCACCCTTTATTTGTATTTATAGCAATATGTTTATGTGTTTTATATATACATATTGATGTATATATGTACATTATATATATATATATACATACATACAGTTGAAGTATGAAGAACTATATAGATTCATTGAATGATAAACCTGAAAGGAATCTTAGAATTCATCCAATCTAATCTCTATTTTGGAGATGATGAGAGATGAAGTGACTTACCCAGATAATAATTGATTCCAATTTAAATCTTCTGATCCAAGTCCAGTATTTTTTTCCATGTTAGGAGTCTGGTGTTTAAATACCTTTGCTCTTTTATATTTTAAGTACCTTTAAAAGTTTGAAAAGAGAAATATACCATTGTGAAGAAGCTAGGAAAAATCCTGAGATTTTCAAGCTTCATTAAACAATAATTTGTATTTTCCATACAAATAAGGAGTTTGAAATAGAAAATTATGACATTATGCTTGCTAAGATAGTGAGGTAATGTATTGGTTATGATTCTGTGGCCCAATACTATTGAACAAACTTACAGATCATTTGCTGGCATGGACTTGAATGAAGGCTATATAAGAGGAATGAGAAGAGAAAGAGACAATTGGAGACCAAAGCAAAGATAGACAGGATTTCTGGATTATTCTAGTCATAGGTTTCATGTAGGTTATCTCCTTGCAACTTCAAAAAATTAGTCTTTAAGTCTAGGGATGCAAAAGCTGTTATTAAGGAGCTTTATTTGCATAGACTGGGATTTATTTTTAATTGGAAAGTCCTGTCTCCTCATAGAGGGTTGTGGCTTAAATAAATATCCAGGCAAAAGATCACCTAAGAAGATGACTTGCCTTAACCTCATGACAGTTCAAATAAATAATGTTTATCAGAATATTCTTCACACCCCCTGAGTCAAGTAATTGCTGTATTTCCAGTGTCCATAAAATAGAAGAAGACTTCTTTTCTCAGCAAACCTAGTTCTTTAAAAGATAGCCAGAAAAGCCATTTTTTGATTGCACAAAATGTTCACAATAGGATATAGTTATACATAGTTTGAAAGACCATTTGTAAGAATTTCAATAACTTCACACATCCAAAGATGCCATACAGGAAGATGAAATACTGTTTGAGTCTTTTGGTCAAAATAAGGCATTAAGTCATGGTCAAAGCATAGGATGGCTAAGTGTTACAGTGGATAGAGTTCTAGACAAGAACTAGGAAGATAAGAGTTCAAATTTGGCCTTACTTACTAACAATGTAGTCCTGGGCAAGTTACCTGTAACCTGTCTGTTACAATTCCTTGTTTATGAACAGAGCTGGAGAAAGAAATAGTAAACCAATTTAGTTCTTTGCCAAAAAAAATCCCAAAAAGAGTAATGAAGAGTCAAACATAACAGAAAGAACTCAATAACATCAAAATAAATACTTTTCCCACCAGCAGGTAATTAAAATATTAACTCACCAACAATTCCAGAGCATTTTCTCTTTATGAAGTAGTCTGTATACAAGATCCAGGTTTACCACTCCATCACTAAGCTAAATAAAAATGCTATAAAAATCTACTGTACTTTGCCAATTTGGTCATCTGATTCTGCCCAGCAACTCAGTGAACCTGACGATTACAATTAGGTATCATTCATCCTCCCTGATTGCCTCTACTTCTTGTGAACCTTTCTCCTCAATAAAGTGATCTACTCTCTCCATTACAACTATATCTTTTAGTTGATCCTTTTGTTACTCTTTGGAACCTTGAACCATACTTCAAACTCCTTGAAAACAGTGTTTTATGGGGAATAAGTTACCTGAGAAGTGTAATTCTAGCAATCAAGACATAATCAGATGAAGGAGAGATAATTATTTTTTATACAAAGATAGAGAGAAGGTATAGCAGAAAGAGGATCATCCTGTTTATAATGAGGATACTGTTGTACTTCCAGTCATCTAAAATTCCTGACATGCTTTCATTCTCCTACTCCCTCATCATTCATATCTAAACAGTAATCAAGTATAAGCAATTCCCTCTCCCTAGAGGAGAGGTTGGAGGTTACTATAATAGTCCAAATAAGAAGTAATGAAGGCCTCAACAAGTGTGGTAACCATATGGGAAAAGGATGGGGCACAGATGTAGATGCAGAACTTGAAATTAATTGGACATGTAGGTGAAGATGGAATCAAGAGTACTAGGGCAGGGCAACTTTGCCTTTTCCCCAAGCCTAAAGTTTAGAAGGTGCAGAAAACTTAGACAATGATTTAAATTAGACATTTAAAGTGTTATATTTACATTCCACTTCTTCAAGGGCATTGACTAACAGAAGATTCACACTCAACAACAATAATTAATTAAAGGAGGAAGATACACTAAAGTACGCCTCTTTCTACCAGCCACTACCAAATGAGATTCTCCCCTACTGTTGTGTCTCTGGCAACAGTAAGCAGTGCTCTATTATCTATTTCCTCACAGAGACTGATTAGTGGTTTAAATGTCCCTCATTGGTTAGTCTCTTAGAATGTCCTAATGAGGTGAAATTTTAGATACCCCCAAATAGATTACTTGTATTCTAAGGCCTCTACTCAGGACTTTTCTTCCCATTAAAATAATTTTTAATTATTATTATTTTCACATTATTTTAATGGATTATAGATTATTTTCACAACATATCCCAAAAATTATTTGAGGCCAGCTATGATAATTAGCTTGGATGATAAGTTGCTAGTTATAGTTCTAAGTGAGAAAGAGAAAAAAAAATGATTAATGGAGTGGTCAAATTTGATGAGTGACCAAATGGTGATGTCTTTAACAGCAATAGAGAAATTCAATGATAATGCAAGTTTTGAGGAAAATATGATTAGTTTAATTATGACAACATATTGAATTTCAAATGCCAGGGGAGCATCCAAATTTAGATGTCTAGCAAGAATTCCAAAACATTGGATCAGGGCTTAGAAGGCTGTTGAGTACTGAGCATATAGACTTGGCACATACTTGTATAATTGTAATAATTGAAGTCTTATGAATATTATTCAAGGTCCAGATCCCATTGTTATGAGACTTTCTTCTCCTTGGTAGAGATCATTGTCTTATATCTGTGTGAGAGAAAAGGCAGAGCCAGAGAGAAAGAGAAGATCTCTTATATCTCAATTATGTTCTTCTAGCCTTCAGAGCTGAAAATTAAGACTCATGGCATTCTAAAGTCTCTTTGGAATGATGAAGGGAGGAAACTAAGAAAAATCTGACATGTATCTTTTGGGTCATGTCCTTATTCTCAACTTGCTATGTTGATCATCAGAGAATGTTCCCCTTTGGAAGAGATCTAGGATTTCCTGTCTTCATTGAATTAGCTTGCTCCCAATGGAAGAGCTCCTTTAATCTTTATTATCTGATAAATATTATAATATTTATACTTAATCTTTATTTTCATTCTGCTATTGACTTGGATAACCTTGCTTATTTACTGTTTGCCATTTGTGCTCACTGTAAAATTAGTATTTAGTGAGAATGGCGTCTTGGGTCCCACATTTCTCATTAAGAAATAGCAATCAGAAATTTGACTTGAATGTTCAAATCAAATACCCCTAATAATACTGAGTGCATCAGGCAGATATAATTCTTGTATAGTACTCCCTCTGAGAAGAAGATAAAAGTGGTTTCTAGTATACAATCTCCTTCTTCCTTTTTTGTCAGGAATTAATCTTCCTTGCAGAAGGGTGGCAGAGGACATGCTAGAGTTCTATTTATTTTCTATCTATGCCTCCCTTCTAGTCAAATCAAGATATATATAACTCTAGCACCAGTGTAAAAAAAAAGATAAGTTAAAGAGTTAAAGAAAGAGGAGAAAATTTCATAGGATAGACCCCTTGGAAGACACTCACAGTCAAGAACTAGGAAAATAATTCAAGAGATCAAGAAAAAACAGTGAGAGAATAGGAAAAAAAAAAGTAGTAGAAAGCAGAGTGATATTGCATAAAGTCTAATGGTACCAAAAGAAAAAGTGAATGAAGACTTATGTATATTAAATAGTGTTTAAACAAATTTATTAGGGCAAGTCTTAGAATGGCAAAACCATCATAGACACACACACACACACACACACACACACACACACACACACACAGAAAAGGGAAGAATACCTCTTGAGGTATCACCAATAAATAAGACTCGATTGGGAAGTTATTGGGAAGCCTACAAGTCTCTTACACTGACTGGAAATTGTTTGGAACTCATTTTAGAGCAGGCCCAATTCTAAACATCATTAGTTTAAATACAGTAAAATAGGATACACATAATGTTATATATTTGCTCTAAGTAGAACATATCCTTCCAAAGTCATTTTGTTCCTTTCTCACTGTGGAAATAGATGGTGAGGCTATGGAATTCACACATATTGAATTTCAAGTTTTCTTAATATGAAGAAACAACTGTTGGTGCAGTGGGTGTTCGTGGCAATGTTTCAGCATGTAAAGTCTTTATTTCTCAGTTATAGAGGAATATAAAGTGTAACTCTCCAACATTTTAACTGTAGACATGGTTCTTTACTTTCAATTTATGAGGCTAAATTTCTCTTAAGATCAGCAGAAAACTAGCACATAAAAGAGAGAGCATAAGTACATAATAACTCATTCTCTATTGCCAATTTCATACCAAATATTGAAAACAAAGCAAAAAAATTCCCATGAAACCAAACTTAAAGAACCCATAATTTAATCCTTACCTCTGCAGGATGGTTTTATATTGTCACAAAATTAAGGCTAACTGTAATTTTCATACTACATCCACATCCATACTTTCATCCACAAGTCTATGTGGCCACTATTTCCATGAAAGGAGAACACTGACTGAGGGGAAATGAGACAAATTCCTCATGACATCACATACTATAGATCTTATTACCAGAGGAATCTATGGATTTTTATTTTGCAAGAATACATAAAAATGTACATAAGATGTTCATTTTATTTAGTAGAAACACATATATAAAATGCTATAAATTATGCATGCCCAATAATAATTTCAGCTTCCAAATAAATAAAGTTTTGGTTTTGCTTTTCTTCTCAACCATCTGAAGGAAATTACTTCCGATAATTTAGCTTCACAAAATATGCGTTCCATCTGATATGTAAGAACTTTGTCTATTTAACTTAGATTATGCTTTATGTTAAAATATTATTATAATGTATTCTAATTGCTTCAGGTTAATATGAATAAAGTAACAAGTTGGAATTTTTCTGATGTTTAAGTTACTATGGATCATGGATAATACATGTGATGCATCTGCCAAACTTCATGCTCCACACAAATGTGTTGTTACAAAATTGAATTTTTGGCACTGCTTTTCAATCCAACTATAAACTCATGAAGGACTAATTAAATGATTGTTTGGGGGCAGTTATGTGCTAGATATGCAGGGAGATTGAAAAATCAATAGAAGATTTTCTTTGCCCTCAAAGAGATAACATGATTATCAGAATTAAAATTTGTAGATTAGTAAGAATTTTTAAAACAATAATAGTCATCATAAAACTCTTTCTGACTCTCCCCTCTCCAATATGCAATCCATCTTTCAATTTAATTTACACAGAAGTCTGTCACATCAATGTATGTCACACATTGGTTCCTTGCTAAAAATCTTTCATTGCTCCACATTGCCTATCAAGTGTAGGTCAAACTTCTTTGGGTACATAAAATGCATTACTATCTGGGCCCAAACTAACTTTTCAAACTTCTGCACTTTTGAGTACTCTGTTCTGTCAAAACTGAAACAATTAACTTTATGCCTGAGCCCCATCTCCTTCCTTTATTCAGCTGTTGAATTCATTTCTATCATCAATATTGTCTCCTTCAAAAAACCCCTTTTGTTTCCTTTAGTGATAATGTAATATCTGCTCCTTATCTATATGGACCAGACCTGATCTATAATAAAATTTTGTATCTTGTGCAATTATTTTATATTACTTTGCATTATAATTTTAGATGCATCATTCATAAAAATACACATATACACTAAGCTCCATAATGGCAAAGACCACATCTAGTTTAAAAACTATAGTTTCCTCAGCACTCAGTATAATATTATATGTAAGTAAGCGTGTTTTTTTTTTTAATTCAGCATTGAAAAATGTATAAAAGTCTTTTTTTAGAGAAGTATAATTTATTCCATCATATGGATCATTCAACATTTCAAAGACCAAATTATGCAGTTTCTTTGCATAACTAAGGTATCTGACTTTGTCTGAGTGGATGAAATAAAAAGTTAGTATAAATCAACGTATTTATCTAGAAATATATTATTTAATAAAATGTAAAAATGTAACTAAAAAGAGTGGTTTCTAGGAGATGCAAAGTTGGAATTATAATTGAGAGTAAGATTTAAAAATAATAAAGCACTGATTAAAAATAAATTGATATGTTGTCTTTCTCTCAAATATGAGTTTTCTATTTTAATTTTATTATTGTTTGAGTATAATAATTTAAGATATAGGCTTATTTTTATATTTATCCTTATAATAAGATCATTTTGGAGATGTTCAAGGTCTGGCCTAGGATTCTATACTTGTTCCCTGTGATTTGGCAATCAATCATCAACAGCAGAGGAAACCAACTTGTCATCATGGCCCTCATGTGTTCACAATAGTTCTCAGAGCAAGCAGAATCAGATCAAAATGCAGTTGCAAAATATTTTTAAAAGCAAAAATATAATAAATTATAGATAATGGTAATATGTGACTTTCTAAGTCAATATGCTGCCCAAAGGGATCTCTGTGTATAACCACGTATATGGTTTTGTTCTGTCCATATATTTGAGAGTTTACTATACAGAATATACCAACTATTTTGAAATTAACATTGCTTGGTATACAACACTATTTCCTTTAATATAAGTCTTTGTCATTTGTTATTTTCCAGGTTAAAAAGTTTCTAGGTTTTGTCTCAACCTAATCTTAAGTAAAATAATATCTCTGAACAATAGACTCATTAATCAACTTAGATCTTTAAAGGAAGTCACTCTCCTTGAGATTGTTTATAGCTATTAAATAGAGACTATTTTATCTGTATATTCCACTTCTTGAGATTGTTTTGAGACTTAAATGTGGTAATATATTCAACTGCTTTACAAAGTTTAAAATACCATATTGAGTATCCTAAAAATCTTTGTACAATTTTAAGTTTATTGAAAAATAAAAAGTCACTAATACTAGAAATACCCTATAAATATTAACATTATGGTTAATATTATTATTAATTAATGGTTAGTATTATTATAATTATTATTAAGATTATTAACCAAAAAATCTAGAAGTCTGGTTTAGGAGAATTAATACATGGATGTGACTCTATTTTGTAAGAATAATATTGGGAAGAAATATAAAGTATCTGAGTTAGATGAGACTGGAAAGCATGTACCAAGGACAACAAAAAGGACTTTGAAGTCATGTTGAAAAAAAAAAGAAGAAGAACATATTTAGAGCTGGAAATTTCTAGTTCTCAATTTCAACTTTCTTGTTTGACATGAGGAGAGTGAAACCTTGGAGAGTTTGTCATATCAAAAGTTAAACATCACCAATTATCTGAGGAGCAATTTGAACAAAAATCTTTCTGCCTCCAAATCTAGCATTCGAGTCACTGTCTCATACTGCCTCTTGAGTATTGATCAAAAAATAAATTACGGACTATGATGAGATAACATATAACAAAATTATATTATATTTTACTGATCCACCAAAAATAATTTGAACTAAAAAACACAAAATGTCTAATATAAGATTAAGCTCCATTTAATTAAAGATATTTAGTTGTACTTTATAAATTCATGTCTTCTAACCTAAACAAGATCAATTTCAGAATACTAAAAGAAATAGAAAAAGTTTGATAGTATAATCTTTGAATCTTATAAAATGGTGTTGTGCCACAGCATAGTAAAAGAATAAATCTTTATGCTTTCAAAAAAAAAATAAAAAACAAGGAAGACCATATATTTGCAAATAATAGATAAGTTCTTCAATAGTTGGAAAAACTCTATAATTTCATATTAAATAGTGAACAGAATGGGAAAAAAGAAATATGAAGGAAATATATTTTCATAAAGAAAAGTTCTTGTTACATTGATCTCATTTCTTTATTAATAATTTAATTATACTAATTAATTGATCAAAAGAATGGTATAAATATAATTTGTCTAGTAAAGAAGTTAGATGAGAGGAACTCTACTTCCAACTGAGAAAGAGCATTTTTTTGAGGTTTGATTCTAATTGTTAAAAAGTTACCTTGTCCACGTGTGTGTGTTCTACCAAATAGAAATCTGTATTTCTTGAAACTAGTATCTATTACTCCTTCTTGTCACTAACAACAATCAGTGCAATTCTACTCTTGAAAACCGAAAAACTGATTGAATATTCACCATCGATGCTGTAGAAGGGGAGTTTGGGATGGGGAAAGAATTTGGTAGTTTTTTAAGTTAAATTTGAGTTATACCAAAATAATTAAAAGGTACTTTCTTTTTTCTGAGATTTGTAGCTATGTTAGTGCATGAGATGAAATAAATGATAAAGACATATTTAAATGATTAGAAAGAGGGCTTTTTTTTTTACTTCTATTTTTACTTCAAAGTAGAACAACATTCAGTGTAGAAAACAGAACACAATGTTTAACAGCAAAATGGAAACCAATGACAGTGTAATGGTTGGAAAAGCCTCTTGCTTTCTCCAGTGAATTTAGGTTCAAATGATTTATTACTGATGGTATTGAAAAATCTGATACTCACATGTAGAGGGCCAGAACTCTGGAGAAGTATACTTGAATCAAGGTATTATAATAAAGTGTTAACTCAGTAGAATTGATGAGTTGATGGTTCTTTAGTATACATATACTTAGTACTTACCATGGTGATGTAATGATTCTCTAGTTCACACATAATCAGTATCCTGTAATGATGTAATTGCAATAAGGAATATAAGGGCTAAGAGGGACTAGAAAGGAGACATTCCATTTTTGACCATTCTCCTGGTGGCTCTCCTGCATTCTGCACTCCTCCACTAAGATCAAGACTGGGCCAGAATAAAGAATCTAGACTCTATTTCTGACCATTCTCATAGTGTCTATCCTGCTGAGACCAAAGCCCATCTGAAGGATCTTCAGAAAGCTAGCCCAAACATTACATTTTGGTAAGGACCTACACTCAAGAGTTCAACTGACACAATTGTGAATTTAGTAGAGAAATCCCTATGATGTGGAAATAAAGTGAGTAAATTAGGCACTTTTGTTTGTCAACTAAAACGAGGCAAATACTAAGAAAAGAGCCTTCCCCACACCAAGGGAAGTGTGTAGTGAGCATAGTTAGTTTAATAAGAGAGCAAGGTTTGTTGGTAACTTGGGAGGAATTCATTGGACTCTTAAATACATGAGAATGCACATGAAAAATTGGACAAGAAAGGAATTAAGTACAGTGCTGATGCAATTAAGGAATGTGGTGCTTCTCAGTCAGTACCACCCATGCAGCAGCTTTGTCTTCCCCCTATGACACAATTACAAAGGGCACTAATTAAAGCTAAAAATGAAAGAAAGATATATCTGATTTAAAAATAGAAGCACACCCTGTGATTAAAGAGTTTGACTCTTCAGGTATAGGAAAAAAATACACTCCATTTAATTTAGAAATTATCAAAACTCTGAAAAAGTCTTGCACTTTATGGATCTACATTGTCTTATGTTAAGATCTTATTAGAGATTGTGGCTTTTGAAGTTTTAACCCCTAATGACTAGAAATCTATACGAAGAATATGTTTAGAACCTGAACAAAACTTGTTGTGGTTTTCTGAGTACAGTGAACTCTGTAGAATAAAAGGCCAATGAAATAGGCAACATGGGGGGCGGAGCCAAGATGGCGGAGAAGAAACACACGACTCAGTGAACGTCCTCACTCCCTCACAACCAATTAGATAAATTAAGTCTCAGAATTAGCTCAGGACTGACAGATACCACAAGGACTGGAAGCACGACTTACCAGCTGAAGAGAATCTGGAGTTTCAACAGGAAAGGTCAGTTCCCAGGGGAGGAATAAGAGAGACCAGCACAGACAGTGGGGTAGTGGCACACTGCACCCATTGCGCTGGGAAGGGCTCTGGGTTCAGAGAAGCCACTG